>NC_139346.1:216346793-216844293 GCF_055883805.1 Amblyomma maculatum | reverse complement strand
ACCAACATCGCACTGCACACGGGCACCTTGTTTTTCGCCTCCATCGAAAAGCAGCCACTGAGGCAGGATTCGATCCCGAATCCTTGGGCACAGTAGTCGAGTGCCCTGACCACTGCGCCACCCCAGCGTCTCTCACCACATGTCCTAGCAAGGAAGTTTCTGAGGAATAGGCGAAATATGTAACCAAGTATGAGCACTTACATTCCTCGGCTCGGCTGTGGCACAGCGCTCTGGAGGTCATCGAGGAGGTTCTCCATGGCTGGTTCCATTTCATAGGAGCGTGGTGAGGAGGGAGGCCGGTATCGTACAGGTGATGATGGCGAGAGGGGCCTTCCATTTGGCACGTGAGAGACTTCGCGTGTGGTTGTCACCTCTGTCACTGAGGAGCGTGAAAATAAATTAAAGAAAAAAAAAATGACATGTCAACTTCCATTGCACCTTCTTGTCTCTTGTGTCCCTATTTCTGTTGTATTTTTGCTTCCGACTACAACAACCTCTAGCCCAAGAATGAAAACTTCCGACACACCGTAAAATAAAGAAGGTCCTAGTCTTGTATTTGAAAATAGGGGCACTGGGACATGTTCAGAAGCTCAAAAATTAGTTTCAGCACCATAAACTTAAGCAAATTAAATTTCCAAGCTTGTGCTACCCCTTGAATGCATTTCCTGGTCCCTTTAAGCAACTTAGGAGAAACAGCAAAACAAAAAAGAAACCAAACAGATGCATTAAATACAAATATCTGTAAGACATTAGGGACATTTAGTTTAGTGCTACTGCTGACTGCTACCGTCTACCACTACCGCGCAAATGTCAGTACGCATGCGCAGATCACCCTGATGATGATAGGTAGAGCCACGTTCCCATCAAATACCGGTAGATTCAGAACGCAGAGGCCAACCGATGCGTGTGCGGCTGATGGTGCGTGCTAGGTGGTGGCGGTGAGCGGTGCGAACAGCTGTGGAATGTTGGGCTCGTCACACTTTCTGTTGCTTGGTCTTGACTGTTTTCATTATCAGTATGCAACAAAGTAGTACTTCCCTAACGTAAAATATGCTGTAAGTTGGAAATACTTTCTACTGCTTACCACACTGCACACTGTTTATCAGATGGCAACATGAAGGTTATTGTAATCAATAACCTTCTGTACCTGATGTACACTTTTGCAAGCTGGAGAACAAAGTATGAGGATGTGCCATGTTCACAAACTAGAGGCCGTAGCTTTCACTACTGACTCTATAGAGTTGTGCTCTACACAATTGAAACTTGCATGCATGTCACATTTTGAAGCTTCTGCTGTTGTACGTGTCAGTGAGACATGTAAAGATAAGCTCCTTTTTCTGTTTACTTGGAGTGGCAGGCTGATGTGTTTACATGAAACAATGAAGACACCAGAAACCTGACTGCAATTTCAAGAATAATCTGCATTTTGTATTTTCTAGCATAATTAATTTGTATTTCAAAAGTGTAAAGCAAGTTGTAAGCACCCCTAATCGTACCTAATCCCACTTCCAAGTACATCTCCTACAAAACAAAAATTTAATAATGCCTGGAAAACTGTTTCTCAATATTGCATTTATCCCGTGCAGCTGTTGTACAGCTTTGTGATTCATGATTTTAATAATAACAATAATAATAATTGGTTCAGAGGAAGGGAAAGGCACAGTATCTGTCACACTTGTTTCTGTGGACACCTGAACTGTGCCATAAGGGAAGGGAGGTAGGTGGGAGTGAAAGTATAAAGACAGAAAGAGGAGTCGTAGAGGAGTACTTTGGAGTAATTTTGACCATCTGGGGATCTTTAACGTGTGCTGACATCGAGAGAACACATAGACACCTCTCCAACTCCGTTTTGTTACCTCCCTCTCAAGGAATGCTTACGGTAACATCATGGGATTGGGGTGATGACAGTGGCTTGAAGGGCTCTGTGCAAGACAGCTCCATGCACGTTGACCTCATAGTGTGGGGTAACCTGGGGTTATTGCTCGAGCAACATTAGGGTGTATCATGTGACCAGCAATGCTACTGCATCAACGCTGGTAGATTTAGCAGGAATGATCTGCCAACAGGTGTTCTGCAGAATACGCAAGCGCCTCTGCGATTAGTGCTGCTGCCAGACAGATATGATGCTGCTGCTACTCCAATGCAGTCAAACAGAGTGAGCGGCCTTCTTCAACACCTAAAGCTTTGCAGTATGTATTGTGTCGCAGAAGTTTTGCAGCATGGCTGAGTGGCTGCTTAGGCCAATCACAATGAGACACCCACATATTTCTGACAAGGACTCCATGCGTTTCAAGAGTACCACTGAACAGTAAAAAAAAAAAAAAAAAAAAAAAAGAGAGAGAGAGATCAATGCAGTACAGTGTAAATGACAGACATTTTTATAAGAACTGCAAAATCAATTCACAGTGTTTGCTGGCAGGCTCCAAGCAGTTGAGCTGCATAATTAAGTGCAATGATATACATGTTTCCATGTACAAATCACCAACAAAATGTTAACAGGACAACTGAGATGTGAATAATAAATATTAGCTGCCACCAAAAATACACTGAGATGGTCAATTAACTCTTACAAGGTGCAATGTTCATGCTTTCAAAGTGAAGCTCAACTCGCCTAGTACTCAGTCATAAGTTTTTTGCTTTGCTTGCACTTAAATTGTGTCTGCATATAATTTGATATTAACAGTATTTCCCTTGAGCAAGACAACAGAACCTCTCCCTACCAGTGTGCAGTTAAGAATGTAAATGATTTTATTTAAGACATGGGGTAGTAAACCACACCCATTTTTACTTATTTCCTAGCAAATTTGAAGCATATCTTCAAGAACAATGTTTTGTGCTCCTAGAATCTGAGATCACTTGTTCTTCTCCCAGCCTGCTTTATCGGCAGCCTCCTGTAAAGGCACTCAGAGCCTAAAGCTTAGAAATGCACAGAATGTCAAGAAAAGAGCGGCATCAGCAGTTAGGCAATGCTCTGACACGCAGGGGTTGCCAGTGCCAAGGGCTATGTTTTCACGCAGCAGAAGAGCTGGATGTGTGTGTATATATATATATATATATATATATATATATATATATATATATATATAAATACAAGCTGGAGATGCCTTCGTAGAGAAGAAAGAAAATAACAAGCAGCGTGCACCTCTGCCAAGGTTATTTTTAACCACACATCTATGATGCACAGTCTAGAAAGTTGAGAGATGGCGATTGCGGAGGACAACTGGAACGAACTCATTACAGTTGGAGTACATTCAGGGGAAACGTGAGGCTTCAAATAAGGTGGGGGATGAATTTTGGCAGAGGAAAACTTTTATATTGATTTTTCACAAACATAGGACATCAAAAAATATGCATGCATGCACGTACGCACATAGACATGCATGCACCAAGGAAGGTGTTCTGGCCAGCTTTCCTGTACACCTTTAACTCTGCATACAATAAGCTCAAGGACAAAGACAAAAACATGTCTTCAGCCATTATATTTCATTAATAGTACACAAAAGGGCATGCAACAGGCAAAAAGTGACACATTTATGTTCCTGAGTGTCACATTCCCGCATCTTGCATCTTTCTGCCTTCACATGATCAATCAACTAAATGAGACCACATCACTTTCAGGAACACATGTCCCTATTCAGCCCGTCAAGCCATAAGCTCACTTCTATCCTGATTTAATAAGCGCAGGGCTAGCCTTCACAGACCTCCACTGACCCACACACACTACCAATATTTTTGCCACAATCAAGAAGCGGTTACCATTCTGCATTGCTGGAGCCTGTAGAATGAATGACAGTAGTAAATTTTATGTGCTACTTCTGTGTTATCAAATGCACACTTAAAACCATGCTTTATAACTTAAGTGCTGTATCTATATAGATTTGTAGCTGTTAGGGGTGTGTGAATATTGAAATTTTCGAATATGAATCGAATACGAATATGGGGAAAAAATGCCTTTGAATATCGAATCGAATACCCGATCAGTGAAAGAAAAATTTAAAAAATAGAAAACGCTGTTCGTCTGGTTTATTTTAGAATTCGCATCATATTTTATACAGGATTCCATATACCATTTTTTCTACGGGAAGGACCTGCAGAAACTGGGTGGAACTGTCATGTTGCTGCTGAATACAGTAAACTATCATTAATTAAGCCTTTTGAGGAACCAGACAAAATGCCTGAATTAACTGGAAGCTCGAATTAGCGAACGGACCTGAAAGAGCTGCAAACTGTTTGCATTACAATAATTTTATCTGAGGAACACCAACACGATGGCTGTCTGCATTTCAAAGGAAACTGAAGTGAGAACGATGTTTTTTCCCGGTTTCCTTAAGCGCTCCTCTATGCGCACACTCTCGGGCAAGCCTTCTTAACCAAAGCAATGACCCTCTTCACTGCGCAGCCCACGCGATCAAGCATTGCAGTGAAGTGTGCAGTGTAGTGAACTTGCGATGAATTAGAAAATATTCGGTGCATTAGGTAATTTTCCAATATCAGTTTTTCGAATACAAATACAACAAAAATGGCAAACATATTCGATTTGTATTTGAAATTTCAAATAGTATTTGCACACCCCTACTAGTTATAGTTATATATAGTTAAAGAAAACAGTCAGGGCTAAAAATCAAATATTTTTTAATTAATGAAAAAAATTAGATATGTCTGGGAGTCTTTACAGATGTTGTGTTTTGTGATAGCAATTTCTGCTTATAAGACAATATTATACATACACATCACACAACCTTACTTTAGCTTTGGCACTGCCTTGCCTGTACTAGAGCCAGTAAACATTAGCAACTTACGATGTCCCTTAACAAGTAGTAGCATTTGTAAAAAAAACCATTTCTGTAAAGAACAAACTGTTATAGCTGCAGCGCTGAATGAGCATTTAATCAACAGATGATGCTGTTGCAAAAGTTTTTATTTTTTGTGTTTATACATGTTGTCTGTCTAAGGCCGACAGACTAAGGAAAATTCTTATCAATGCTAAAGTTTCTGATATAAATGCACAGCAGCATTAGAGCAGCATTCACTGTAATAGAACAGTGCGCTAAGCAAGCGCCTCGAAAAGATATCACGAAAGCAAGTCTATGTTCGAAGATCACTTCTAACTTGTACCACATGTTTTGCTGCAGAAAGGGCAGTAATAAAGATTAAAAAGAAGAGGTCAAAAAGTAAAAACACATAATGGGTTCATGGTAAGTGCTAGCTTCCATATGCATCTTTTGAGGCATACCACAACCAGAAAATGGACCGAAGAGAAACAAGTAGCATGTGTGCTAGATTTTGTGGGGATACACACAAATCCCCTGCCCCTTAATAAAGGCTGCACGTAGTTTACACGCGTGATTACGTGCGGTGCTAGGGAGGACTGCGAGGAGAGGGCACACTGGCCACCCTCCCAACCTCCCAGGCTCCCACGGCGACACCGTGCGGGTTTCCTTCTCTCCTCCCAGTCTACTCGGGAAACCTCCTCTCCCCCGACCCGAGGTGAGAAGTGCGTCTGTCCCAACTCCCTGGGCGTCTTTCGACGGTTGAGCGTGCACGCGCAAAGTAGCATATGCTGCAATCTAATGATGTGCAACCAATGAGGTGTGGAAGAACACGGTTATTGCACTCTCGTGATTGGTTGAGGAGGTCTCTAGCTTCTATAGTGTTGCAAGGAACTTAAGATATATAATATGACTGTTCTGTAAAAATCCTTGGGTATGCAGAAGCGAGCTTTATTTTCAATTCTCCTTATTTATGTCCACGCCATCATCCAAAGACTGTATATACTTCAAGTGTCCCTTGCCCAGCCATTTCTCCAAAATGCCACCATATGGCACGCTGATATGCTGTACATTGGAGCTACTGGAATTATTTTCACAGTACCGTGATCATCTGACCCTGCCACCAGATCCGGAAGCTTCATGGCTGCCCCTGATCGATACTCCCAGCAACACAATAGCATTTGTGGTACTATATGTGCCATCAATGCCATTATGATAAAAGATAAATTCCTGCACAGTTGGCACAGCTGACGTCAGAGGAAATGAGAACAGAACCTCAGAGAAAAAGGGAACTAATACTTTTTGTAACTCACTGAAGCAATGCCTTGCAAATGTATGTGTGTCCTAGAGGAAGAACCAGAAGTTTTGGAAGCCTGGTACTCAAAATTTCCTGAAAATAATGGTGTTTTCTACTTTGGCGACAGGCACAAGAGCCCAACATGCGGAGAAGAGGAATGCGATACTCTAAAAGCTAATCTGACTGCATCTACTGTCTATCTTCTAAACACTTTCAGGCGGCAGTTACCATTACGACTAAGGAAGAATACAAAAAACGATGTTGTTACTGCTTTAATAGCATAACCAGGCCTCATCAAAGACGATTAATTAACTTTGCATTTGAACAGATCAGTGATCAACTCTTCACACGCATGCACAAAATTTTTTACACTGTCAAAAGAATCAGAAATTGTAATTAAAACAACAGGATTAGTGAAATTGACCCCCAGAGGTCATGGAATCATTTTACTTTTCAAGAAGGCGCATGAAGCTAGAAAACCATAAAAATTATGGGGAAACTTAAGCTCTGCCTGAAGAGCATGATTTGAGAGCAGCCTGTAGCCCTTTGGGGCGTTTCTGAATGGAGAAATCGATGTAAGTGCACAATCTGAACTGTGATTCGCACTCAGAAAGCCTCTTTTAAACTTGGAACGCAGAGGAGCCATCTGTCCTGGTAACGATGCATCAGATCTCAATAGTTCCGGTGGCTGCCGCATGGCCAATGTCAACTTTGCAAACACATTTTTGTGAATTATGAGGTATGGTGATGACTACAGTGACACCTTTTCGGCCAAGCAAGCTGTACACGCTATCACACAAAAATGTTCATTGCTGCAATTAGTAATGGTGTCAAAATCTGTCTGCAAAAAAAAGAAAGCATGCAACTCCTCTATGAATGTCTGTGAACCTCAACGACACCACAGCGGGGTCTAGACTATACGAAGGTGTCGAGGGCATTTTGAAGGGGAAGGTTATTACTCATTCAGCAACATCGTTCAGAACTGACACTCCAGGCAGTAACGGCAGATACTTATAAGCCGCTGCTAATGCTGTATAGTGGGACTTTAGCCTTGATTAAACTGTCTTTACAATTCTTGACAACACGAAGGTGTCATGGCCATTTTGAATGGAGAGGTCCCAGGAGGAGAGCCAGATGAGCAGCGGTGGAGGGAAAGGGTAGGTAGGGGACTGGAAGGCCGTGTGGCATTGTATCAGGCAATGTATACTTGTGGAGATATTACACACTGGTACGAATGAAGTTTGCCAAGTGTGTGAAGTAGAAGCCGGTGTGCGATGTAGAAGAAGGTAAGGAGCAGCTGCTCCGTCAGCTCCACGTTGCTGCCCAACTGCACTCACTCATTAGTTGGCATAAAAAAGCACTTCATTTACAATACTAAGAATGGTAAACTCATCTGAAACAAACCAATCAATGCCAGGTAGAGCACATTTTCAGAAAAACCTTAGAGTTTGCAACACGCACAATTGTGCATCTTGAATCATGTACACAGAGCCTAGATAAGTTAAAACATATCACGAATCTAGCAACCAACTAGGCAATTGCTAATAAATGGCCAAACAATTGCTGATGAGCTGCAGCTAATGGGCCAATCGTAATACCCACTTGCTTTGCCCGTTGCTTTAGCATGGTGTGCCAACATTAGTGCCCTGAGCTGGAACAAGTCAATGCCAAAGCCGGTGCATGACCAATACCCCAACTCTGAGGTAGTCCCTTTTCCAAGAAATGGCCTTTCCACATAAAATCACTACTTGAAAAAGAGAAGTCGAAGGATGGAAAGTGCACTGTCATGTCTAGTTGCAACTTCCAGCAGATGCAGCATAGGAGGAGTATTTGGCAGTGATTATCACGCTTATTACAAAGGCCCTAGGCCGCATCTGTTTCCCAGCAGACTGACCATATTGTCCCATGTCAGCTTCAAAGACCACGAGCAGCCTGGCCCTAATGAAGAAGTCACTTGCTCTCGGTTCAAGTGTCACCGTTGCCCGAGTTGCTGCTCTACCGTCAGCTTCAAGAGGCCAATATATAATTAAATGCAAACTGTACTGGATTTAAACAAATATGCATCACCTAAACACCTAACAGCTCCAGCAAGGAGCAGGTGTTGTCTCCAGCAGCAACTCTAATTAGTTTTGTAGGCAGGTAACATGCAGCTACATACAGTAGTGACAGTGCTGTGTTCTACTGGTGAAACATTCCAGTGAAATTGTGGTTGCCAAAGAGTGGGCTTACCTCTACTCCTGGACATTGGGGGTGATGGTGTGATTGCATGTGGAAACTTCGCTGTATTGAGGTCTTCCAAAAGATTGTCCAGCTCTGACAGGTTGTTGGAGATTGGAGAACGCCTTGGTGTCGGAGGACTGGCTGGGCCATCCAAGTAGCCACGACTCCGTGGTGATGAAGGTGATGCGGTGCGGTTGGTTGTGGTGGTAGTTGTCATCTCACGGACAATGTATTGGTTCTGGTAGATGGGCTGCAAAGGCAGATGCAATTGGCATGTGAAGTTCATTAACTAATACTTTTTCCACTACATGCACAGTTGAGGATATTGTTGCCTTTTCTTTATTTTCAGGGTTCTGCATTTTCGCAAGTGCAAGATGCCGGGCTAGTTGGTACTGCATAACGAATATAATAGCGCAAAGAACGAGCCGAAACACGGAAGGAAGAAACACGGACACGGGCGCTGATTAACAACTGAAATTTTGTTTCGATACAACACACATGTATATAAAGGTACAAAGAGGGGGTGTAGCTAAGGCGATCCTGCACAATTACCAAAACAGTGTAGTCACGTCCAAAAGTAAACACGATAAAAAAGGCAAAAAGGCCGAAATGACGTCTTTTCAGCGCCAAACAAGCTTTCCGCCCTCTGCCCGAAAGTAAACAAACCTCTGATCGCCCGTGGGTGTGGACAAACTCATTCAAAACAACTCGTTCCCTGCGAAACCGGCGTCGTCTACTCTCTGCCTGTATCCTGCGGGAAGAGATACATTGGCCAGACAGGCAGGTGCCTCAACATTAGGTTTCAAGAGCACAGAAACAATGTAAACGGTATTGCAATTTCCGGGCACCTCGCCGAAAACTGCAAAAAGTGCAAACGTAAGGATGATGATCCAGACGAAACCTGCTATCCAGATTTCAATCACTGCACAATTCTTGGTAGAGGACGGGATAGGATATCCAGGGAAATCACAGAAGCATTCGAAATCCACACCGCAAAGGAACAATGTGTGAGTACACCCTCCCTGTGTTTGTCACAAAAAGAATTGGAATTTCTGAGAGGCAAGGTGAATGTTTAATCTTTTTCACAGGTGCCCCTCTTTGCCACTTCTTGTTAAATACCTTGTGCCGCAATTTTAGTCCTGTGTTTTCACCGTTATATTTTAACGCTTTCACTTGCCTTTTTTTGGCTACGTGTATGTTTTTTATCGGTTTTACTTTCCGTCCCGGCTTCTCACACCGTGGTTTTTATCGCTTTTAGTCGTTTCGGCCTTTACCTTTCTTATCGTGTTTACTTTTGGACATGACTACACTGTTTCAGTGATTGCGCAGGATCGCCTTGGCTACACCCCCTCTTTGTACCTTTATATATGTGTCTTGTACCGAAACAAAATTTCAGTTAGTCAGCGCCCGTGTCCGTGTTTCTTCCTTCCGTGTTTTGTCCTGTACTTTGCGCTGTTATATTTGTTCTGCATTTTCGAATAGTAATCTGTGCATCAGACAGCAAAACAAAGGAAGCAGGAAATGTTTTCCTCTTCCTGCCGTTTCCTTTGTGTTGGCATCTGATACACAGATTACAAATCAAGAACTCAAAATATAAGTACATCCAACATGAAAAACAAAAATGTATTACAACTGGTCTTTTCTTTTAACTATAAAACAGGTTGCTCAAATTTATGATTTCAAAAGATCAAAATATTTATTAGTACATTATATTCCCAGTGCATTTTTAAGCTATTTCCTACAAGGCTTTTATGTAATTAATTTCTCTGCATTACATAGTGTTCTTGTGGGAAGAAAATAGCTTTTGGAGGCCAAGAAGTCAAAAACAAATTTGAATAAAGTAGAATATCTATAGGGAAGGCACCCCAACAAAGCCACAAAAGAAGGACAAGGCTGATGCAATGAAGTTAGAGTGTACAGAAACGCTTCAGCCTTCTAACAACAAACAGGCCATTCCCAGCACTAATAACAGAGCCTTTATAAACCAGAAAATCTCCCCCCCCCCCCCCCTTTTCCTGAAAGAAAAAAAAAAAATAAAGACAGGTGTTGTTATTACAGGCCCATTTCAATAGTAAAAGCAGGTGCATCAACACAGAATTCTGGATTAGTGTACAGTGGCTGTGCTGCTCTACCAATCACTGCAAAATTGTGGCAACCAATCCTTCTCTATGTAGATATGTGTGTCAACTGAGCGGTGGGAATCTTTTTAAATTCAATTCTCTTGGCCCTAAATTAAGTTTTTGTAGAGAAAGAGCTGCAGAATCTGTTTTTGCTGACCACAATAATTCGATACACCTTCAAAAAGCCTATTTCTAGCTGCGTTGCCTATCAGTTTTAATGGCCGTAGTTTTCACGTCATTCTGGTCAATCCAGCTGCATTTCAATCCTTAGCCTCCTTTCTGGACACATGAGCCATGCCTGACAATACAAAAGTGACTTATGCTGTCCTGTTTCAAGCCCTCATGGCTTGCTACAACATTCAAAAACACATAATAAATTAGTGCAGAAGTATGTATAAAGGCAAATAAGAGTATAAAGAGATGTCACTGGGTTTATACCAGCATTTCTTGGTGGCAGCCAAACATCAGGCTTATGTAAGAAAAATAGGTTGTGGTGTAATGTCCTGGAACTGAAAATGAAAAAGTGGGAGGAGATGTGTTCGAATTTTGCTTCTATTGTAACATGGTTGACTGGATCAAGATTCAATCCCACCATAACTTTCTAAATTTCAGGCCCAAGACAATTTCAGGTAATTCACACACAAAAAAAGAAGAAAAGTTGCAACATGTTTAAGCATAATTAGATCAATGGTCGTACAAAAGTGGTACAATGCTCCAGTTGAACAGTATCCGTAACACGCTTTCAATTATGGTCTGCCTTCAGCCTCACAGCTATTCTTCCGATATTACACCAGCTCGTACAAATGGCCACATCAGTGTCTTGGCAATGGCTGGCATCACAGTTGCTATGGCAAACAGGGAGACAGCTGACAGATGCTACGGTAATGGCTCTCCAGCCGAACACACACAAAACGCCCTTTAGGAGAGGCATAGCTGGATGAGTGCTTTTGCACTAACATGCTACCCTGACTGGTTCGAATTAACAAGGGTTGCCTATATATGTGCATGGAATTTCTCTTTCATTACTATACCTGCATGGATGACGAAACACTTCATTGCCATTCCTGCTGCTCTGCCACTTGTGTTGCAGGATGGCAGAGCAGAACTTGGCCACAGTTGTTAAAAGTTGTCTCATTGAACAGTGTATGGCAGCCCGACCATGTCCAGAAATTTTTGCGCAAGCGGTGACATACCAATTTGAGTAAAAATATGAAAGTTACATGGCAACATAAAAGCTAGCATTAGCATAAAAGAATGAACATGCTTGCATGAAATCGACCATTATAAAGCTAGGAATTCCACCTCAATTCCTTCCAATCGGCCCCTCATACTGCTTACTGCTATGCTTACTGCTATGACTATGTACTTATGACCAGCCTGTGCACAGTGAAAGCATCCTCTGAGTTGGCACGAGGAAATATATAGCCATCTTAGTGTTCCCGGAGACTGTGATGGGGTCCGATTGATTAGTTTGGAGACACTGATGAAGCGAGCCTGTTAGTTAAGCCGCCATGTTTTTATTCCATAGTGGCCAATAGAGTGGTAACATTTGGCTAGATGCCGATTACAAACACTACAGCCATGACAGACAGTGTTAGCGCACAAAGACATTTAGGCTGGTCGGCCATACTTCTATATGCCGATCGATATCTCACCGACGTCTTGTCAGGGGTGGGCTTGTAGTCGTAGCGCTCGGTTGTAACAGAGTGGCTCATGGTGTGATCTTTTCCTATTCCTCCTGGCCTGTTGATGCTGGAGTACATCGGCGATGAGCCGTTGCTCAGGCTCGCCGTCGTCTGCTGCAGGTCCGCAAGCAGAGCGTCTGCACCGCAAAAAATAAAATAAAAAGTAAAAAAATAAGTACACGCTTGCGTCAGGAACACATATCGCGCTTCTTCTATAACATGACGCCAGTGCGTGAAATTTGCTAATAAGGCACAACAAAACCGCACATGGTTTACACGAATTATCTCTTTTCGTTCACAAACGTGCCGCCCTGGTTAGGAACATACTGACAGACAAGAATATTACGCGAGCGCGTACGGCACAGACGTTGATTCTATTATTTTTTATTCGCGAAGGGGAGAGGCAGGAGGGGAAAGACAGACGGCAAGAAGGGAAGCCACTATAATACGGTGACTCACGCATGAAAGAACGCGACCAAGAAACATGTGGCGCGAACAGCAAGACTCGTTCTTTCGCCGGGTTGCAGACGCTACTCTTGGCGACTCGACGGCGGCCCGTCGACGGATTTGCCCTTCACTATACGCAACCGGATGGAACGCGCTGCCGTTTTCGTAACCGAAACTAAACAACTCGCGCCAGCAGGCGGATGTATACAAACACTGTTCAAGGCGCTCTAAATATATTTTCGCGAGCAACCGAACAGACTAAACGTGAAATGAAACAAAGCTTCACATGTCGCTCCATGCAAGATGTAATGGGATCCGACCTACCACCACTACTTCAGCGAAGAGCCCAAAGAAAAAGCGCGTACGCCGGCACGCAGACCGCGTTCACTTTGTTTCTAGTGTATAATTTTAACTATCACAAATCATCAAGAACATGAATAACACAAAAAAAAAAAAAACGAATAGGCGATGAGCTTCACCTCTTGAAGCAACACGCCGATCAAGCAAAGAAAGTCTACAGCTGTCATAAATAACAACGATATGATCCAAATTTGGCGCCCTGCAAGCGCAAACAGCAGCCGATTCCGTAGCATATCACTCAAACGTCGATTCAGCGAAAACGTATCGAGTGTCGGCCTTCACCAAAATGCAGTTTTCCGCCAAGGAAGCAAACTTAAGACAGGGAAGCGCCCTGGATCATTGTTTTCTATACTAGCGCAAACTTTTTTACCATCGCTGAAGCAGCGCGGATGACAGCGGATTTCTGAGACAAGAAAACTCACCGCAAAAATTTTACACTGCGTCAGCGTAGTCACAAGAGCACCGTGGTCGAACAACCGCCGAAGTTCCAGAAGTTCTGCACCCTTCAAAAGTTATACAACAAGCAAACGAAAAGGGAACCACCCAAGCCGAGGCCCTCGCCAAAAACAGGAGAGCTAAATCGAGGGAGGGGCGATGCGGCTAGCGCCATCTGTGACCGAGCGGTGCAGTTAGGAATAAGACCCACGTGTGGCGCTAGTTTCAAAACGGTGACACAGCTATTCGGGTCAAGCGCATCCAGGAAACAAACTCGAATAATATCAGGCTTAGAGGGTACAAAGGATATTGTAGCGAAAATGAGCGAGTTTCTAGGGTTGCCACACTGGTGGAACACAACACGGCAGTTACTCAGCACCCAATAAATGGGAGCATTGAAGCCGGGCTTTTAGAACTACTCTCGGGTAACAAGAATAGATAAAATCTCTTCATCCTTAATGTGCATAGTCCTCCGAGGCAGAACAAGGTTGACTTTACACCACTATTCCGGAAGGCAGTCAATATAGCTAGGAGAAATAGGTTGGTTATTGTGGGGGACTTTAATGCTCGGCATCAAGAGTAGGGGTACGACTCGCAGGATGCTAAAGAAAACAAACTTTTAGATGGCATCGTAGCCAGCGGGCTGTATCTGTTCACGGACCCTTACTGCCTCACCAGGATGGGTAACAGCGTATGTAAAGACACTACGCTAGACCTTACTCCCACGCACTGCTGCGATGATGTTCGCTGGAGCAACACCGGCATTAATTTAG
Source organism: Amblyomma maculatum (assembly GCF_055883805.1). NCBI lineage: Eukaryota > Metazoa > Arthropoda > Arachnida > Ixodida > Ixodidae > Amblyomma > Amblyomma maculatum. The sequence continues at coordinate 216,830,187 of NC_139346.1, read as the reverse complement.
AAAGTGATCACCTCGTCATAGAGATATCATTAGAACTGAGAATCTAGAAACCATCAGGTAAAGCCAAACTAATGGACTAGAAGAAATTTAGAGAGATCAGGACTACCGAAGACAGAAACGGATGGGCCAGTCCGAATGACTGGACGCAGGAACTCCACTCGCATCTTAAGGAAGCTACTGAAGAAGCTAGGACGTCGGGCGACCCTCCCGAAATGGATAGCCAATTATTTAATATGATACGTCGGAAGAAAGAGCTGGTAGACGAACTAAAAAAATAGAGATGGAATAGGCACCTACGCAGAGAACTGGCCAGGCAAAATAGGTTGATCGAAAAACATGCGGCCTGGCTCTGCGAACAGGGCTGGATGGACCTATGCGACGAGTTAGGGTCGAATATGGGTCTCTCGAGAACCTGGGCGATCTTGCGTCACCTGATAGATCCTAGTCGTTCGAAGAGACAAACTAAGGTAACTCAGATAGCTTCTAAGCACAACTTTGAGGGCTCAAACGAGGAACTACTGGACCACATTAGAAAGGTATACATCAACCAAGAACAGGGCATGCTCGTCCCGGAGTACTCGGGCATACCCAATGCGGAACTGGACGAACCCTTCGAAGAGGCTGAGGTAAGAGCGGTCTTGGCCGAGCTAAAGAAGCGTTCAGCCCTGGGTCAAGATGGAATAACCAATACCACACTTAAGGAACTAGAAGGCAATTTGATCACGTATCTGACTGAAATAATGAACACTGTTTGGGAAACGGGGGAAATACCAAAGGAATAGAAGCAGTCCAACCTAGTCCTTATTCTCAAACCAGGCAAACCTCCGGACTTGAATAATATGAGACCCATCTCCCTCACTTTCTGCTTGGGGAAGCTGGTGGCGAAGGTAGTGAGGAAAAGACTCTCTAAATGCATGGAAAGAGAACGGCTCTGGCCAGACGAAATGGTTGGGTACAGGCCGGGTCTCAGCACACAGGATGTCACGCTTAAGTTGAAACCCAGCGTCTTAGATAAGGGAGAACAGACCGGTACAAGAGCGATTCTCGGGCTGGACCTCACGAAGGCTTTCGATAATGTGGAACACAGGGCAGTACTCGAAAGTCTGAACGATTCCAACGTAGGAGTGAAATGCTTCAGGTACGTTAAGAGCTTTCTTTCGGGCAGACAGACTACCATCGAGTTCTTAGATCTCAAGTCCGAATCTTTGGCGATGGGGGATGGAGGAACGCAACAAGGATCTGTTTTCTCCCCCATGTTCAACTTCACTCAGATGAAACTCTCCCCTCTCTTATAAGACAAATAGAGGGGATCCATCATAGCATATACGCTGACGATATCACTATTTGGACGAGGGGGCGCTCCAATGCCGATATCTCGCATAGACTTCAGATAGCGGCGGAGACGGTAGAATACGTTCTTGTCAGAGGACTGTCCTGCTCTCCGCTTAAGTCTAAAATTTTTATACTCTCATTGAAGGAACAAAAAAAAAAAAAAAGAAAGACGCCTGCCAAAACTCTACCCTCCGGTGGAGGTGCTGGTGGGGGGCAATAGGGTACCTAGGGTGCCAGTAATCAAACTTCTAGACTTCCTTCTCCAAGAGAATGAAAAAAGAAAAAGTATAGTCATAAACAAGTTAGCCAATTATGTGTCTCAGGTAACTTGAAATCTTCCGTAGAATCTCACTCAAAGATAAGGGTTTGCAGGAGCACTGCCTCTTGCGCCTAACACACGCGTTTATTACCAGCAGGATCGCGTATGCAACCCCGTTCCTGAATCTAAGCCACAGCGAGGAACAAAAACCAGATATTCTGATTAGGAGGGCCTATAAAAGAGCACTAGAAATTCCCACCAGCGTCTCAATTGAGAAGCTGTTGAAAACAGGGGTACATAATACGTACGTGGCATGAAATCGCTACAGCGGTGAGGGAGGCGCAACTCTGGAGACTGAGTTCCACGAAGGCAGGAAGAAAGATCCTGGCCAGCATAGGGGAATACCAGAGGGAGCTGTCGTACGTGGCAGCATAAACAGATCTTCAGGTCCGAAAAAGACTGAAGATCGCTCCAATTCCGAAGAACATGCACCTGACACACAACAAGGAGCGCAGGGTACATAGAGTCAAAGGTATAAGAAGAAGGCTACGAGGAGTAGACTACTCAAATTGCGCACTGCGATGCGGCCTGGCCTAGGAGGGGCGGCTGTAATGGCAGTAATCGACGGAGACTACGAGACAGTGGTCACGGGATCCCCCAACACTAGAAACTTGCTCATAGCGGAAGAGGTTGCTTTGGCGTTAGCCTGCAGGAGCACCAAAGCCGAATTCGTACTTTGTGACAGCGAGATAGCAGTAAGAAACTTTAATAAGGGGATCGTTTCGAAAGAAGCGGTTAGGATACTTGGACAATCGGTATTGGATAGAGAGACCTATCACCTGGGTCCCGGCTCACGAGGGGACAGTCTCGCCCGAGATATCTACACCCGGGCGGCCGTGGAATCGCCCTTACCCGGGTCGAAGGATCCGCTCATCACGTACACGGAAATCACGGCTGCACACAGGAATGAAAGATTAGACCTCCCACCTCCAGAACGGTCTCTCACACCTAACGAGTGCAGAGACTGGAGAAAATTACGAACAAACCGATCCTTTCCATCTTATCTATACGGGGAGGGAGAGGAACCTCCAATATTCTGCACCAAATGCGGGATAATAGCCAATCAGGATCATCTAATTTGGGAATGCCCCCATTCTCCCGGGCATATTGATGGAATCAGAGAGAAATAAATCTAGGATGCCCTCCTCCGGAGCAGCAAGCTCGAGTAATCCGTCTGGCACGGAACGCTTTGCGAAAGACGTCCCTCTGCGGGGCTCCCTTTGGAGGCCCCCTAGGGTCTTACTCAGGGAGCGGAGGGGCCTCTACATCGACGTCAATGAAGTTATCTTGAGCGCTGGGTCGACTGCCTAGTACAAAAGGAGCTTTTGAACGGTGACCGTAGTGCACACAACATGTGTAAACCACACGGCACTGTTCTATTCGCCAATGAAGCGGCACGTGCACCCAGTTCACACTGCGATGGTACCGAACATCAAAAAAAAAAAAAAAAAAAAAAAAAAAAAAAAAAAAAAAAAAAAAAAAAAGAACGAAAACTTGAGTCTGAAATCTGATTGTACGCTTGGTATTAGCTCTCATTTAAAAATCAAAGCAGGGTCGCTGACGCACCTACTCAACTTTCTGAGGCACGAGAGGCATTTTCGAAACTAGCACGTGTTTAAATCGTCCTGACGGTTACGGTTACCGCGAAGAGCCATTTGCGCACGACCTTGCGCGGATGGCCTCAAGCGGCAAGGTCACATGCCAGACTTTACAAGGTTCACCGGGCCAAGATTCCAAGCAATATTTCTTCTTTGAAATTATGCGTCAGATTTTCGTAAACATAGATCAGCGCGCGAAATTTGCCTACATCCGGTAAATAATTTATAACTGAAATTTCAATTTCATGTAGATTCGGTTTCAGTAGCCGCACGATGGCTACGACGTCACAAGTGAGTATTAAAAAATGTGGGGCACACAAAAGTTTCAGTATAATAGCTCTCATCCAGTAGCTCTCACTCACACATCTGAAACTGTTTAGGTTAAAACGAAGAAGCAGCGATTACCGTATTTTCTCGATTCTAAGCACACCCCAGCCCCACAATATTGCAAAAAAAAAAAGAAAACAGAAAAAAGAAAAACGCGGAAGAAATGGTTGCATGCGCATGTAAGCACCACCTTTTTTTTTTCTTTTTTTTTTTTCTTTTTTGCGAGGAACAGCGCGCAGACAAGGCTGCCAATAATCGAGCCGAAGCCGTCGGAGTCTCGAGAAGGCATCTCCGGCTTCTTGTGTTGCTTGCAATAAACGACAGCTGGTAGCACAGAACGCAAAAAGCCGGCCGAAAGCGACCCTCACGCGGTCCTGGAGTCGGCGGCCATTCTGAGGAGCACGGCTGGTTTGCGCTGTCAGCTGTTTGACAGTCAAGTCGGAGGGCTGCCACAGCTTGAAATTCAAGCGAACTGTTATCGCGTCTGCCGAAGATGTTTGCTAAGTTTATTTGCCAAATAAAATATTATTTCTTGCACCCGCCTCGTAAAGATATCGACAAAAAAAAAAAAAAAAAGGAGAGATCGGCGAAAAAAAAAAGGTATTCAGAATCGAGTAAATATGATATAATGCACTTTTTGTAAGCCTCAAAATCGCAACCATCGTTTGGCAACCTGGCATCAAAAATGCAGATTAAAATACAAATTACTTTTCTTGGAAGAAGGCAGCAGAGCAGGTAACACCAACACAAAGCACAAGAGGCACACACGTACACGCACACAAGGACTAGCAGCGTAGTCCTTGTGTGCGTGTGTGTGCCTCTTGTGCTTTGTGTTGGTGTTACCTGCTCTGCTGCCTTCTTCCAAGAGATGTGTGACCAACTAGCTCATCGTTCGACTCTATTATTGTTCTATTACAAATTACTTCTTGAGTGCTGAAGGATTCCACGCGGTGGTCAATATTTGCTGTACTACTGTCATGGGCATCATTTAAAAAAAAAAAAAAAAAAAAATTAATGCAGCCGTTAAAGGCGAATAAACTTCAAACTATTCTTGGCTCGTTTTCTTTGTAATGATGCAATAAGTCATTAGTATACTACCACTATATGGTAGTATATATTGGCGGTAGCCGGCTTGGTGTGTGCGTCATACGGCGGCATGACGGTGTCGCCCCCCCTTTTTTTTTTCTTGCCGCTGCTAGTATATTTAAGACCATCTCGTAAGCACACATAACGCCGCCTGCTATTATGGTAATGTGACAAGTAATGCTCTCGATCGCATTACATTGGGTGTATGCAACTTTAAAAGCGAGCCCAAAACATTCCGCCCTTCACTGGGCCGGGGAACTGACATAGTTTTTGCTCTATAACGCACGCCCCCATCTCCACCCAAGAAGGCGACTACAAAGTCCGCATTTGGTAACCCAACCTGTATCGCACGATAACTTTTTGCGAGCAGCCACGTCGTGCACATCAGCCTCCCACGCCAGCGGATGGACGCGAAAGTTTTCCCACTACGATCTGCTACTATACGTCCAAGAGCGTGAAGCGCTGCAAAACTTTTGTGCGCTCTCCAAGCGGACAGTTCAAAGGCACCGGACACTCACAATGCTCAGTGGAGACTCCGCCGGTCGACGCAGAGACTCGGGCCCAAGTTGCAAACTGAATCTCTTGGATATGTCGAAGACAACGCAATCTTTCTCCGACGACAGACGGCGCCTTACCGGACCTCTGCTGACTATAGGGTCTCCACTGACGCGCGATCCCTGCGCGATGCGACCACCACGGCGGCCGGAAAAACGCGTGCAGTGTCACCGGCGGAAACGGACAAAAGATGAACAGCAGTGACGACTGCGCATCCTGCGTAGGCCGCCCACGCCTTTCGTGCTTCCTTTCGTCTTAGCAAGCGCGTCAGTTCAGACGACGGATCCACCGAAGAGCGGGATTTCGAAACACAGAGAACAGCGGAACCGCGCAAGATCTCCAAAATAGCGCCAACACGGACAGAAGAGAGAGGAGGAATGCTGGAACGAAAAAGCGGGACAAAGCTTGCATAAATGGTGTATGCTGTATATACGCCGTATGCAGGAAGCATACACATGACCGAATTTCCTATACCCAATGTAATATACTAGCGCATAAAGTGACGCCGGCGCTATCTGAGCAACTACGGAAGGGAGGAGGGCGCTCGCACCACATTGTATTGAATTATTTTTACCAAGAGTTTCGGGAATGCGACGAACGTTCATTTCGGCAGTTCGTCGAATTTCGCGCGGCAGAACGAAACATAGGTTAATATCTTCGCTGTGTTCGCGATCCAGCAAAGGAACAGCACAAAGTTCCACAAATACTTTATTCGTCCAGAGGTTTCAGCAATGTTTGACCCACATCACCTTGAGCCCACACTAGATTAAACAAGGAAAAAAGGAGGGGGGGGGGGGGGGGTGCTAGGAGGCTAGAGCCGAGAGCCTCATCTTCGAGAAAAGGAGAAGGAGCCCATTTATTCTAACTTGCTTAATATATAAAACCGCAGAAAATGAAACTTCGGGCGACATGTAAGAAGAGAAAAAACTAGGAGGAGGAGGCGCGGCCTTCGTCTAATGTAACGTCGTTAATTTAGCCCCATCTGTTGAGGAGACCTCCTCGAGCTGCAAAAATAGCAATTCCTCGGCCAGAGAACTGCATGGGCTCGGACCACCAGGCAGAGTCCGGGTTTAGGACGGGTAGATCGATTTTATGTGCAAGTCTAGGTCATGGACGCCTTCTTTCTTTTTTTTTCTTCTAACCCGTGGACCCACGCCAGGCTTGGGAACACCATGGGTTCGGGCATGTAAACTAAACGGTTAGTTTTGCTGAATACACTTTATTTACGCTACCGCGAGGTCAAGAAACGGCATCTTGCGAGAAGGCGCCCATTTCGGGCATTTTCTAGTTCTCAACTTTCTTTGGGTGCAATAGTGCTACTGCGTCATTTTTTTTTTTTTTTTTTCATAAAGTAGGCTTTGTTAGCTCCCTGGAAGCATCGATTTAACTGTATGGTCGGGCAATCATTAGTTAATGGAAACGCTCGTTAACTAGCTAATCAGATAATCAATATCTTTGCAATAACTTTTTAATCCTGACTTTTGGGCAAAATGGAATAGCAGAATCGATGATTTCCCACTATACAACCACTTCCACAAAAAGAAAAAAAAAAAAAAAGAAAAGAGCCAAAAATCGCCCGGGACAGTGCAGGCCGATGAAATCCGCGTGTTATTTATTATGCGTGTTCAAAACGGAGGGCGTAGTGCAGGCATATGAAGGAAAATCGGCGTCTTCATCAGCCTCAAGCGTACTCTGCATTCTTTTATTTTTGCTCATTTGGGACTGATCACGTCAAGCTAGACATTCAATTCAGTTATTCCACTTTGCCCTATCAAAGAACGTTGACTGTGCCTAAAGAGCGCGCGATTAAGGAGGCAATGAAAGTGACCGTTGCATGATCAACCAACGAACGCTTCTTCTTTCTATTCGCTGCCGGAGCACCCAACAAGACTGCGGGGCCTCCAGGTAGCTAGCTCAACCAGCTTTTAATTTGGCACCAGCCTTTTAACGGCCATGCAAGCGAAAGCCCATCTGTCTTCTGCACGCGGACGGACACTGCGGCCTCTCACAGCTGACACGTTCTTCCACGTGCGCTCGAGCTGTATAACTATAGTATAACTAAGTGGACATATTCCAGTAGTGCGGCAAGTGTATGGGGCGTACCGCCAAAAGAAGGGAAAGGGAGAGGGGACCTACATAAACATGATGCTCCGAAAAAGAGTCGCTACAGCTGCACACGTCGCCTGTTGCGTCTACATGGGAACTGGACTCCCATGCTCTCAACTCAGGTTGCACGCGTGTGAACAGGAGCCGACAGTCAGGCGCACGAACCGCAGTGCTCATGCGTACATCCTAAAACTACCATGTTGCCATAACAACAGACTAGGTCATGCGAGCAAATAGCGGTTCGAAGAATAAGAGATCCTGCAAAGGCGAATAGGGCAGAAGCCACGATCGTGTCGCGCCATACTTCATTTATTGTCGTGGATGCTTACTCCATGAAAACAACAAGGAAAATAAATCAATGAACGAAAGAGGTAAACCCAAGGGCAACTACGAGCACGTGATATGGAAGATGAAACCATTAATTAAAATGCAGAGCGCCAAGGGTGGCAAAAACGCAAAGGAAGAAAAAAAAAAGTGAACAGCGACACACGGAAGCGAATGGTGGAGGGGAGAATTAAAGCGACCAGCTTGGCAGGCAGACGGCGCGAATATGAAAAAGGGAGAGGGGGGGGGGGGAGCTTCCAATATTCTACAGCACTATACCCGTACGCCAGCCTCCAAGGTTACACTTCCGTTTCTACGAGAACCCAAGGTCGTGGCACGCACACTACTACTGCCGGTCTCGAGGGGGAGCGAGGGAGCGAGAAGCGCGCGCTCCCCCTCGAGACCGGCCGTGACACTACACACCGCCACACACGTCGCCGACGGCAGCGCCAGCATGACCATCTGCGGACATCACTCGAGGCTGAGGCAAATACGGCTGTGCAAAGAAGCAAGCAAACAGATGCCACCAACTTCGAGAGAGATGAAAGCTTAGGGATAAAATTTCCAGGGGCTCATGCACAAATGTGATCCTGAAAAAGTGAAAAAATAATTGGAGAAAGTATTGCAGTGGATCAGTTCTTTTTCAAGCGAATACGTGGTTGGTTCGTCGTCGGAGAGGGGCTGGGCATTCGGTGCCGCGATGTACAAACGAATCGTGCCATTGAGTGCGGAAAGCCGACGTCCTGCGACATCAAACGCACCGAAAGGAAAACAAATCGCCATTTCTTTTGCCTCGGAGTGGAGGCTGGCGCCGGAGCGGCGTTTTCCAACCTCCCAAGAAGAAGCAGGCCGCGCCTCCTCTCTGAGCTCTGCCCTCCAGGCGGTGGAGGGCAGTTTTATTGCGGCCAATTAAAGCGGGAAATGGAGGCGGACGAGCGATGCATACGCCACGCACGGAGGCCATCCCATCCCACGCATGGCAAGCGCTTCCACTTTGAAGGAAGAAGCGCCGCAGACGCACAATGCAGAATTTATGACCAAGGATTTTTCTTTCTTTTTTTGTTTAGAAATCTTCCCTACGTTCCATTCAAGCGTTTGACGTCTACATAGAAACGGACGACCACCGTCGGAGCGAATGGCGGTGTATAGTGTACGGTCATGAGCCGGTGATTGCGACACCTGCATTTCTTTTTTATCTTCGTTTCCTTTTTTTCCAGCACAGCTCTGCTTTCGGTGAGAACAGTGTTTTAGAAATTAGAGCAAATTAAGTGTCGATACGCAACAATAAACTACAGTTTGTGCATTGATCCGCGTGCATGTATCCAGATTAGGTTGCAAGAAGCAGAGCAGCAGAAATTGTGCTCTAGCCCGGCTGACATGAACTGCTGACAAAAAAAAAAAAAAAAAAAAAAAAAAAAAAAAAAAAAAAAAAAAAAAAAAATGAAAATTGCGATGCGTCGCGATACGGTATTGTTACTATACAAAGTTTATGTAAGACCTATACTTGATTTTGGTTGCATTCTGCTGTCCGGTGGCGCGGACTATACACGATTCAGCCCCTGATCTCACTGGAGAGGCGCGCTCTACGCATTTGCCTTGGTCTCCCAAAATCAGTTTCAAACGCCCTGCTGTATCTGAAGACCGTATCACTGATCTAAATGCCCGCTTCCAACTATTCACGGTGCGAACTTTCCTCATTTCACCCGGTTACTGATGTCAGTGCTCCCTTCTAATCATCAAGGTATCAAGTGCCACAAGTTCAGTTCAGTCATTCAGTCGTGTCCGACTCTTCGTGACCCTATGGACCATGTCACGCCACGCTTTCCGGTCTCTCACTATCTTCCTAAAATCACATAACTTCATCTACAGCGCCTCGAGGATGCCATCTAACCATCGCGTTCGCTGCCTACCCCTTCTCCGGCGACCCTTAACCTTTCCCAACATCAAATCTTTCTCCAGCGACTCCTCTCTTCTCATCAGATGACCAAAGTAGCTGAGCTTTAAGTTTAGAATTTGACCCTCCAATGAGCAGTCAGGGTTTATGGTCGACAATATCGACTGATTTGATCTTCTGGCAGTCCAAGGAACTCTCAAGAGTCTCCGCCAGCACCGCAATTCAAACGCGTCAATTCTTCGGCGGTCAGCCTTCTTCACAGTCCTACTCTCGCATCCATACATCACAATTGGAAAGACCATAGCACGAGTTATACGGATCTTGGTTGGCAGACTAATGTCTCTGCTCTTTACTAGGCGGTCAAGGCTAGCCATTGCTCTCTTTCCCAGAAGCAGACGTCTCCTAATTTCATGGCTGCAGTCTCCTTTCGGGGTAATCTTGGAGCCCAAGAAGAGAAAATCTGTCACAGCTTCCACTTCTTGTCCCTTGATGCTCCAGGACTTGATAGGGCAAGACGCCATGATCTTTGTCTTTTTAATGTTCAATTTAAGCCCAAACTTCTCACTCTCTTCTTGTACGCGCATCAGAAGTCTCTTGAGTTCCACTTCACTTTCTGCCATTAAAGTGGTATCATCCGCATATATAAGGTTGTTGATACGTTTTCCAGCAATCTTCACTCCAGCTGAAGACTCGTCCAGACCGGCCTTCCTCATGATGCACTCTGCATATAGGTTAAATAGGCAGGGCGACAGTATGCAGCCTTGCCTCACTCCTTTCTCAATCGGAAACCAATCAGTAAGACCATGCCCAGTTCTGACTGTGGCCTCTTGCCCTTCATACAGGTTCCTGAGGAGACAGATGAGGTTATGCTAACGCAAAACCTTTTTAATGCCGATTGGTGTTGATTTTTGCAGTGAGTTGATGACATTATAACATCTTCCCCCTCATGCGAAGCACGTTCCCGCAAACACTTTAAACGGGATTCTTTCCAATCACGTATAGAGGAATAAATCACACTGTTCTCTCAACAGACGCTTCCCTCAGCTGCGAAAAAGCGACAGTTGCTTTCTTTTCGCAGGATTTGGCATAGAGTTATTCTGTCCGCTGTTCGGATCATATTCCTATATATTTGCGGAATTTTTGGCTTAAATTCGCTGTGCACAAAATTCCATGTCATGTGTCACACGTTGTCATCCTCGCTGATTGTCAACTTTAGTCTCGGTTGAAACTTCACAAAACGTTATTTGAGCCGTTTCCTTTGACTGTTTGCTTTGTTTTGTCTGGCAGGTCATTCAAACGAGGTGGCTGATTTCCTAGCAAGGTTGGACCTTAACGCTTCAGTGACATACCCCGTCCCTAACTTCAGTTTGCTGGCGTATTCCAGGTTTGAGCGATTCCAGCACATATCGGCCAGGCTGCGTGATCCCTTTCGAAATACCACGGAAAATCAGAACTTAGCACATAATTATAACGTCCGTTCATCAAAAGTTAGGCTGTGTGAGACATCAATTACGCTGTTGTGGTGGAGGATTCCCATTGAATTTATACTTAAGCAGATGTGGATGGACACCGACAAACCTATGCGCTACATGCGGGGGACTGCAATATATCGAGCATTTCCTCCTCTCTTGCCGGAAGTTCGCACTTCGGAGAAAGATCTACCTGGAGGTCCCTCTCTCCAAGTTATTCCTCCCCTTGTCTCTACCAGTGTCATTATCGTTCGGCGCAAGCGCCAAACGATATGAATCGGGTTGAATTTGTGGTATTCTTCATGATTACATAATTGCAACTGGTAGGTTGAATTGCTAACTCTTAAATTTCTTCGCGATCTCTCCTCACCAATTTATTATGTTTGTTATCGTACTTTAAATGTTCTTATGTCGTTTTTCATCGCTACGTTTTTCAAAATTCCCGCTTGGCGCTAATATTTTTGTCGCAATCGTCTGTGGAAATTTCCATGTATATGCCACTTCACTTTGACCAATCTCTCCATGTGAGTATATGTGCCGTGTTTCAAAAGGACAAGAAAAAGGATCCCTCCACCAAAGGTACAAGAACAATTCAACATAGGTAATACGTATACCGTTACTTCAAAGGCAACAACAACATCGGATGGAGTGCGCTTTCGCAGCGCTGCCACCACACCTATCTAGGGGCTAGGTGTTGAGGCACCCAGCTCCTCCAGTGCGTATAATACCAACATGAACGTAGGCAATCCTGTTTTCGAAGTGCAGTATGCCAAATTTCCATGTAACCATGGCCACATATACAGGAGAAAAAAAAGTACTAGTAATGAGTTAGCTATTTATTGGGCACCTAGCTAAGTATTGGTGTATGTAAGACGAGGAGCCATTCCAGTAGCCGACACGCTAGCTCCATCGCACATATGCTCGTCCGGCATATCGAGGCATGAATGAACGCTACAAGTTAAAAAATGAAGTGAGATAGAAGACCGTATATGTAATTCTAGCAGCCATATGTCGTTCTCTTCCTCCCAGTGACCGACAAGCACGCCACTATATACGAATAACCTGCGAACTAGAAGTACGCGACGATCTAAATGACCACACTCGCGGGGTTAAATGCCAGCCCCTTCCGAAAAAAAAAAAAAAAAAAAAAAAAAAAAAAAAAAAAAAAAAAAACACTGCCGAGAAATCCTTCTAGCCCGTGTTATCCCCGTGCATGGAAATGTGGTCCGACTTAAATGATCGGAAACCAAGTTCCATCAAAAGATGCTGCAAATTCCAGCGGTGGTGCCAGAGGGCTACGGGAGCAATCTGTGACTGCAGCTGTGCAATCGGTGACTGCAGCTGTGCAGTCACCGAATGACGCCGCATGCCTGAAGTTGCATCGAAAATCGGGCTGGTTACCACCAGAAGTCTTCTGGGGAATAGATCGATACCCTGAACACGTAAAGCAAGTGCCTGTTCGATGTCTCTCTTCATGTTCCCTGAAATATTGGGCAATTTCCCTGCCACAACAGAAGTGATTATAGGGCGAGAAATCTCCGGGCTTACAATTTTCCCTTGCATGTTACGAATAGAACCACAAACTTACTGCTCACTTGTAACAACTGTAAGAGGCGCGGTGGCGCGTTCGGAGGGGAGGCAACGGGACACAATGTTGACCGCGTGCGCAGAAATGAACATGTTTCACGAGCAAGTGTAGCTACCGGTACCACTCGCGGTGCACGCTACCGGGCAGCGTTAATTGGCCTTTGCATTTTGTGCGCCGTGCGACACCGAAGGCAGCTGGTAGCCCCTGCGCAGTATGCCGGGACCGAAGCAGGCCGCACAGCGAGTTAAAATCCGTGCCAGCGGGCGCGCATTCAAAGTTGACGGTCACAACGACTCCTTCCCTTTCTCTCATGCTTTCGCCGCACGGCGTTAGGCGCGAAACAGCAGGTGGAATAATTGTGCAATGCAACCAGACGCCAGAGCGGCCTTGGCGCCGCCGGGTATCACGTTCTTCGGAAAGTGCTACACGCGCGAAGGCCTTTAGAAAACTGCTGCGGGTTTGCCAACTGCGAAAGGGCCCAAACGATAAGACAGAAGACTTTTTCAGTGGGTGAGTGATGAATAAGGTTACGGCAGCAAACCATGATATAAATAAGAGAGTCAGGTGGCACAAAAGACCGTTCTAGAGGCAGGCGATATGATCGAATCCCGCCTTTTCAATTGAGGCGAAAAGCAATGCACCCGTGTGCTATGCGATGTCAGTGCACTTTAAAGAACCCCAGGTGGTCGAAACCTCCAGAGCTCTCCACTACGGCGTCTAGGCTCAGTCGCTTTAGGACGTTAAATTCCATAAACCAATCATAGCAGGTCACCAGAACGTGAGCGAAACAGTGTAGATCGTAGGCCACAGATCTAACAACCGACCGCCGTGCAAGCCTGCGTTACTTTATTGTGGAATGCAACCCAAGAAAAAAAAAAAAGCGGCAGATGGCCCTCAAACGAGGCCCTTCAGCTAATTGCGTCGACCGATTTGACGTCGCAGTTAATTAGGTCAACACCACGCATTGTCGCTCTAGCTGGTCTAAGGGTATCCATGACGTCATGATTATCAATTGATGCCATCTGCTGCTTAAGGAAGCTCATGACTAATGAGTACGTGTGGGATAACAGACAGATTAAGGTATTATAGTAATTGAGTAGTGAAGTGCATGTTGGCGAACAAGGTCCGCAAGGGAAGCAGCAGACTGGAGCCATCAACACCGTCGCATATCGAATGTGCGTCCCCTTATTTTTCAACGCAGTGTAGCAATAAAGGCCGCTCCGTTCAACAGTAAATCCGGTGTCGGCGCTGTGAGCGAAAAATCACGGACATGGCGCCGACGGGACTCAATTATTGCACGCTAACTGGTGAGGATCACGTGACAACAAGGGTGACGTAGAACCTACGTCATGGCTACTGGTTCTCCTTGCCCTTTCACCGGGCTTTTTTTTCTTAACTTTTACCCTGCCTGTCTGACTACTCGGTGGCGTGAAAGGGGGAGTGTGGTGGTGGCGGTGGTGGTGGTGAAAACGTTTAATGAGTCAAAAGGTGTGGAGGTATGCATGAGCCGGATCTTTGAAGATCCGGCCCTTACAAATACTAGGTGGGGTCCCCAGTACGGGACCCATAACCGCATCAGCAATCTGCGATTTGCTGATGACATTGCCTTGCTAAGCAACTCGGGGGATGAACTGCAAATAATGATTGATGACCTAGACAGGAAAAGTAGAAAGGTAGGCTTGAAAATCAATATGCAGAAGACTAAGGTAATGTTCAACAGCCTCGGGAAGGAACAGCAGTTTACATTAGGTAGCGAAATACTGGAAGTAGTAGGCGAATATGTCTACTTAGGACGGGTAGTAACCGCAGATGCGGACCATGAAAAGGAAATAACGAGAAGAATAAGATTGGGATGGAGCGCATTTGGCAAGCACTCGCAGATTATGACTAGCAGCTTACCGGTATCGCTCAAGAGGAAAGTATACAACAGTTGCATCTTGCCTGTACTCACCTATGGGGCTGAAACGTGGAGGCTAACCAAGAGAGTTCTACTTAAGTTGAGGACAACCCAGAGGGCTATGGAACGAAAAATGGTAGGGGTAACATTAAGAGATAGAAAGCGTGCAGAGTGGGTCAGAGAAATAACTCAAGTTACCGACATTCTAGTAGAAATTAAGAAGAAGAAATGGACATTGGCAGGACATGTAGTGAGAAGAGAGGATAAGCGATGGTCGCTGAGGGTAACAAACTGGATTCCAAGGGAAAAAAATCGTAGCAGGGGGCGGCAGAAAGTTAGGTGGGCGGATGAGATTAAGAAGTTCGCAGGGGTCAAGTGGATGCAGCTAGCACAGAACCGGGTTAAGTGGAGAAATATGGGAGAGGCCTTCGCCCTGCAGTGGGTATAATCAGACTGATGATGATGATGAACCGCATACGACTTGACTTTACAACCTTCGCAAGGCGCAGTCCCCCGCACGATCGCGGGCGGTCTCCCAAACGCTTCCTTCCCATGAAGGATTCGAGGCAAGCCTGGCCCGTGAAGAGTCCGCGACATACGACCAGTAAGTGGCTGAACTGCGTAGCATCATGGCAAGGCATGAGAATGTGGCCCGTTCGAGAGGAGGACGTTCCAGGAGAAGGTGGTGGGATGATGAGGTGAAAGCTGCCTATAAAGCGCGAAGGCTTGCAAACCGCCAACACCGCTATGCTGTGAAGATGCTGCCCACAGATGAGGCACTTGCAGCCTGGGGCGTTTACCTGGAACGCAAGCACGAAATGCAAGCTATCACACAGCGCAAGATTGCCGAGGGAGATCGGCAGACGCTCCGGGAGATTAAGTCCGCCGGTAAAAAAGCAGCGGCTAAATTTTGGTCATACGTAGCATCTATGGACGGCAGAACACCATACCCGCTGATCAGGGATGAAAAAACAGGAAAGACGGGCGATCTCCATTGCATACTGATAGACCACGTGAGGCAACTATAAGCAACTGACACCTTGTCATAAGTCTTCGAAGGCGTGGAAATACCTTCCCGACCTCTGGACGAACAGCGGAAGATTTCGAGTGGAGCGATAGACAGAGCCATTGGCAAAATCAGTGAGCGGTTTGGATGACATCCCGCTGGCCTCGTCAAGTGTCTCGGAGCCCAGTCAAGAGAGCAAATGGCGGGTATCTTCGGTGATATTCTGGAAGGCGCACCAGCCGACTGGTTCCGTGCAAGAGTGACAATGATCCCTAAGAGGGGTGGGGACAGTGGCCTTCTGCGGGGCTACCGGCCTCTGACAGCGACAAGCTTAATGTGCAGAATTTTTACCGAGGAGTGTGGATGAGTGGCTGGGTGGAGCAAAATGGTCATCTGATGGAGCTCCAAAATGGTTTTCGTCGAGGCCGGCGGCTGGGATAATATTTTTGTCCGATGGAGGCGAAAAGCAAGGCGCCCGTGTTCTGTGCGATGTCATTAAAGAACCCCAGGTGGTCGAAATTTCCGGAGTCCTCCACTACAGCGTCTCTCATAGCCTGAGTTACTTTGGGACGTTAAACCCCACAAACCAACCAACCTTACCCAAAGGGAAGCTTGTGGACTGACTTGCTGTTTTATGGACGTCGCGAAGGCGTACCGCATGAGCTTTAATGCCTCGAGTTATTGGAAATGCCTCCACTTGGATCGGCGTGCTTCGTCGCCTTTATGCACGCTGCACAGTAGTGGCCGCAGTGTGCGGCGTCAGCTCAGAGCCAGTGGTGGTACAGAAGGGGTTGAGGCAGGGCTGCCCGTTAACCCCTCTTCTGTATATGTTGTATGTTTTTGGGGTAGAGCGAAAGCTCTTGGACGCACGGTTGGGATTCACGCTAAACAACATCAGTGGGGGTGTGAAGGACCGATGGATCTTACCAGGCCTAGTCTTTGCCGATGATGTAGTATTAATGGCAGAGACAAATGCAGAGCTCCAGGCCCTCATCAGCATATGCGCTGAAGCCAGGACACCACTTGGACTGAACCACAATGCAAAGAAGTGGGCAGTGCTCTGTTTCTCTGCCGTCTGACACCAAGCAGCTGGTCCACTTACCTACAGAGGACGTCCTCGAGATGGCAACGGAATATCGATATCTCGGCGTTAGGTTCAGCACGCAGCCGGAATAGCGCCCACCCGTTACAAAGGGAAGGCTACATCATCATCACGTAGTGGCGTCGGTCGCTGCCCGGGCACGCTCGACCAAGGTCCGTAACCAAGGCCTTAGGTACTGCAGGTTGTAGCAGTCGAGCAGTGTCGCTTCCCAGTCCTCCCGAGTGGGGTTGGTATGCAGCATGCGCTGTATGCCGATGACATCACCCTGTGGGGGAGTGTGCGCATCCTTGCCCTCTTTCCACGCTTTTTCTTTCGAACTTTTTTTCCTTGTCTTTCTGGGACCGGGTGGGGTGAAAAGGGAGGGGGGTCTGGATGCTTCGGAAGAGAGCCATCGACAGAACCGTTGCGCTGATGGGTCAGCGATTTGTTCCGCCATCAGGCAACAAAGAAGCCCATATGTGTTTTTTTCTTTAGAACTTGGGAACGAAGACGACGATGAACCGTCCCTGGAGGGGTCGTTCAAAACGTTTGGCCGATGAGGGGCGCTTGCCAAGCGCATACCCGTGAAGACGCTTGTACTTATTTTTACCGGTGGGTGTTTCAGCGGTGGCTTTCGAACCATCCTGCAGCCGAGACGCCTGCATGTCTACAAATCCCCCTCTGCGCAAGAGAGAGAGAACTTTCGTTTACTTTCAACGAGGAGTTCTACACAAGAAACCGCGCAGGCGTATGTCAACGCGTCTTTTCATGGCGAAGCATACGCACTAATCAAAACGCAACCTCTTTGAAATACGTCCACCTCGCGGTTGAGACCTATAGCGGGGATCAGTGAAGGATACATCAATGTGCTGGATTTCGCCAAACCACACAACGCTTCGATCTAGTGCTCCCGTCGGGAGAAGCTTGCATGGTGCAGCTGTATTCACAGCAGCACTTGGCACATTTCGCTCTTCAAAGTTGAATCGCAAGGAATTTCAGGGTTCGTTGCGCTCGTTGTAAACCAAGTCACAGGCGGAACCAGTTCCGAAGTAAACTAAACATACACACAAATAATTTAGATGGAGAGACTGACATGAAAGGCTTGCCTGGGGAACAATCTTCTACACAGGAGGGAAGGGAAATGAATCAACGGGTCGCAAACTGTGACGACGCAGAAGTGATGATCAGCCGGAAGCCTATCTGCAATGTCTGCAGGCAAGTTCCATGCTGACAAACTGCACGTCGGAACGCGTGTAGCCAGCATAAATGGAATTAAGATCAGGGGAAATACCAGAGTCTGCGGGTGGAGCCCAACAAATTCCTTCGCGCTGGCACGCGGTCTTCCTTGGTCTCCCCGCAGTAACCCACATGCAGCCTCGCCGAACACTGGCGAGACGCGCGCCCACTACGCGCGCGCGGTCCGGTCTAACGCGCCTGTCCTTCGAGGAATGCCAAGGCTTCTGCCGAGCGGAGCGGGGTTCCCTTCCGACGCTGTGCGGCTGACTTGTAGGTCGGCACCCATTCTTTCTCAATGCCTAATGTGGCTTTTGTTCTTGCGTCCGATCTTATAGGCTACGACCTTTTACACAACGCGAGGGTCTTACAAAACAACACATTCAAAAGCTCAAGTCTATGTTGCGGACGTCGCTTCCGATCAAAAGGCACCGCTCTGCTACATCGTTCCCAGTGAACAGCAGCAGCACTGCACCGGCAACCATGCGGCAACGAAAAACAGCAGGGGCACCCTGCGGAGAAAAAGCAAAAGAGAGAGAGAGAGAGAGAGAGAGAACCGAAAACACGACAACGCATCGAGGCGGCACGCTTCACAACGTTTGCAAGTGCCTCCCCTATCTCGGTCAGCAACCCACAGCCCCGTTGAACCCACTCTGTTGCTCCTGTAAATCACGCCGGCAGAGAAGCACGCAACGGCCGTCGCTCATAACCGCCCAGTATGGCTCGCTTTAGCAAAACAGGCCCGAGTCAGTGACATGTCGCAGTAGACCGAAACGACACGCATACTGGATACAAGACATGCAGTGCACACTGCTTTCAGCACTATCCTCGTGCTCAGAGCGCAGACCTTCTTAAATACCGGCCACATTTACATTTTTTTTTTTTTTCAAATACAACACGTCATACCGCGCGTACATTGTAATGTACAGCCTTTGTCGAAATTGCCGCATTCTGTGGCTTGTAATGCATTCTCAGTGTTCCACATCTCCAAAAGATAAGAATTCTACTATCTCCAACGATAATTTCCACGAATATTCAAAGAACGCCATTACGCAGCTTAGAAGCAGACCTCTTGCGCTCTGTGTTTTTTCTGTGTGTGATTGTTACCTGGTATGCCCCTCCTGCTTGGGCCATAAGGCCTGCAGTATTATGAAATAAATAAATAAATAAATAAATAAATAAATAAATAAATAAATAAATAAATAAATAAATAAATAAATAAATAAATAAACTTTTTACAAAGGCTGTTTTATAGGGAAATTTAAATAAGCGCGTACCCCTTGCAGCTTAACTGCTACAGGAAGTCAGTCTCACTGAGTTCCCAAATCACCTTTTCAAATGCTTTGTGACAACCTAGGAGAAACCTTCGAAGTCGGTTGCTTTGTCTGAAATCGTGCTTCTACTACAACCGACTAAACCACTCCCAACTTGCTCGTGTCTTGTCATGCGAGCGTATGCAAATAAGATTTAAATACGCATGTTGTCGTGGATTTATATGACTAAATATAAGCAATTGTTACATGTCTGAGTAGGCGCAAAGGACCGAAAGCACGGAGAAAACTCGTACCAGAAAAAAAGTTCGGACTAATACGGTTTTTTCCTTGCATTTAGAGGAACACTCAGACTTGAGAAATGTATCTGGAGTAACGCTGATGACTCAAAATTTGCTCGAGTGCGATGACATATGCAAAACCCGACCGATTCTGGCGCGCGCTTCCAACCCAACAGTTGGCGTCTTTCGAACGTCGCCCTTGCTGGTGATGGGCCATTGTGGAAGGCGGTTCTGTGCCGACAGTGGTTCGCTGCAGGAACAAATGAAGCCAAGAAGCCTTATCGCGCCATAGTGTGCAACCGTTGGACGGAACGACAGCTGGCAAACTCGGCGGGGCAGGCCGCGGAGGTCACACTCGATGCTCTGCCGGCCCGATGAGCTACCGTCAAGCTTTTGCTGTCCCCTTGCTGTGTGAGTCATGTTAGACCATGATTCCACGCTAAACGTTATCGCTCGATTCTGAGAGCTTTTGTGCTACACACAACGCGGCTTTCCGGGAGAAGGTCCCCTCGGCCGGCGCTTTGTGGCTCGGTGACCCGAGCCATGAACGGAAAGCGAACCAGCGTGGCACTGTCGCGGTCGCCGCTCGTGTTTTTGCGGCGATTCGATGAAAGCCCCGACTTGCGGTTAGACCAGCTGGGAACCTTCATTCCAAATGAGCTCGAAAGCTTTCATCCTTCCTCCAGCCGCAAATGTCCTTTCCGCGAGAGACGCGGCTCCTGAGAGTGTTTCATTGGAGGCTTGGTCAAGACAAAATGTGTGCAGCGCATTTGCTCTGTATGCCTACGGCCAGACTGGGTTAGGGTATTTGCCATTCCTTTGACAGAATTAGGGAGTGAATAATCGGGCATCATATCTCAAATTCGGGCACAAATCCGGTTGTTCAGCAAGAAAAGATTCGGCATTTCAGGCTTTTCGAGACATTCTTCGAAGCAGAATATCACAATGCCTATATAACTTAAAATGATTATACCGAAAACATCATGGAAGTGGCAGGTTTGATTAAATATTTATTTACAAAATTAGATTTTTTTCCTGCCGTCATCTATAGGATGCGACTGCCTTTGCACAATGCAAAAACATTCGATCAACGCCAAAGCGGCCATTTCAAATCCGAAAGACCGTTGCAGCAGGACGTTATTAGCAATGGTATAAAGATTGATACGATGCATGATGCCACTGAGATACCTGCTCAGTGTCCATGTTTTCACCTCTAAAATGTGATTTTCGAAGTTACCCGCAAAATTAGGCCGCGTCATCAATTATAACAAGCTTCACCGACCAACCAAAAGCACAACATGCCCACTAAGATTTGTGCAGCGACTGCAGATTTCAAAAAAAAAAAAAAAATTAAAGCGAGAGAGAGACTGCGGGTATAGAAAGCAGGTTTATTCGATTTTAAGAAATCCACTCAGGGCGTAAAAATTCTGGTAAATCGGGGCATGGATGTCGTGCGTGTTCCTTGATGCACGAGAAATGAAACGAGAGAAACAGAAAAGCCGTTATTTCAGGGTCATTTCTAGAAAACAGGATTTATGACGGACACCATGCGCGAGAAGCTGCGCAAATTGGACCGCTCGACGTCATTCTTTGGGCTACTCTCAGCGATAGGCGCACGAGGCGGGATGGAAACGAGAAGTATACATCAGACTCCAAAGCGCTCCACCTGATCGAGCGCCCGCGGCATCGGTTAGGCATAATTTGGGCAGAATTGACCCGAGCTAAACGTTAGCGCTCTCTAGTGTCTTTGCAGCTTTCTCAAGCGTTGACGCTTGCGCCTCGAGATTTGAGACGAGACGTCGAACCGCGAAATCACATGTCGCTCTCCTGACGCCAGCGCGGTCACTCGAGGCAAGGTCCCAAACGGCTGAAAGCCCCGCACTGCATATATGTATACGCATCATTCGCCACACATTAGCACTCCTGTGGCATTCGTGTCACGACGCATATGCAGTTTGCACAACGAGGACAGAAATTCAAATCGATTTGCGTCACAATGGCGTGAAACGGAAGGATGCTGCGTCAGTCCACGCGTGATGCGCGCATCATCGGCGTGAACGTCTTGCTGTAATCTCTCTCTCTCTCTCTCTCTCTCTCTGTGTCTGTGTCTGTGTGTGTGTCTGTGTCTGTGTCTGTGTCTGTGTCTGTGTCTGTGTGTCTGTGTCTGTGTCTGTGTCTGTGTCTGTGTGTGTGTGTGTGTGTGTGTGTGTGTGTGTGTGTGTGTGTGTGTGTGTGTGTGTGTGTGTGTGTGTGTGTGTGTGTGTGTGTGTGTGTGTGTGTGTGTAACTATGCAGCGCCAGAAGTCTTCAGAGCCATCTAATCAACTAGCCCGCACGCAAGTACTGCTGAGCTTTAAAATGGCGGCCAAGTTACGTGATCATAGTTCAACATTGCAAATAATTTCTTAGCTACCACGTGACCACCCATACAAAGGAGTCCACACCACTTGGTCCACCATGTGTGACGTCATGATTCCTCAAAGCTCTGGCTACTGTCGATTACGTGTTCGTTTCTTCCTAACGCGTTTTGTAGAAGCTATCGAGGCTCTCTGGCGAGATACTGCTGTGTTGTTTTTTGTGAACCTTGCCGCCAAGTGCGTGGGGCATGAGTTGCTTTGAATTTTGCATGCGCAGATTTGAAACGCACCCGTTTGTCTCCGAAACCTGCATTTTAATCTTTATTTCTTACTGCCGTTCAGCGCCCTCTGGCGTGCTTACGTTAGGCAAGGAGAATTACCAAGTCGTTCACGCGAGCCCAGCGTAGCGTAGTGGTTTGCGCGCTCAGGATCGGAAG
The DNA here is from genome assembly GCF_055883805.1 of Amblyomma maculatum. NCBI lineage: Eukaryota > Metazoa > Arthropoda > Arachnida > Ixodida > Ixodidae > Amblyomma > Amblyomma maculatum. The sequence continues at coordinate 216,808,027 of NC_139346.1, read as the reverse complement.
GACGGTGGTTCGATTTCTGTCTACGCCACTCATGAGCCAAGCAATGCTCTCGCATTAAAACATATTCTTGAGACAAGAAGCTGAGTAGCTTTCCTCCGCCCAGTTAAATGCCGACGGTATAAAAGTCCTTTACAGGAGATCCGCTACGCAGAGGGGAATCAACTTACCACCAATCGAACTCATTGATATCAAACAAAATGGCGCGCTTCTTGATATGTGCAAAAACTGATCCGGACCATGTGCGCTTCGTTGATTTATGCACAGTGAGTCATCAAAGAATGCTGTGAAAACATGAAAGACACGCGACATATAAGCTTTTACAGGCTTCTGTGATCATGGACACGCAGTTTGTACAGTCAGCGGAGCAACGTAGTACAGATCAGTGCTAGAAGTACCGTCTTTGCCAAAAGTAACCAGGCTGCAGGATCTGCTTCTCAGCCATATGGTAGCAGAATCATACCACGTCTGAAGCTCTAAATCTCTGCAGTTTACATTTGAGCACCTGCCTTCACTTCTTAATTAGTTGTGGTAAAGTGGGAATCCTTATTAGCTTTACAATACAAGTGAGCAGCAAAACATGCAGCCTGGTTACTTTTAGCAAAGACGGTACCTGCGCTGTGGACGCAGCTTAACTGTCAAAGATCAAACTTTGAACTGATATAGGAAACTAACTTGAAAGGCCTGTCGCCTTTCAGTCCTCTGTCCCGAGTGTGTAAACTGGTTGCCAGTAGTTTTCTTTCATTCATGTTTGTAACTTGGTTAAATCTCTCCGTACTTGAGTTTCCTTCGTAATATGTTCCATACTTATGTCCAGAAGTAATCCCCTGTGAGGCTGCAGCAAATGAGAACAAGACCACGGAGGGGCCAAGTAGACACTCACTTCTCGGCGCTCTGTGTTCCACTTCTTCCTTCTCCTCCACCTCTCGGGTGTAGGTGATGTGCGCTACCATCGTCATGGTCCTTGGATCGTTGCTCGCAGTCGATTAAGGTTCAATCCGGCCGATCACTGAGCAGCGGGCAACAACAACGCAGCGGGCGACGAGAGACACCGCACACGCACGAACCGGTGCACGCAGGAAAACAGAAAAGGGGAAACTGCGCGCGCGTCGCAGAAAGGACCGCAATCGGGCATCGCCAACTCAAAGATTGGTGCCGTGCGCAGATCAGGCAAGAGAAACAAACGCGCCCAGAGACAGACAAAAACAAACGCGATGCAAGAAAGAAAAGCCTTGGGAGTGCCCGCGCAGCGCACCGAGATGTGGGTTCGCGTCCCACGCGTACCACGACAGACGCCGCCGCCCTTATTTGGATGAATGGAAAGCGTCACGCAGGAGCTGGGTGCAGCGCGCGGGCACCAAGGTGGCGAGCGAGAGTGATCCGAGCACACACGCACGCACAAGTGGAGAAAGCATCGCGTCGTGCGTACACGAGCAAGGTTTCGGCTGCCCACGCGAGCATGTGATGGCCGAAAACACACGTCCCTCGACTACGGATGATGGCTGCGAGCGAAATACGTGTGCAACTCCAACGAGAGCGCCTAGAAGACACAGTCGTTGCTGCGGCACACAGCGAAGTGAAAATCTCGGCACTGACTGCAGCTGGTTTTCCCACGGCGTGCACGGGTCGCGGCGCGAACAGGTAGGCCGCATAACCGTGTTCTGCGAGCAACTGTGAGAAGAATACCGATACAGAAAATTTGGTTTGGTTTTGTGGGGTTTAACGTCCCAAAGCGACTCAGGCTATGAGAGACGCCGCAGTGGAGGACTCCGGAAATTTCGACCACCTGGGGTTCTTTAACGTGCACTGACATCGCACAGCACACGGGCGTCTTGCTTTTCGCCTCCACCGAAAAGCGGCCGCCGAGGCCGGAATTCGATCCCGCGTCCTTGGGAACAGTAGTCGAGCGCCGTAACCACTGCGCCGGTATAGTTACACCGCAAGGTGATATAACTTTACGTGCAGTGGCGGCGACCACGGTTTCTACAAAAAAAAATTTCTTGCGTGGGGGCGGGGGGATAAGCGGTATAATATCAAGCATTTATTTATAACAAGGGAGGAATTACTTATTGACATCCACCCAAGCGCAGCGAATACGGCTAAGAAGGAAGGCTATACAGCTTTGCACCGTAGGATCGTTGCCGTATACGTTCGGCCACTTTGGATCTTTGATCACAGTATAGGAACAACACGATTACTCGCAGTAAGTCCTACTAGATCGATTGACAAACCTTCCGACGACTCAGTGCCACAGGCGTTGGGATAGTGCATTCTGCCGCTGCATTGACAAATGTTGCACAACGAGAATACAAACTTCATTAGCGCGTGATGGCTTGCAAACAAAAGGAAAGCGGTACTGGATATGTCTTTTTTCGTGGGCGCTTTTCCTTCCATACGTCTCAATGCATAAAGCCACACCCTGGCTCTGGCACAGTTGCTCTCTGCGGTGCACCAGCCAATTTGTGGGTCGTTGCGCGGTGCCGCGCAGTGGGTTAGTTAACCCGAGGGGCCTCAATTTGGGTTAATCACTCCTCAAGGCGGCGGCGGCGTCGGATGTGCGGTGACGACCCACATAGTTACACTGCGTGGTCTCCCCCTCGCCGGTGGGCTTTATTATTTCAAGGCACCACACTATAAAGGCCCACGGAGTCATGCATGCAGCGGCAGAGATGAAAAAAAGGGGAGGGGGCTATTTCCGTGCCTTAAGATGCGCGCCAGACGCCAAGAGGTGGTGTCGACAGGGCCGGGCCATGAAGATGGCCGAGCGATTAAGTTGCGGTGGATTTAGTGGCCACGACGTCCGGCTATATTGAAAAAGGCCGATGACGCAGCACTGTCTAGTCAATTTTTGCAATGGAAGCTGCTATGAGACGCACAAGCGGAGTTTCAGCCGACCGTGTCTGCGGTCACGCGACTGTGATGAAGTCACGGACCATCACGTGATTAACGCGCCAGGACCGCGTGTCCCGTTCGCCCAGGTAGCCGTATACCCATACATGTACAGAATACACTGCAGGTCTCGGCGATTATCAAAAGGCGGCCAGCTATAACGGCGATACGCCTCGGCAAGTTTACGCCGCAGGGCGTTTGACTTAGCGCGATCGCGTTAAAGGAGACGTTACGCCTAAACTCCAGTGGGCAGCTGACCGAGGACCGGTGGTCTTCGGGACTACATGTAATCAGAGCTGTCAATTCAGTGTGCTCATTTGAGGTAGGAACAAGAATCAACCATCCTGTGGTCTTGCTTGCTGATTAGGCCACGTAGGCATGGTTAGAGTACAAAGGTGGAGTTTAAGTGTTCCCTTTTATTCCTTCAAATTCGTCTGCTGATTCCGAGGCAGTGCGTTCGCGAACCGGGACAAATGCGAAAATGCCAATCGCGTAGCGCGAGACAAGAAAGAGTGAAAAGCGTCGCTAACGCTACGGCAACATTTACACCATGCATGATCCGCGCTTCACGCGAGCCAAAACCCCCGCTCGTACTGTTCCTCCATCCTTACAACTGGCTCCTTTACAACTGAACGAATACGAATCGGGAATAAAAACACGCGTGTGAAACAACCGTTTTACAAAATCTTTAAATAAGGACGCTTCATCGTCAAGTGATGCTGAGGATGAGATGAAGTACCAACTAGCCCATTCTTGCACCCTTCCCGAAAACAAAGACAGGACAAGATCAAGAGATAAGCGTCCTGTTCCGAGACCGTATATAATCGCAGAGTTCTGTTATGGAAATTTGGCAACCGCGGAATGAAGAGGCCCAAAAAGTGCATCTAGATATTATTTGTGGAGACCGAAGACACGGGGCTGTTATTACAGAATTGCTATGTTTGGTGCATCCGCGTGGTGGTGCCAGCAGTGTAAAAGTCTGGCAACCATGGCCACACGCACCTATTGCGCGCTGCCGTTCAGTAGTGTCCAGCTGTGTGTGTCACTTTTCATTTGTGCTGCGGCGCTGTGCTACAATAAATATAGACGCCGACAATGTGTTCAGGATGAGCCCAACATAACAGGGCAGCTCTCTCGGGGACTTCTGAAAAATGAGATACAACGCAGTGAACTCTTCAGCGAATTCGACGTGAGTCTTCAGAAGCATGTCGGGTATTTCGTGCATCATCCTTTTCCCCGGCCCAGAACGGTGCAGTAGTCATACCTTTCCTCTTCCAGCAGACCATGAACTTGGTGCCCGATACAGTAAGAGGTGTCGGAGCTGTCTGTTTCGGAATCACTTGGGTACCGCTGCAGAGAATCCCGGGACCGAGATGCTTCCATTACGGTGCACTCCTCAGATTGATTCTCTATATCTGACACTCAAAATTCCCGAAGTGGACGCCGGATACATGAATAGTCCGCGACGTGTGTGCTCACGCATGCCGGTTAACACTCCGGCGATAACGTGCTCCTCCTCTGCAAGAGTTTGCTTTTCACGGCTTGCACCTTTCACCACAACGACCTAAGTGCTGCACGAGTATCAGCGACTCGGCCAGATGGTACCCTTCTACTACACCCACTCACTTGCACACGTATTGGCACGAACATATATCAATAATATGTCAAAATGGGCGGATGATACGTGGTATGTGATTGTCAGCCACACTAATTCTAAGAAAGAAGGACAAAACGGTCACGTGTGCATATTGAAAACAAGTCCGAAGAATTCGCAGTATAGGCCTCCCAATCCATTTTTGCATCTGCGGCGATATCGTTACTTATACATTTGTGAGGCGACAAACTGCATCAATTGGACGGTGACGGTGGAGATGCTTTTCCCTTTGAAACGACTCGTCACCATGAATGGTTTTCCCAGCCAGGTAAAGAAAAAAGTCTTCAGCGCAGTCACGCCATTTGATGCCGCGCGGCGTCGTTTGGGCAGCCCGCCAGCAAGCGCCAGTTACATCACGGAATTCGCGCATCGCCAGCCACTGGATCCCATGACGGCCGCCTTGGTTTCGCCAGCCGCTCAACTTGGCCACGCATGGGACACCTGTGCGCAGTCCGGCGAACGGGAGCTACGCGAGTTTTACACACCGTTCCAGCTTTCTCCGTAACTATGTCCAACCTGGGCACACGTTAACGTGTGGGTCATTAATCAAGGCTGCAGCGTCCCCGCGGGTTATCTGAGCGATGCAGCCGCGCGAAGGTCACAAGCGTTGCAGCAAGAAGAGGAAAAGAATTAACCCAGCAACTCGTATACGGCCCTCGCAATTAGCGCGCAGTTAAGCAACACATGCGCGCACAACAGAAGCGCGTTGCGCCGTTTCGCGAGCTCATGCACGCGCGGCTGAGGCATAGGAGAAGGGGCCAAATTTCAAAAGGCGACGCAGCTCTCTCGCTGACAGGTCACGAAGCGCGCCAAGACACTGCGTTACCCTGTCACTATAGCTATCCCAACCACTTGCTGCATTCACTGCAGGTCCATCTCATTCAGCCTGAGTAACATCGAGCCTTCGTGGCCTGTGCGTATACTGTGGCCGTCTTGCAATCCGAAGGTCCTGTACTCGATTCCCACCATCCACCCCAATTACTTTATTTTGATCACAGGAAGCTTTCTGGATAATTTGGCGTCAAATAAACTATTTTAAACGGCCTGCTTTTGATCTTTGACTTTCAAGTCTGGCTCCGGTTGCTGACTGGTCTCCGGGGTGATGACCTCGCAGTCCTGCTCGACCAATATAAGGTTTCCGGGAGCGCATTTTTTTGCGACAACGCCAGGTTTCGACCGCGGTAGGACTGGAAGAAAATTCTCGCTCGAGCACTCCTACCGCGACACATCACGGCCATTTTGTGACCACACAGAAAGTATACCGCAAGTGAAAGAGATAAAGCGACGCAGCGGAAAATCAAGACGGAAGGCTGCTAAATCATCCTCTTCGGAGGCCATGCGATTGCGGATAGAGCACCGCCCGGCAATCCATATAACGCCGAGGTTCGAGCACGGGTGTTGAATCGATAGAAATTTCCAGAAAGCTGCATGAAGCCCGATTTCACTGACTGCATTCTTTATTTCGAAATGGGGAGAGGGAAAACGGAGCCCGATGTTTAGGACGGTTTGCTCTCGAGCCCTCGGCCTTCAAATCCTCAAGCGAATGTTTCTGTCGCAGGCGTGTGGCCTGTTATTCCAAAGCAGGCTTGGCTTCGTCGCCCATCGTGCTTTCCTTACTCGAACAAGCAAACAAAATAGGCGCGGTGCAACGGGGCGCGAGGTTCTTCTTGGTAAGACCGCAACCGCGCACAAAAGCAGGCGCCACATTGCTGTAGAATGTGTGTACAGGGACCTACCAGGTTGTATATGGTCTCGCGAAACCAAAGTTGGCCGAATATGGTGTGTGTATTATATATAACTGCATGACAAATATAAGCGTCCGTTTACTATATTCAGTCGCCCCGCCGCGGTTACACAGTGTGTTAGGGCGCTCAGTTGCTGTGCCCAAGAATGCGGGATTGAATCTTGGCCGCGGCGGCACCTTTTCGGTGGAGGCGAAAAGCAAGGCGCCCGTGCGATGTCAGTGCACGTTAAAGAACCCCAGGTGGTCGAAATTTTCGGATCCCTCTATACGATGTCTATCATAGCCTGAGTCGCTTTGGGACGTTAAATCCCATTAAATAAACTAACTATCCCTTAGTTAGCGCGTGTCCTGTGTCTTCTTCTCTTGTGTGTGTCTTCCCGTGCGCTTTATCTTCTGTCAAGTTACAATAACTATCCCTATAGGCCAGTGTCTCTCCAATGAGGGTCCGTGATGCGGTTTTAGGGTTCCACGAAGCGCGAAGCCCACGTTCACAACACAACACACACACAACACACAACACACACACAACACACACACACACACACACACACACACACACACACACACACACACACACACACACACACACACACACACACACACACACACACACACGCACACGCACACACACAGAGAGAGAGAGAGAGAGAGAATGCAAGGGTCTTGGAAGGCTGGGTTCTGATATCCTCCAATCTGAAAGGAGAGAACCTAGTTGGAAGCTCCTGCCAATTCGGCCATGTCATGTCATCTCGTGACGTCACACAACCCAACGACCAATCAGTGGCCGGCCATGCCAGCCGCCTACTACCACCTGCCACGACCATGTTATTTCACGGATTTTTGTATGGTGTGAGCATCAACTTCCGGGCGCGTTGCACGAGAAGGGTAAGGACATGCCCACAATTCCTGCTGCTGAAGCGAGCGTCATGTGGTAGGTCGTTCTGACTATACTGCGAAATCATCATCAGCCTAACTATACCCGCTGCAGGGCGAAGGCCTCTCCCATATTTCTCCACTTAACCCGGTTCTGTGCTTGCTGCATCCACTTGACCCCTGCGCACCTAACTTTCTGCCGCACCTTGCTACGCTTTCCTTCCCTTGAAATCAATTGGTTATACTTAGCGACCATCGATTATCCTCTCTTCGCACTACATGTCCTGTCCATGCCCATTTCTTCTTGATTTCAACTAGAATTTCAATAACTTATTTCTCTGAACCACGGCACGCTTCTTATCTCCTAACGTTACACTTACCATTTTCCGCTCGCTGCGTTGTCCTCAACTTAAGTAGAACCTTTTACGTTAACCTCCACCTTTCAGCCCCATAGGTGAGTACCGGTAAGATCCAACTGTTTATGCTTTCCTCTTGAGCGATACTGCTAGTCACAATGTACGATGTGATATCAGCGAATCGCAGATCCCGAACTTCCATTCCGAACACGACCTCTAAGCAAGCTGTAAATAGCATTGGGGTGATTGTGTCCTAACACCTTTCTTAATTGGAATTTTATAACTTTCTTCATGCAGAACTATGGTTGCTCTGCAGCCACTAAATGAGGTTTACCGTTCCAATGATACACTATAGCTACCAGGGATGCCACAGAGGAGGGCTTCGAATTAATTACGACCATTTTTCAACGTGCACTCAGTGCTCGGGCGCTTTGCACCTCGCCTCCATCAAAACGCGGCCACCTCAGCCGGAATCGCTGCCTCGGGCTCAGCAGTCTAGCGCCCCAGTCAACACCGCGACGCAGATAAGTTCTTTACAGCGCCTGTGCATCGATCGAGTCGCTACCAATCCATGTCTAGCTAAATAAGCGCCCCACTGTCGTGCCCGACACACGCGCAGTGTGCGCGAGCAAGCGCCGAGAGTTGGCTCAACGCCCGCCTCCGACCGGACGCTGGGCAGACTGCACCGAGTTATAACAGCTCGCAGCCGTCCATTTTTTCAGACGGGTGTCGGCACGCCACGCACTGTGAAGTCCGTATTCCATTTTCGCGAGCGACGTATACATTGCTTCGAAACATCTTCCCCGCCAAATAACAAAATGAATAAATAAAAAGGAAGATTCATTTAGAAGACGTCGCACGCGTTGCGAGCCTCGGCTACGTTGACAGCGATGCTAACTTGCGTCTTTTTTTTTTCCAAGCGCAGCCCATTTCGCGATATGCTGACCATGCAAACCTGTTGTTGTAAATGCACGATATTAGCAAAGGAGACGCATAACAAGACAAAAAGGAAGGAAATTCCTCTTTCAAACATCTCCGGCGGAACAAGAGGCAGAAGTCCGAGAATTTGGGGAAAGCGTTCTCTTCGACAAGTCAGTCAACAATCCATCCATCAGAGCGCAAAAAGCGAGTGACACAACCTCCTGCCCAGACAGAAACCGAAAATAAATAAGCGAAGGCGAGGGCTGCGGGAGGAAGCACTAGCATGCTGTTGCGCCAGCACAGGCCAATGTGCTGCTTTTACTCGGTTCCCTAGGGTCTCATCCCCCTCCCCACACACACACCTTCCGGTTCTGTCTAGCGATGTCGCAGGCTCCCATACGGCCTCCTCCCAGCTGCAACTTCGGCCGTCCTGTAGTGTTTACTTAGGCACACTGCCCGAGCCTGAACACATATTACGGAGCAAATAATGACGCTGTCGAACTTGCTGCGGTTTGTTTCACGAACAAAACAAAAAGAGCGCCTTTCTGCATTTACGGTTTACTGAGGTGACGACAGCCGGAACGGAGTGGGCCTCCAGAAAAAAAAAAAAAAAAAGAAATGAAAAGAAGAGGCATTCGTGCCCGATGCCGTCGCTTTCGTAAACCGTGGGAACAAGCAAAAAGGAGGAGACGAATAAGAAAAAAAAAAAAAAAAAGATGAGCATTGTTATGTCCGCCGCCCGTACATATTGCGCCACCTGACCACCGTCGCGAAAAAAAAAAATTATAATATATATATATATATATATATATATATATATATATATATATATATATAAGCCGCTGTTTCCGTTCGACGCCGCCGACACCATCGATGCTGTGTTCCGATCACATAACAGCTTTCCACAGGAACAAATATAAAGCGATCAGTAAAGCACTCAAGTAAATTTAATATTGCGTATCTGGTAGGCACTAGAGCTGTGCACGGGCTCGGGCCGGCCCGAAAGCCCGTACCCGGCCCGGCCTGCGGTCCGGTCCGCTCAGAAGCCCTTTCACTCTGACTCGGGCCGGGCCCGCGGGCCAAAGTATATTTATTTGTCTTGGGCGGGCCGGGCCGGACACCCCGATCACGAGCACATGCAACATTTGTGAAAGCGCGAATAAGGCCGTATAGTGCTATAAGCGTCTAGAATGCTTAGCATTTTCCCGCGTCATCCCCACGTGAGAGCTTCCAAATTCTTAGCCGGTGTCGACTCAACTTTCATCCCCGCCTCCTCGCCGCGAAGGGCCGCTTGTGGGCTATATTTATTTCGAGTTTTGCATCTCCGCTTTGGTATCACCAGCGCTGATGTTTAGGTTTCCTTTTCAAAATTCGCACAACGCTGTCGCCAATCACACGTCTCTGTTGTGACGCGCTCATGCCTCGACATGGCCTCGTTTGAAGCGGGACATAGTTCAAAGCATTTGCGGTGTAAGTGTTTCCTCTTGCTTTTCTTGTCGCGAAATTTTCACTTGAAAGGCACACGGTGAGCAAGGCGAGTTCACCAAGTACCTGGCCACAAAATTAAATCCCTGTTTAGGATTAGAGCTTGCGCACTTTTGTAGAAAAAAACAAGCTGCTTATCAAAAAGTTGCTTTCCTATATCAAATAACGTGTTAGTCATTCCATCCACAAATTGTAGTGCTGAAAGAAACCTCAGCGCTACCGCTTGTTCATTATCCAGGAGCGCCGCAAATGCCTCAATTCAACGAATAACTTCGTTTTTGGTGCAATAAGTTAATTGTACGCACATGCTCATTTCAAACGTGAAAACTCAACATTTTAAGATCTTGGATAAACTTATCCTGAAATTTTCTTCTCTTTCATCCTTTCAACCGCAATTATTGCTTGACGGGCCAGGCCGGGTTGACCCCGGTAATAAATTTAAGCGCCGGGCCGGGCTGTACCGGGCTCAGTCCTTATCCGTGTCGGGCCGGGCTCGGGTCTGTAGCGTCGGGCCCGGGCCGGGCTCGAAACTTCGGCCCGTACACACCTCTGTAGGCACACCACCTACAGAAATACCCCCAGAAATGCACCTATTTATTTTTAATTTTTTTTTATTCCTGTACGTAGAATTCATACGACAGTGAAACAAAACAGCACTGGCCCACAGCAGTACAGGGTACAAAGTGAAAGGCTAGCATTTTGTGTAAGGTTCCGTAGAGCTTGTGCTTAAATTTATGTCCGTATACGCACGAGGCAGTGCAAAGAACGGAGACAGAAAGTACAAAAACACAAGCGCTGACTAGCCCAAATTGCCACTGTGCATTGTGGACTGCTGCTTCAGTCCGGTCCACGCTGGACAAAAGCGTGCCGCAAAAGAATGAAACTCCCTTCCAACCTGACGAAAAGAATGCCTTTCATTTCGTATTTCCCAGAGATATCCGAGGGCGTTGCAGCACTGAAAACTTCTTCGAGCACATGCACGTGTGATTGGCCTTGTACAATTTGCAACCGTGCACACCGATCTGACGATTTCAAAACGCGTGTCAACATTTTCAGTTATTCGAAAACCAGACATGTCCTTTCTGGAGACTGCGCTGTATTTAGATCGAGCGAGCGGGAAAGGAAACGAACGGCGGTAGGGGTGGATACTGTCTGGCGCTCGGCACCTCAGGGAAGATATGATACGACAGCTGTTACAAAGGGAGTGCGTGGTCTGCCGTCCCGTGGAGTTTTTATTTTTATTTTTTTGTTTTCATATGTACTGCCACTACATTGCAATACTCAGTGCACTGCTGCATTGCTGTGTGCAGTGCACTCAGTACATCGCCACTGGGGATAAAGTCTAGCAGACACTTGCTTACTCTGAGTTTTATTATCGCCTTCCATTCACGGTGGCATATTGTTTGCACGCCGAGTCAAACTCTTGAAATCAAGCGCCGCCGGCCAAGGTCCTTGCGTGAGGGGGCTGGTGCTCGCCTAAGGCGCCGGCGGACGAAAAGCTTCCAACCAAGAAAGCCTATATAGTAACTCAAATGAAAATAGTTTTTGAGGAAAAAAGTCCACGGGTGCACTTAAGTCTGCTTAGGTACAGTCATGCGAAAGCATGGCGAGTTGTCACGCCGCCTGGTGGATTCGCCCGACACTATGCTAGCGGACCTCGGCCGCACTCGCCCAGATGACGTATGTGTATGGCGCAGATTGAACATAAAGACAACGATGCCCACTGCACCAACGTTACTAGAACAATTCAGTTTCACAGCTCCTCCCGGAGAGGTATCCCCGATGGCGGTCGCGTGAACTAACTGCGCTGCAGTCGACTCTTGCTCCTTCGTCTGCTACGCGCGGCGCGGAAGCATGGAGCGGTCGGCATACACGTAGCTGTTACGTACTGCCGTTGCGCTCTATACAGCTGCAGTGCAGTTATGGCTACATTATGACAGTTTTGCCTTCGAAGGCATTCAATACCTCAGAGAACGCGTTTGTGTGACAGCGTTGTCGACTTGCTCGCCAGAACCAGCGTTCTAAAAGTTGTCTGCTCTTCGGCTTCATTTCTTTTTATTACGAGATATCGTGACGCGCAAGTGATTTCGTACTAAATTATGACGTAGCCGTTCATTGCGCAGCGTTCAGCGTGCTGTCATACAATTTTTCGCTTTTTATTTAGAAACATCCACCTTCTTTTCCATTTTCAGTCCAATTTGCTAAAAGGATTCAAGCCGCCGACATGTGTGCCTCCAAATCTATGCCGTTCACTGTAAATGTAGGGTGTGCGCCGAGAAGATTCTGCGTCTTTACCCGCCTTGCCAACTACGTGCCAGCCTCTAGATGCCTAAAATTGGCTGAATGAAGAGCCGGCGTTAAAGGCACTATCGCGTCTCTTAAGACGAAGCTTTATGCCATATTTGCTAACATCAGGCTTTGCACCGGGGACAACGAAGCCCATTGAAACGATTACTTGGAAGTCCGTCATTTGTTCGTGTCATTGACAGACGTCCTCGAGATTAAAAGGTGGGCATAAGCTCTGCACATAAGAGATAACATACTTCGAAGTGAACAATTTCTGATCTGCATTTAGAAAAGGAACTATAAGTACTCTCGTGATAGTTCGCGTAGCAAGGCTCTTTATTTTCTTGCTGGCACATATTTCAAGCGCAAAATGCATAATAAACCGAAGAGAAAGCATAATAATCGCGAACCCGTGTGTTTCGACAGCGATGCTTGTAGAGAACTTGCAAGATTCCAAGAGCCTATCAGTGTACATAGCGCAAAACGAACAGATGAGCTGCACAAACGGATTTTGATCTGGATCATTTTGAGTTCGTCGCAGTACCAGCAATTCTAAGGAAATTTGCGTACTTTCGCGACAAGGAAATAGACGAGCCATGAGAGCGAAGAATTTTGCTTGTTGAGAAGACTTTTGTCATTGAGCGGTTAATTGTTACGGCAATATATGTTGCGCATAAAGTTCTCATATCATGTGAACTGAGCGATAATTACGTAGAAGCTCTTCTGAAGAATGTCAATGAAGCGAAATTGTGCACCGGGCTTCCAACTCAGAGCTAATGCGAAGAGAGGAGACATCACATAAGAACTGCAGAGAAATTCGATAAGCGAGATGATCACAAAAATTAAAATATTTTCAAAATAACTGAGCATGCGGCTAGAAGACGCACCAAGCTGCGGCAGCTGACAAGAAAAACAAAAAAGATAATGAATGAATAAAGTCTTTATTTAATTGAAGGGATGACTCTCCGCTGCTGTTTGGGTAATTAGGGAGTTAGGAGGGATGGGAGTGTAGCTTCTCGCTTCTTCACGGTTCTTCAAGCTGTTTCTCGTTGTTAAAAGATAAGCATCTAAACAGCTCTGAAGAGGATCTAGATCGGCATCTACAAGCTAGGCCAGACTTGCAATGGCTGGTACGTCAAGCTCCTGCCTGGAGTGAGGTATACGACATGTCTGACGGCTTCGTAACTGCATTTTTGTGAGGCGGGCAAGCACAAAAGCGTATAAGCTTCTGAATAAGCTCAAGATACGCTACCAACGAAGCATATAAGCTCCTTAATGCATGCATTGAAGTGCATTCGCTGCAAATATGGTTTTTGCTGTTGAAGCAATTCAAAATCACATGGAAAAAAAAAAGAAAAGATGGTCAGGGGAAGTTAGGAACGCTAACGCTCATTTTCCAATAAAAAAAGGATTATGCTACCCACTCAAATATTTCCCAAAAGAAGTATAATGTTCTTCTCTGAATTGCTTGTAACCTTGCGATGTTTGTCTATGTTGACGAAGTCAAGTTCTGGTTGTTTACTACATTTTATTACCATTAGACATTAGAATGCCTTAGGTTCATGCAATTAACTTCTAACGTCCTTTCCGGCGCAGTAGATGCCTTGAATATCGTGGTTTAAAACTGCAGTCCAGAGCTAGTTTGAAATTACATTAACTTCCCCTACAAGCAGTAAAATTACGTCGTTTTTTTTATTTTCTGTGTGTGTGTAAAGGGGGAGGGGAGTCTCTCAAGGGCGCGACTTGATTACTCGCAATTTAAGTTTTTTGAATACCCACGCGCTTGTTCAGTGATTTCCTTTCGCAGTGCACACGCCCATTCTCACTGATTCCTCTTTTAGTAAACTCATTAAATAACTTCACATCTGACGTTGTTTTAGACAATAAAGGAGTATTTTTTTTTCTTTTTTTTTCTTAACACTGCTAATATACGGGAGTGCGAGAGTGCCGATCCGGAGCTATGTTCCACGCCATACCTCGAAAGTGAGACCTTAAAAAAAGCGCTTCTGATTAGGCGACGATGGAGGACGTTTATTCATAATTTGTATTCACTATATCGTTTGACGCGAGTAGCCAGACTTCATGCACTGCATGAACAGGTTGCCCAGGCTAGCAGATTTCTGCATATATGGAGGCAATCCGCGCAGCGCAGTAGTAAACGTGACACCTACTGCGTTACCTTCTAAGGCTGAAGTGCTCCTATGCACTGAAAATTTGACTAATTTGTTTGCATGACAGGATCTATGTCCTGAAAGACCATATTACAAAACACAGGCCAGGGAGTAAAGCAAAATGCAGTACTTGTGAGCAAGCCGATGGCGCTCACACTTGTTTCACAGCATTAACAAGTGAATTTCGCATAACACAAACACTTTCTTCAAGGTAATGCATCGCTTCGTAGCCAAGTCATAATGTAGTTACGGTTATAATTATACTGCAGCCATGTACAGTGCAACGGCAGCACGCAAAAGCTGCGTGTGTGCTAGCCGCTCCATGCTTTCGCGCTGCGTGTAGCAGACGACGCGCCCGGCAAGGAGCAAGACACAGGGGCAACAGTTCACTGCAACGCCGCTAGTTCTCGCGACAGCCACCTGAGACACACTCCTCCGCTGGGCGGTATAGAGAGTTTGTTCTAGTAACGTTGCACTGCACAGAGCGATGTGTTGCAGTTTTCCAAGAGACGATAGCATAAACATGGTATTTACTACACAAATGTGCTATATTTTTCATGAACTATTTACAGAGCTTTTATGAAATATGTCACGAAAAACACCTCCAAAAGAGGTAAGGCCCAGCACTTCACCAAGAGGCAATGTTCTTATGTAAGAGCATTGGAAGCAGGGGCGCAGCCAAGGGGCGCCCCACGCACGTGTCATACACGGGCGAAAAGAACAAAAACGCGAATCGTGCGTTCGGCGTGGCAGCGAACGAAACTGAACAGCCTCGCGTTTCGAGCGCGCCGACAATGATGGAGTACGAAAAGCCAGCCCACAATCACACACTAATGATGATACTACACATCTGAAAAATAATCTCTCGGGTTGTGAACATGACATCTTCATACCGTTGCATAAATGGATGGAAATGGTCTGTATTTGAACATACATGTCTTGTTCGAATTCATTGCCTCAGTCTATCGAAAAGCTGAAGGAGCCGATGAGCTGCGTTTAAATTTCGCATTAGGAAGTAACGTAATCGTCGCCAATTCTTTTTCTTCTACGATAAAGGCGCCTTCAATGAAATTATTATATGACCCAACAGAACTATTTCCCTAGAAAAATTTAACGAAATGGTTTTGGTCGCTGGCTGGTGACCGTTACTCGGCTGCATCATCTTTGGTTATGCTAACGATGCGGTCCGCTGGTGAACGAAGGTAGCAAACGAAAATGACGTGCAATTTATAGTTACTTTACACAATTTAAGACAGCGCCACGGGCGTCGTCGGATGTTTTAACCATGAACTGTGAGCGCTTAATGAAGCAATAATCGAAGCGTTAGCACGAACGGGTGTCCCAAACAATTTATTAGCAATTTGGATTGGTTTGGTCTCGTTTGTGGGGTTTAACGTCCCAAACAGACTCAGGCTATGAGAGATGCCGTAGTGGGAAGCTCCAGAAATTTCGACCACCAGGGGTTCTTTAGCGTGCATTGGTATCACATAGTACACGGGCGCCTTGCTTTTCGCCTGTATCGAAAAGCGGCTGCCGCGATCGGAATTCGATCCCGCATCCTTGGGCACAGGAGTCGATCGCCCTAACCGCTGCACCACCGCGGCGGGACAATTTTAATTTACGACACAGCCATAACAGGAACTCTCTCGGCATGCAGGGGGTAATAAAATGACCACAAAGTTTGGACGTCGCATGTAGCCTACAGCTGTGCAGGTAGAAGAAGCAACACAAAATGAGAACTCAAGTACGTACAAAATAACTGCGTCATTTCTACGCTGATGTAGCAAACTTCTGATGGGTGTTGCTTGGTGAGAGCAAAGGACGGCATGGCAAAGTGTGACATGTTGCCTGACTCCTCGAAACTGCGTGACCTCTATGGGGTCCCGGACAAATTTAGGCTACCTGGATTCACGCATCGGTGTTCTAGAGCGGTTGAGCTACCGCGATGGTCTATTAAGAAAAAAAATAAATAAAAGAAAGGTCAGTTCTGTTTTATACCTGCGTATGAATTATTGCATTGTTTGATCCCTTATTTAGTGTCGTTACCTGCACACCGATTCTCAGATTGAGATGCGCATTTCAAGACAAAACGGAGTCAACACGGGGGAGAGACATGACGGACGTGTGAAACACGATCGGAAACACACGCGGAGGGACGCGTCATCGCGGATTTCTATCAAAACCGACACGCGAGTGAAGCAGCTCGATCGCGCCGTATACGGCGCGTGACGTGCGCGGCCGGGCCTAGTGCATGCATGTATGCAGGGGGGCCGAATCATTTCCGCCACGGCTGCGAGCATTGCGGGCAAGCCATACCGAATGAGTCAGGGCGACACATTCCGAAGGACCACAGATAACGACGCAGCGATGGGCCCGAAGACGAAATAGTGCCTTATCTTGATTTCGAAGACGGACAAAGCGACGTTGCACAAAACACGCGGTGGAGATGCGCAATCAGTCACCAGGAAGCCGCATTTGGGCGAGGCCCGGAGCACCAACACATGATGCGGCGTCGTTTACGTCGCGAAGGTAGTCAGACTCAAGGTAAATTTTAGGTCACCAATATTAATAGTATGAATCATTTTTTTTTTTCGTAATTTTGCTGGGTGCGAATGCAACGCTGAATTATGGTATCCAGGGCTTCAGTATTAGCGCCGCTTTGAAAACAAATTGGAATGGAAGACAGTAACTACGTTTCTCCAGTAAAAGTCGATCATTAGAGCAACATGACAGCAGAACCTGCTCCTGCAAAACAGGCTTTTATATATAACTATGAGTGATCGTTGATACACCGAACACAACAGATAAACAGGTCGTTCTGAAGCACACGGCTGACGCAAGCAGCAAAGTTCAATTTGCTTCCTAACAGCGTCAACGGTTGTCAGCACGATCGCGTCCACGTAGTACATACAGCAGGATCCGGCGAAATTCGTTCCAAACTTGTATAGTCCTGTTTTGTTCGACTTCACAAGCGTTCTGGCTCCTTGATTGGAAGGGGTCGTTGGACGAATGTCGAAAGAACGTTATCCAAACGACTGTCACACGTGTATCAGCACTTGTCTATTGACGGCAGCTCCGAGTGCGTACTCCCACCTAGCCCTACAGATCGCTTTCTTCCATGTACCATACACAGCCTCCACAAGCGACCTGTTGTCCTCGAATCATAGCTTGTAAAAAGTTTTAGAACGGCTAAAATCCAAGAAAATGCGGTTAGCTGATACCACTGACGAGACTATTAAAAAGTATTTCGCGCAGCCAGAGAGAGAGGTTGACGTTGCAAGCTATTGGTAGGATTAGCCTTGCGGGTTCTGTCGGAAACTGCTCCAGCGTATAGCGATACTTAGATGTAAATAAGATCCATAATTAAAGTAGTGACGTAGGTATACATATATGCGGGCTTGTAGGTTTACGTCCCTATACACACACTCACTAACTCCAGCTGCAGTCAAGATCAGAGTCCTGAAAATATTTTAAAAGGCGGGAAGCCTTCTTTCTTAAAAGACCGTGTGGCGCTCCTGTAGACTCCAGAGGGAAGCGAGGAACAAAGAGGTTTTATATCCCCGCAGAGCCGAAGTACTCGGATGTCTGGGCACAAGGGGTGAGTGTTTCTTTGCAAGCAGATTTTACATTTTGGGCGACATATGCCATTCGGGTTGTTTATTCGCTACCCTGCAGACGGGTGGAGTCGCAACAATATCGAATTATGCAGACTGCCATGGGGAAACACAGTTAATGCTCTGTTAGCAAAGTGAACAATTTCTTCGTGAGAAAGGGTCAATGGACTCTCACACGCTTGGGCGATCGTAACTCCGCGGGGAACGCCTTTAGCCCTACCTCCCTGCGATGTGTATCTTCCACTCTTGATGGAGGTCACAGAGCCAACAGTCATGCGGAAGCCTGGGATCGAGGCATGGTGGGCGACAGTCACCTACCATGCCTCGATCCCAGGCTTCCGCATGACTGTTGGCTCTGTGACCTCCATCAAGAGTGGAAGATACACATCGCAGGGAGATAGGGCTAGTCTTAAGGCGTTCCCCGCGGAGTTGCGATATCGCTAGCTTTGTTTACACATCTATGGGCACCGCGGGCACATATGCTGTATCAAAATACTCTATTTTTGGGTGGCTTCGGGCCAGGCCTTTCATACACTTGTTCAATTTCTACCTCGTAAAGCGGCAGGAAAGTGAGAGCGTTCAGCATACCACCTGAGGTTCTTTAATGTGCACTGCGCCTCGCGTTTCTCCTTTATCGAAATGCGTTTGCCGCGCCTACCCCAATGGTAACATCGCCTGTAAATGTCCACTAAACAGATCTCATGAATTTTTTGCCAAAAATATTTCCTTTATGGTAAGTTGGTAACATTTCCAAAGACTGCCTTGACAAGATTTATGGCCGCCTTTTTCATGTCGCCTGACTACTGTGCCGGAGTACCCGGGTTCGAACCCGACCTCGGTGGCTGCGTTTCGATGGAGGCGAAACGGAGTGGCGTCCGTGTGCTGTGCGATGTCAGTGCACGTTAAAGAACCCCAGGTGGTCGAAATTTCGGAGTCCTCCACTACGGCGTCTCTGATAGCCTTAGTCGCTTTGGGACGTTAAACCCCACAAACCAACCAACCAACCAACCAAACTGCGTGGAAGGAGATCGGGACTGATGAAAAAAAAAAAAAAAAAAAAAAAAAGAAAGTAATAATAAAGGCTATACCACTACCGCCCGAAACCATTTCAGGTAACAAAAAAAAAAAAAAAAATGTGCTGCGAGCCGAAACGAAAAAAGAAGACAAAGCACAAAGTACCATGAAGTTTCAAATAAATTCTTATTCAACGGCTTTAATACTTACAGACTCATTATCGGCGTGCACTTCCCTATCTGCGTCTATTGAGTCGCAGTTCGCACATTTAAATTTCTCATCCTTCCTTATATTCAATCGAATAGGATAGTTTGCGTTCCTGGTCACAGGGGCCTTCATTTCAATGAGTCTGCCGATTCTTTAGCGAAAGCAGCCCCTAGTGGTCCGATATTTTACCCCCTTCCAACCTGTGCGATCGTCAAGGAAGCACGTTTTCGTAATTATATTTTAAGGCGAGAATTTCGTCCTAATGTCCTTACTTCCCTGGATGATTTTCATCACCTTTCACTCCTTTGGAGGAGTAGTAAAACCTGGCAAACTTGAAGTTTGCTTCACGCGACTTCGTTGTCGTGTTCCTCAACTAAACTTTTACCTTTACAGGCCTGGTCTTGCAACCTCCCTTGTTGCAATATTGTGATGAGCCATACACAATTGAACATATTTTACTCTTCTGTCGCCGATATACATCGCTAAGGAGGCGGCTTTTAGAAATGACAAACTTAGCTTGCAGTTGTCGCCTGTGCCGTACTAAATTTTCTACTGGAATCAAAACGTTTTCCATCATAATTGGTTGTTACATACTTTTTGCCCTTTATTGTGGATTATACTTTTTGCTATTCCATTTATTATATTGTTTTTAATCTCAATAATTAAAATTTCAGCAAGCCCATGCACAACTCTCAGCTATCACTGTCAGTGAACTGGATTTTATCAAAATTCTAATCTCAGTTCTACAGAATGGAATCTCAGAAACTGTAATCACCGCCTGGTCGTGGCCAATTCCTTTTGTGGGTATGCGCCACTTTATGAGGACAACAACAGTATAAAGTGGAAGCAGATACACCCCTACATAAAAAAAAAAAATCCTTTGGCGACTGATGTAACGAACGACAAAAACACCCTATAACTCAAATAATTGAAGTAGAACGAAAGGAAGAAAATGGTTTGCACGGTATAAAAAAGAACTGAACAATGCCCAGACGAAGACAAGTCCACTTGTCGAAACGTTGGCTCATCTGCGACCTGAGGCGTACCCTATTTACCCTTGTTCAGTTCTTTTTTATATCAAATAATTGAAGTCAATGTCATGCACCAAATCAGTTCATATCTAAACTGCTGGAATATAAACATGACTTATGTTCGCGGTTAACCTCTTCGGTGTGATGAAGCACAAGTTTTTGTTTCAGCTACAGTTCGGCGCTCTGGCCGGGCATTTATGTGAACAAAAATTATAACGGATAAGATAGCCATAAATGCATTTCTTCATCACGCTATGGCTACGAAACAGGCTTTGACAAGCGTGTTCAGTTAGCCCGTTTAGCACTCAAGGTTAGTACACTCTAGCAAGGTGGTATGCGTGAAGAAGCGCGGTTACAACACAAAAAGTTCAGATCCTGAAAGAAGAAAAAAAGATAAAAAAGCGTAATCTCAAACCATCGTCAATAATTTATGGTTATTCACGGCTATCTTTGTTTCCGTTCCTGCAGAAGTGCGAATTTATACCCGGCTATTGCTCTACGGAAATGGCCATAACGGAAACCGGTTAAGCAGTGCTACAAACCGCAACCTTTCAACGCATCATTCATCTCAGCCCCCGACGGATATTGCCAAAGTGACCCCGTGTTGGTTTTGCACACGGCGACGACCGCTACTTGCTTGCGTTGCCTCCGCCTCTGCGGTCAGAGATACACAAAATACATGCGCAGCGCGCTTTTTTTTTCGGCACCCAGTGACAACAGATGTATGTAAACTAATTTGTCAGCAAAGCTAATGACACGCCAACTAAATTTACGACTAGCATTAACAAGTTCTGACGTGCTAATGACTGATCGCACGGGTGCCTATAAAGAAAAGGCACTACAGAATATTTAAAGTGCTTTAGCATCGAACTACAACCTTCATGGCATTGAGCAATGGTGCTCGAACGTTACAATCTAGTACCGTATCTAGCCCTTCGTTTGAACATCTTATCTCACCATCCAGTGCCCTACACTTTACGACGTTCAGCGTTTCCAGCTCCAGGGACCAGAAACTTGGAAAATATTTGTCACCAAACAAATCATTTGGACGCGAACAGGGGTGCTGAAGTAGACGACATGCTTCGTGTCACTGAACAAGGTCGTCCGGCGGCCTTGGCAGTGCTCAGAAGACGACCAGTCAATCCCTGTGCCAAGTGAAGAACGAAGAAGCACTGGGAGCATTCCGAGCTGCTGCTGCTGCTGTCCAGAACCTGAGCCGAAGGAGCGCGCGGAAGCACTGGCCAACAGCGCGCCAGGCATACAGCGCCGGTCTCGAAACCAGTTCACTCAGCGCAGAATAAAGATCAAGCGAACGGCTGCTCACCTAAATCCTCCATCGTAGATCCCTTGAGGTGTCGGCGTAGGAGTGGTGCTGCGCAAGACGAGTTCCGAAGGCTAAGGATGAACAGCAAAAATAGAACAGCGGAGCGTTGTTCCAAAAAATACCCTGGCACAGCGTCACGCACGCACACGCATGCAGACAACCACTGGCACCACTGGTCTGGCGGGATCAACCGAGCGCGGGCGAGACGCGGCTCCGGTGCGAAGCAGTCGTAGCTACAGCTGCCTCCAACACAGTCTAATATGCTCGCTCTTGGACATAAGACGTTAAGGACAAGGTGAGAGCAAAATGAGTGTGCGTAGCTGACGCCGCACAGGCGAAAGTGGTCGCACGGAGTGCGGCAAACATACGCGCACGGAAACAACCAGCAACCGCCGGCTACCAAGCGCCCAGTGTTGTGGAACTGCGGCAAGAAAACCACCGCTGGTTGGCGCGGGTCTGGCCCGAAGATCTTCCGACTGGCGGTGAGGTCATAAGCAGCGTGACCTCATAGACGCGAACGCGGAAGAGTACACAGCGAGCCGTGGCCCGTGGCTACGAAGGCTCACCTAAGTAAAATACAATGAAAAAAAAAAAAAGAAAGAAAGATCGCGACGAATTGACGCGCACGGATTCGAGCGTGCCTGAACACGCACGAATTTCAGAAATCACGTATTGCTTGTGCTTGTAGCGCGGTTGGCAGTGCAATCGTCGTAGCTGCATATGCAAGAGGAAGAACGCGTTTCCTTTCTTTATTCTACGGGACCAATTTATCGTTTGGATGTTATGAAATGCACGCCTACCACGCAGCTGACACAATGGGCCACTCTTGGCTGGCAGCTCGCTTTCTTGGAGCTGGCCCAATTCTTGAACTGCAATACATCGTCACACAATTTTTTTCGCAACTGCACCTCCCCCCCCCCTCCCCCCTCCCCCGGGTCTGAACTTGCATTGTGCTAAATGAAGTCTATTTGTCCCAGATACTTCTTACCACATTCAAATGTGATTGTCTCCAGTTATGTAGGTATTGTTGAATAGAAAAAAAGAAATTCCAGACATATATAACTGGGAGGGATAAAATGAATGACCAAACAGCCTTTCAATTATTCACTAGACATATGCTATTCTCAGCTTTCTTGAGATAGTGTCTGTCAGTACTGAACAGCAGCTAGACTTCCAATAAATAGGTAATTACAAGTCAACAATGCAGGAGCAAAATTCCTCAAAAGAGGCCTCCAAACTCCATCCATACTGGAAGCAATTGGCTATACTGAGACACAGGGAACTTTGCCCCTCTTGTGTCAGTAGGTGACAAGGGGTACTGTATTGGTGACTAGTACGTGTTCAGTACCCAGAAGAAAGGAAAGAAAAAAGAAAAAGTTGGCCAGTCTAGGAGGCAATGGACAAAGGCTGGTGGTGTCCCTGACTGCATCCTTGAGATGTAACTGAGTACAGATAATTTTATTCAGTAAAACAGCATGCTGCATTCAAATGCTGCAGCATGGTTTAAGAGCTGGAAAAATGATGTTTCTATCTAAGTGCACTTCATTGTGGGCGTACAAATATACCGTTGCTGTTATCACTGAAATTATGTATTTTTCTTGAATTCTACGAATTCAAATAATGTGAGTAGTCTCAAATATTCATTACATTTAACACAGGAGTATGAAAACCCCAAGTGCAAAAGCTTGAAAAGAAAAAGAAACTGAAGAGGAATCGAAACATTGTTAAAATGCAAACTCAATATTTTATTCATCAAATGTTGGAACTTATATCACACGTTTGTGTGCACACTCAAAGTGACGTTGGCAGGAAGAACGCTATTATGGGCAATGAAAAGAAATTGACTAGAAAGTTGATTAATGAAAACTACTGCAATGAAACAATGAATTATCTTGAAATAACACTTTGCTGAGCCTAATATGATTTATAAAAACAAAACGGAAGTAAAAATAACATTACGCACCTAACTGAAAACACGTACACAAAACACTTCAAACGTACAGCTTCAAAAAATATTGCATAGAGCGATACGGCATGACCGCATATCAGTTTTGAACATTGCATGAGTTTGGTAGTTCTTGCAAAAGTTTGGTCGGTGGCTTCGATGTCACTTCTGTGCAGTCTGCGCCTAAATTGTTTGTACATCTGCAAAATAAAAAGAATGAGTTCATTCACAAAACTGCCACTGACTCCTGGATGTTAGGACATCAGCTACTAGTAGCAGCTGGGATTTAGCATTTAAAACATAAGCAACAGCGTCACTGCTACAGTAGGCACTCACTGATAGCACAACTTCCAACGACTGAAAATGCTTTTCAATTACACTCAATGCATAGCGCACATCCATTACAACCCCCCCCCCCCCCCCCCCCCCCCCACACACACACACACAAAAATAATCTCTAAGGCATACTTTATAGTTATACATGGTGTGTAACATCCGACACTGCAGCTGAGGAAGAGGATAGGGTTACATCATTGCAAGTTAGAAATGCAATTATGATGACAATGCAAACAAGTTCTAGCCAACAACGCTCATTGAAAATGAACAGAGCATTGCATTTTCAACCAGTATGTTGGAAAAACAAAATGATTCAGTCCTTGTTCTGAATTTGTGTACTTCATGTTCATGATAAACTAGCTTGGATGTGTACAGACCAAATTATGCAATGATCACACCACAAACCTGCCACAAATCTGCCAGAAACCAATCAATTAGCAACCTTCTTACTAGTCAATTCTGACTAGCAAACATATAGACCAGTAGAAGCAGGGCTAACTGACAAGTTTGTAACAGCTTTTGTGATGTGCGTGATGGGGCTCAATTATGCAAAAATGCATAATTCGGCTCCAGATGAAAAATGCTCACATGGGAAAGAGGGCATGAAACAGGTGAAAGAACGTAGTGAAGGCTCCAACATACCACTAAGCACTGCTAGACGGTGAGATATACATGCAGAGAGATGAGGAGAAGAGATGTTAAAAGCTCGATTTCTTTTTGTTCTTCCTTATGAGAGAGGCACTCACATGTCCTGTGACTGTCATGAGAGGAGAAAGGCATCAAAGTCGATGCACTGCCTCAGTACACCTGTCAGAATGAATTCAGCTGAGTAGATGCCTGGAACAGAAGAAGAGAACACTTTTTATCTGCCAGGCACATGAAAATTGTGGCTTCAAGTCAGGGCAAACTTTGGTGCACAGTAGAGCATTGGATCTCAAAAACTAGGGTTCCAAGGTGGCATTTTTGTGCTTCCCCTGCACATATGTACACACATCGTCAAGATAACAGGGTGCGTTTGGTAATGTATATTTTAGTCATTGCATTTCCTTACATTGTACAAGAAAATGAAACAAGCAATGGCGACTGATAAAGAAGTCAGTATGTATTCGTTGCTGTTTGTAGGTTGGCCAAAATCAAAAACGATTTAGATTTTTCTTGTTTTGTGCTCTTGTAGGCTCGCAACAGGTTATAGGTGAGCATGTCTTCCACTATTATGTCTGAGAAAAATTGGCCCTGTATGATCCAAAAATTGTTTTCAACAATGCATATTTCCTTTTTTGTATCACAGCAAGCTTACATATGTTTGATTTGGTAGTGTTTCCCCAAACTAGTGTGCAGCAGTGCAACAGTGAATTGAAAAGGGCATTATACAAAAGCTTTCTGATAATAACAGAAAATTCTGATGCAATTAGTACCACCAATGGTTGCTTTAAGAGAATGCCAATTTGTGGGCATAAATAGGGCCACAACTTACTGTTAAAAAGATTGACCGCGGTACAATCATGAGAGAAAATCAGGTCCAAATGGACTCAATACAGACCAGATTAAGAACATAGTCAATGAACGTCAAGCGAGCCCAAAGTCATCACGCTACTCACTGATGTTTTTTGACATGTAGTCCCGGCAAAGATGCAGGTCATTGTCGCAGGAGATGACAACAAACTTGGTTCCTCCCTGAAAAACAAGTAAAAAAAAAAGCAAGCCCAAGTTATATACATCATCTATGGAGAAGTTCAAGCATGTAACCATGTACCATTGCAAACAAACAAATTTCTGCCAACCATGATTGCAGTGGGCAAATTGTATGCCTGCAGCATTTATTATGAAAGTGCGTACATTCAATTTTCCAGTCCCGGACTACTTGCTGACAGGTCCCGGCTTCTGCTCTGACAGGAAGTAGCGTTATGGTCACACGACCTTCCAAGTTCCCGCCATCAGCTAGTTCATTGTCTGCTTTAGTAGACTATGCCAATCATCAGCCACCATGACGCAGTTCTTTCACAGTGACGTCATATGCATGCTTATTTCCTGGTGTGCCTGTAATACTAAAGATAGATAATACAGGTGCGAAAGAAATGATGCATTTTGCAAACGAGTTGCGAAATTCCTGACTGCAAAGCGTTTAACAGAACAGGGTTTGCTTGGCGCTGCTGTTCACAAAGTTCTTCCAAGGGCCCAGATCACTGCACCTGAAAGCAGACGAAAGCGTTTGCAAAATCATTTACGACAAGAATTAGCTGCTCCAGCACACAGCGGTTTACTTATGATGCTTTCAGGCCTGCGTGCTTTTTTCATTGAAAAGATAGCGAAACAGGTGAAGCACTTCTGGACAGCATGAGCAAACAATCCGTGAAAGCGAAGATGCAAGATTCAAATGTCTTACAGCTGCTTAGAGACCAGCTACAGAACACGTGCCACAGTTTAACGCTCAATAGTGCCGCTGGCAGGGCGCTACTTTCCTGGGAGCTGCACTGGCATGCAAAGCTTCTGGGCTGCACAAGAAAAATCGAACTTCGGACTCGTGTCAGCAAGTAGTCCAGGATGCTCGGGACTGAATGCCGAATATGATATGCCGGAAGCATTTAGTACGACGAAATGTGCAGTGCACACAGGGGCTGCATTCCAAATGTGTCTACTAAGTGGACGTGCCTAAATATTATAAAAACATGCGTATAATACAAGGTCTCTCCCCCCCCCCCCCCCCCCCCCCCCTTTTTATTTTATCCTGTCAGATTTCCGCCATGTATTAGTACATGCGGATCCGAAAAAAATTGCAACATAAATTTGCAGTTCAGGCCTCGTTATTAATCAGCGCTATCAGCAGCAGGCTTCCGGCAAGAGGAGACACAGATCTAGCAATGGCGTCGGCTGACTGTTTCGATGGTTTCGGTTTTACCATGCTAACTACGTGATCCTCGCAACCACAGTGCTCGCGGAGCACACGCGAATGGAAGCATGCCAAGCTTAGCTCGCACAATATCTCACACCTTGCATGGGTATCTCACGAGCCTCTCCAGCCATGCGGCCATGTCTATAGCCAAATCGCAGATGCTTGACCAGCATTCCCATGAAGCACGTATGTCGCGCTTTCAATAAATGCGGGATACTGAACGTGTTTAGAGGTACCGAAAATGACTTTATACAGTAAGCTGTCTCTGGCAAGGGACTCTCGAGATAGAATACAAGTACCGGACGACGCCGATAGCAAAAATTCCAAATCCGAGAACATTTCCAGGGCACATAAGCCACGCGCCTGCACGCAGTGCTAGACGCAAACAGGCGTGAGCGCAGCGCATGATGGCCGGCTGCTTGTATGCTGCCATCCCGCATCCAAGTTGGAAACGACCTACTGGTTTTAGAATTGCCGGAGGACCGATTGGCGGGGCGATCGTGAGGTGCTTTTTTCATCACGATGTATGACATTCTCCGCAATCATACGTCTCAGCACGAGAAGGGGAGCAATACAGCAGCAGAACATGAAGGTTCATGGCACCTGGTGTGATTGCATTGGACACGAAAGCGCAGAGCGTATATGAATTGTGGGGCAACCACGAAATGTAGTGCAAATAAATACCTCTGCAGACCTTTGCTTGCTTGCATTATATGCGGATGAAAACTTTTCCGTTTTTGCGATTCCGAAATTACATCTCGTATTATATGTGGGTACGTATTATATGCGGGTTCTTACGATAAGCATGGCTCAGCCAGGGTGTATCCTTCTCCTTCAGAAAGCGAACCGTAAATATTCAAACAGTTTTAGAAAAAGTGCTTCTCACTCGGTTGGAATTGAACAATTCAAACAGTGAAAGCATAGTTCACAAACCTTCTATATGTGCAAAAATTATTAGGGGTGTAAAAATACTGAAATTTTTGAATATGAATAGGGGGAAAAAATGCTTTCGAACATTGAATATCTGATGATTGAAGAAAAAGAGAAAATTAATAAATAGCAAATATTGTTTGCCTTATCTCAGAATGCACATAGTATTTGCAAACAAAATTAAATTATAGGAGTGCACAATAGTGTATGCCCTACTGAAAAATCCAGAATAGGTTTTTTACAAGATTCCATGTACCAATTTATTTTACAGAAAGTACCTACATGAAAAGAGGTGAAGCTGTCACCACTGCTGAAAAGAGTACTCAATATTTCATGGGAGAAGAAGGAGTGTTCGAAGTAACCAAAAGCCTGAGCTCGAATGTGTCTGGAAAAACTGCTGCAAACCATTTGTATCAAAGTAATTTTATTTAATGAACAGTTGCACGATGGTTGTTTACATATTAGATGAAACACAAAGAAGAACGACGTTTTTTTCCTAGTTTTGTCAAATGTTTTGCTTTGCGCACAATGTCGGGAAGGTCTGCCTTTTTTCAGTGGTCCCTCTTTACGAAACTGCCCCATTGCATTTTGAGGATGCTTCACCACACAGTCAATATGGTCAAGCATTGCAAGAAGCGTACAGTGCAGAGACTTCAAAAATTTTCAGCGTTTTCAGATATTTGAAAACTTCCAAATATCAGTTTTTCGAATCGAATATGAATCAAATCACAAAATATTCAATTAGTATTCAAAATTTTGAATATCCACACCTTTAGAGATTATAAATTTCTAGTTGATCTAAACTGGCAGTGAAGCATGTTGACCTTTCCAAACGAGTTAGCTATTTCCTCAAGTAAGCTACTGCCAGCACGTGGCAAAAGCCCAAGCGATGATGGCCTGACAGACATCGAGGTCACCACCACGCGGCCAGTGCGCGCTTGTGTGTCAGAAAACTAAGTGCGACACCATGCGCACATCCGTGTGTGTAGTCACGATGCAGGCAGCACCTTTTGGATCATCATATGCATGCATATGAAAGCAACTTGGCTTATGGACAACAGTGTAAGGGGGTGAATTGCAGTACGCATACTCTGTTTCAGTTGTTTCAAGGCAACAGCCTTGTTCCTTCTCCACTTTTATCAGAACCTAAAAACTACGCATCTTAGGCCACAGAGGATAAGAAAAAAATGTGTGACAGAAGTGTCGGACCCAAGGCCAGCCACCGCAACTGCATCGCGTACAGTGCAGCATAAATGCTGAGGCTGACGTAGTTCTGTTTTCATGCAACAAAGTTTGCATGGCCTGTCATGCAGTCCAGCGAAGAGGGCTTTGAGTCACTGTGGACGTTGCGTTTTGAATGGCTTTCCATAGCCAAAAATTTGTCTTCAGGTGCCATGAGCGGGTGTGACAGTTGGGGTCCTGCTACTGTTTCTCTTTGGTGCATTTTGCAAGCTGTCTAGTTCAACTCTGCACCCCGCTGTTAATTAATCACTGATTTCACTCCTCTAGCAAGAAAGCATCCATCTTACAACGCTTTATGACAGAATTCAGTAAACTCTCTTCTCTATGTGAGTGACAACTCAAAATGTAATATATTAAGACTTTTTCAATGACAGCAACTGTCATTAAATAATTGTAAAAAAGGTATTACTGCACAATTCCTGCTTTCTTACTTAATATGTGGTAGGCCTTGCAGGAATAACAAACTACACTGATGATGGGTGAAAATTTGCCTGTGTTTCTTTTCATAGATGCATTCCGCAAAGAAATGTTTTTCTGTATTTCATCATCATCATCAGCCTGATTATACCCACTACAGGGAGAAGGCCTCTCCCATATTTCTCCCCTTAACCCGGTTCTGTGCTAGCTGCATCCACTTGACCCCTGCGAACTTCTTAATCTCATCCGCCCACCTAACTTTCTGCCGCCCCCTGCTACGCTTTCCTTCCCTTGGAATCCAGTTTGTTACCCTCAGCGACCATCGGTTATCCTCTCTTCGCACTACATGTCCTGCCCATGTCCATTTCTTCTTCTTAATTTCTACTAGAATGTCGGTAACTTGAGTTATTTCTCTGACCCACTCTGCACGCTTTCTATCTCTTAATGTTACCCCTACCATTTTTCGTTCTATAGCCCTCTGGGTTGTCCTCAACTTAAGTAGAACTCTCTTGGTTAGCCTCCACGTTTCAGCCCCATAGGTGAGTACAGGCAAGATGCAAGTGTTGTATACTTTCCTCTTGAGCGATACCGGTAAGCTGCTAGTCATAATCTGCGAGTGCTTGCCAAATGCGCTCCATCCCAATCGTATTCTTCTTGTTATTTCCTTTTCGTGGTCCGGATCTGCGGCTACTACCTGTCCTAAGTAGACATATTCGCCTACTACTTCCAGTATTTCGCTACCTAATGTAAACTGCTGTTCCTTCCCGAGGCTGTTGAACATTACCTTAGTCTTCTGCATATTGATTTTCAAGCCTACCTTTCTACTTTTCCTGTCTAGGTCATCAATCATTATTTGCAGTTCATCCCCCGAGTTGCTTAGCAAGGCAATGTCATCAGCAAATCGCAGATTACTGAGGTATTCTCCATCTACCCTTATCCCTAGCTGCTCCCATTCCAAGTCTCTGAATACTTCCTCTAAACAAGCTGTGAATAGTACTGGGGAGATTGTGTCTCCTTGCCTAACACCTGTCTTTATGGGAATTTTGTTACTTTCTTTATGCAGAACTATGGTTGCTGTGCAGCCACTATATATATCTTCCAGCACTTTCACGTACGGCTCGTCTACCCCCTGATTTCGCAATGCCTGCATCACCGCCGAGGTTTCAACTGAGTCAAATGCTTTTTCGTAATCAATGAATGCTATGTATAAGGGCTGGTTATATTCCGAGCATTTTTCTATCACCTGATTGATGGTATGGATATGATAGATAGTAGAGTACCGTTTCCGAAACCCTGCTTGATCCTTTGCTTGATTGCAGTCTAAGGTTGTCCTGATTCTATTAGCGATTACCTTAGTAAATACCTTATACGTAACAGACAGTAAGCTGATTGGTCTGTAATTTTTAAGGTCCTTAGAGTCCCCTTTCTTGTGAATGAGGATAATGTTTGCATTCTTCCATGGTTCCGGTACCGTCGATGACACCAGGCACTGCGTATACAGGGTGGCCAGTTTTTCTAGCACGATATCCCCCTCCCCCATCCTTCAGCAAATCTGTAGTTATCTGATCCTCTCCAGCTGATTTCCCCCCTTT
Source organism: Amblyomma maculatum (assembly GCF_055883805.1). Lineage (NCBI taxonomy): Eukaryota > Metazoa > Arthropoda > Arachnida > Ixodida > Ixodidae > Amblyomma > Amblyomma maculatum. Next base: position 216,777,109 of record NC_139346.1, on the reverse strand, counting down.
CATAGTTTCTAGTGCTTTCTTGACCTCGTCCTTCGTCACTGGTGGAACGTCTGACTCTTTTTCCCTACCTCCAATCTCATTACGGTCCTGACTACTTTGACTACTGTAGAGATCTGTATAGAACTCCTCGGCTACTTTGATTATCTTTTCCATATTAGTGATGACGTTGCCCGCCTTGTCCCTTATCGCATACATCTGGTTTTTGCCTATGCCCAATTTCTTCTTTACCGCTTTAAGGCTTCCCCCATTCTTTACAGCATGCTCAATTTTCTCCATGTTATACTTCCTTATATCGGCCACCTTGCGCTTATTGATTAGCTTTGATATCTCGGCCAATTCGATCTGGTCTGTTGGATTGGAAGCTTTCATACACTGGCGTTTCTTAATCAAATCTTTCGTCTCCTTAGAGAGCTTGCCGGTATCCTCTCTAACTATCCTACCGCCTACTTCTACCGCGCACTCAGTAATGATATCTCTGAAATTATTGTTCCTTATGTCGCCATCCTCAGTCAGAGCTGAAAACCTATTCTGTAGTGAGATCCTGAACTCTTCTGCCCTCCCCCTCACCGCTAATTCGTTGATGGGTTTCTTTCTTACTAATCTGTTGCGTTCCTTTTTCAGATTTAGGCTAATTCGGCACCTCACCATCCTGTGGTCACTGCATCGCACTTTCCCGATTACCTCTACATGTTGCATAATGGCGGGGGTTGAACACATTATGAAGTCGATTTCATTTTTAGTCTCTCCGTTAGGACTTTTCCATGTCCATTTCCGGTTCTTCCGTTTGCTGAAGAAGGTATTCATGATTCGTAAGTTATTGCGCTCTGCAAACTCAACTAGCAACTCCCCCATGCTATTCCTAGAACCAATGCCATAATCACCTACTGCCTTGTCTCCTGCCTGTTTTTTCCCTACCTTGGCATTGAAATCGGCCATTAGTACAGTATACTGCGTCTTTACTTTTCGCATTGCCGATTCTACATCTTCATAGAAGCTTTCGACTGCCTGGTCATCATAACTACATGTAGGTGCATAGGCCTGTACTACCTTCAGTTTATACCGCTTATTAAGCCTAATTACGATGCCTGCAACCCTCTCATTAATACTATAGAATTCATCTATATTACCCGCTATATACCTATTGACAAGGAAACCTACTCCTAGTTGTCGCCTCTCTGGTAAGCCTCGATAACACAGTACATGCCCATCCTTCAGTACAGTATATGCCTCATTCGGCCTCCTAACCTCACTAAGCCCTATGACCTCCCATTTCATGCCCTCTAGTTCCCCTAACAGCACTGCTAAGCTAGCTTCACTAGCTAGGGTTCTAGCATTAAATGTTGCCAGGGTCAGTTTCCAATGGCGGCCTGTCCAGCGGAGCCAGGCTTTCTTAGCACCCTCTGCTGCGTCACAGGTCTGACCGCCGCCATGGTCAGTTGTTCCGCAGCCGCTGGTGACTAAGGGCCGGGGTTTTATGGAGCTTATCATAGGAGGTTGCGGCCAATTACTGCACCAGGGTGGCCAACTCCTGTTCTGGTGAGGGAGTGCGTTGCCGGAGGTGTTCACCGGCATCAGGTCGCACCCCGAACCTGTCTTATACAATTCCATCAACACGCAATTTTTTTTTTTTTCATCTGGTGGAGAATTGTGCAGCACCGGGATTTGAACCCCGGTCCTCTTGCATGCGAGGCGGATGTTCTACCGCTACGCCACCGCTGCCCCTCCCTGTATAGGGTTTTTTTTTTTTTTTTTTTCCCTGTATTTAAACCATCTGTAATAATTTTTCAAACTAGTATTTGAAAATATTTTGCTTGTGACCAATTTTCATCACTCATAGTATATGCCTTGTACAAAAGTTGTTATTTACACATCTGTAATAAATTTTGCCTTTTCCGGCCATTTTGTGCAGAAGAGTTCACCTGTAATGTGACTTGACACTACTTGAACAACATTCGAATTCGCTTTGCACCCAGAATTTTGCACTTCACGCAGCTCTAAGGAGAACGCTGCCATGTCATCTCAGAATGCATTAGACAAGCAGAAACTCCCGGGTGCTTTAAATCAAACACTTGTCTATAAAACATGAGTGGTTACTGCACTTCACGCAATTGGCACTGTGAGCGGGCTCTGCCTCTACTGCTTCATACTGTGAAGGACGCTACAGAGGCCGTCAACATTTACAAGCAGTCCTAGTAATTTTTGCCTTGTTCTCATCTTAAAGGCAGGTATTCACCAAATAAACTGACCGTGATGCAAGAAGTCCCTGCCAGTTCTGCAATGTCCAGTACTTAAAACTTGGAATATTTCAAGCATTTTCTACAGTACCCTGAAATTCCAATCAATGAGTGTTTACTGTGTTCCATTCTTTAGCATGTTCATTGCAGAAAATGCTCAGCTTTGTGCGGCTGTTGCAGCAGTTCAGCGCACTCAGTTTTGTTGTTTGAAGCATTTTCAAATGGTGTTTTTGTTGCATGTGGGTTAGTATGAATCATCAGTGCCGAGGTTCAAATGAGGGCGACATCTTTTTTACCCTTTGCCACGCAGGTGTATACCATTAAAATACAGTTCCCACCTTAACACATTAGAATGCGCGTGCAAACAAATCCTAACATCTATTCTTTTTTACTTAGCATATTTATTCGCATAGCTTACTAAAAATAATCCGAAAATTTGGGGGTGCATTCATTACAGGGGGTCACCTTAGAAAAAATTGAAGCAGTTAACTTGAGTCTAAAATTTAGCCTGGTGAAGTAAGTACTTCACACGATATGACTCACCTCGTCACTAAAACAAAGTACAGTCGAACCCGGTTATATCAAACCCGGATATATCGAATTTTGGTTATATCGAACTTGCAAAATATCCCCTTGGATATCCCATGTAAAAGTATAGGAAGGCAGCGTCATTATATTGAACTCAATTTCACCGGTCGTTCAATATATCGAACTCCGCACCACGCACTGGAAAGTGGGCCTTCCCCAAAGACGATCGCATCACCCTTGGCCGTTTGCCGCGTGACGTTTTCAAGCCACGCGCGGAAGGAATGAGGGGACAGTTAGGCGACGGCTGCTCTGGGCAGCGCCGCACCCATTCCCAAAAGGCGTGCGCATCTGCAGTTATCGTTTCCCGCGCGCCAGCACATGACGTTTGCAAGCCATGTGCGTGGGTGTGCCCATTCTTTTGCCAAGCTATCTTTCCTTCAGCAGGCGCTACGCATGCGCCAAGCCAGCTCAGCCCGTTTTCAGACAGACGTCGGACGCTTTAGCGTGTGTTGCGAACCCCCTGCGCGCGGCGGCTGACGTGGCTCTCTCTTTCTCTCTATTTTTTTTTTTTTTTTGCGAGAGTCATTCATTTTTATCGGTGTGCTGTATGCGCGGCGTAGCGTAAGATATGGGGGCTGCAGACGTTAAGAAGCGGCAGGGCTTTTTTTTTTTTTTTTTGGCGGGAGTCGTTTATCCTTGCATGTATGAATCAACGACAGCGCACGGTCAGCTGCTGCGATCATGATGTCCGTTCCAAGCGTGGCGTGATAAATCGAACCAGGCTTGTGCAATCAAGCCATCACGAGCACTCTGCCAAGTTCGCTCCCCATAACCGCAGGAGCTATCAAAAGATAAACGCGCCCTGACATTATCGCTGCGCAGCATCTTGGCCCGCTGCCAAGAAATGAGCTGAGGACCGAAAGGGAGTGACACGCGCCATCGACATGCAAGCGAAAACGCTCGCGATTTCTGATTTCTGCCGCGGCGACACAGAAACCTTGTTTTGAGCTGCGGCAGTGGCGGTGGCTCGAGCGGCGAGAGGGACGCAGTTCCAAGTTTGAAAATTTTCGCTCTGTCGCTGCGGCATCGTCGCTGAGCTCGCTCAATCGCTCGCATGTGAGCGAGCTGGCCTTAACGCTTTTTATTTTTTTTCAAATTCTCGGGTGCAAAAGTGGAGGGTGGGTATATTATGCGAGTGGGTTGATTATGCGAAAAATGCGGTATAGTTTTTTCGCATCGTAAGTGCCGTCACAAGCCGATTTTTGCATATCGAATTATCGATATATCGAACTATTTCGCGATCCCCTTCGAGTTCGATATATCCGGGTTTGACTGTAACTCCATTCAGAATTGTACTAGTGTTTGAAAGCACACTCAACTACCTTTATCTTAAATCCACACATAATGCTCAGATAGAGGCCTACCTGGCCCATTCTGCAGACCAAAGAGAGCAGAACTGAAGGTCACTCTAGGATTCCGACATCAATCAATGTGGAGCTTAACTGTTGTGAGTTGCTGCAACAGCGAACGTGACAGATCATAGAGGGAAAACCTTCGTGACCAGCTATGGTTCCTATTGATTCTTAGATGACCCCAGGGAAGCATTATTGAATTTTTACACCATTTGAGAGGCGGCATAGTATTCTGGTATTCAAAAAAGGCACCTGCTAGCATTACCTGTAATCATCAACAGGCTGCACGTCAAGCTAATGAAGAGCATTTATCATACTAGAATAAAATTAATTGCACATATTTTAACGACCAAAGTAGGTGGTACATTTATTATGCAAGTGAATATGGCAGTAACATTTTTACTGTAAATGATCGCATTTTTAAAATTTTTATTTCTTTCTGTTGCAAACAGCATCAAGCTTTTTAACATTAGTGCTGCAAATGACCTGAGCAATGCCGACACCGCAAAATAAATAAACATGCAAATTGTTGGTAACACCTTGTAAAAATAAGGGGAACAGTTCCACCATTAAGCATATGAAGCGACAGTGTTTCACACACATGAGCAATGTTTTTCTTTTTCTTTCAATACTACACACCAATAATTTGCGTCGGAAAACATTGGCTTCCCATTCTGAACTTCTAACACCTCTGAACCCCCTTTTTCAAATTTTTTCATTTCTTTTCACCAATTAATCAGTTACAATGATTTCATTGACTTATCATCCCCTATCACACACCAATCAATCAGCAATCACTGGAACTACAAATTACCATGATGATTTTTTTTTACGCAGCCTACGATTATTCCTAACAACAAAAACAGCGACTGCCACCACCAGCACCACTAGCACCACCACCACCACCACCACTACATCGCCACCACCACCACTACACCGCCGCCCCCTCCTACTACTACTACTACTACTACTACTACTACTACTACTACTACTACTACTACTACTACTACTACTACCACCACCACCACCACCACCACCACCACCACCACCACCACCACCACCACCACCACAGCAGCTTCACCCAGAGAGACAACACCGCGACGCCGTAGCACGCGGATGTTGCTATAACACCGAGGATGAATATTCGGTGTTCCCAATAAACAGCTTGGTCCGTTGGCTATGTTTGCCTCGGTGTGACGTTCTTCACGGCCACGGTGTGGTCAGAGCTAGCAGTGTGGCCTCGGTTCTCAGAGCGGAGCCCCGTGAGAACCCCCCAAAATGGCGCTCCAACGTGGGGCCCCACTGGCAGTCCAGGTGGGGAGGCTAGCTCACGAAGAATGGTGGAATTTCACGCAGTAAGTCGTCCGAAGTCGGCTGGGCGATCCTGACCGGTATGCGAAGCCTAGCCCGATGGCAGGATCTTCCCACTGCTATTGCGATACGCCTCGAGTGAAACCGCAGGTGTGGTCCGCCGAACGAGTCATTCTCAAGAGATCCAGTTGCCTACGCTACCACCTTACACCCACTAGGGAAAGCCGGCCCGTTGGTCCAGCTCACGATAAGTGCCCATTTGCCTACCTGCGCCCAGAACCGCCGATGCGGTAAGTCCGTTTTGCCCGTAGTCTCAAAACCGCGCAGTCTGTATGGCGAAGAATGTGGGTGAGAGCGCTGCCGAAGCGCGCCGAGCACAGGTTCAAAGTTCACCGGCTCAGGAGAGTCGAGAGCCAAGTTGACTGGAGCGGCGTCGCATGGATATGTGGTGAGGTCACTCGCATTCGGCAGGTCAGTTCACGAGCAGCCAAATGCCGTTCGGAAAGGGAGCGTGAATTATAGTCGCCTGTGCGGTGTCACTAGGAGCTGTGGTACACGAAATTTACGGAAGGAGGTCGCATCGGGGAGCGCTTTGTTGCGGAAACCTCCAGCACACGTGCATCTCGTAAGAGTGGGGATGCCCACTTGAGCTTGCGTTCAGCAGTTAAGAGCTTTCAGGGGCTAGTAGGAGGGCTCATTTATTTTATTTTTTGTCGTAAGAGGGTCGCAAGTCTCATTGAAGAGACAGAACCCCGCGACGATTCAGGCCAAATTGCGTTGTGAAGCCACTTGTACTGTGAGTGGCGTTAGTTAACTCTAGTGAAGCTGGTACTGCTACGAGTGAGTTGGAGACTTCCTATTGGTCTATGATTAAGCTTTTCTACATACGTGCTAGGCAATGACGCCTCAGATGAGACCAGAAAAGCCATTATTCGCAAAGGAGCGAGCGCCGATATCTGAATATAAAGCCGCTTTAAGGTGATTATGCGAAATCGCATAACTACTGGAATGTGCACTGGCATGCCATTTCCTTAGCTCTGCGCATGAACGCAAAGGTCGAGACCAATGTCGACGACTACGCAAAGCAATTGTGCGAGATTATGGCCAATGCCAATGTAGGCGAACCGCAGCCGTGGCAAGAACATTGCAAGTCCGATGGCTAGCTATGCTTACGCACTCAGCGACGTGACCACGAAATCGCGACGAGTCGAGCGCCTAGATGGGTGGGACCGTTAGAGGCCACTGAGATTGTTTCACGGCAGCAAGCTGAACGGCCCGAGGTCGGGCAGAATCAGCGGACCCATGCCAACAATACTTCCTTTGAAAGTAACTGTAGAAGCGAACCCTGCATGCGCATAACAGCGCGTAGGCAAGCGATCCCGAGAGCGGTCTCTATGGGCACCGCTGCAAAACCCGAAGCCAGTGCAATCACTGCGATAATGGGAAAAATGCTGCGCAAGTGCAATCACTCAAGCAGCGGCTCTGTAGCACCCACAGCCAGCGAATTCGCTGAATGATTGTCACATGCTGCGCATGTGAGATCACGCGCACAGCTACTCCGTGGTCATCGCTACAACACCCTCAGTCAGCGCGATCCCTGAAAGAAGGGGGAGTGCTCCGAGCGTGAGGTTACGCACGTAGAGAGGCGCCGGGGGCGTCGGCTGCCTGTGCAGCTTGAGCTGACGACGGACAAACGCCAGAAGTGCCAGCTCGCGCACGAGTGGATATAAGGGAAGGCAGTCCTTTCAGTGATGTTACAGTGTGGAAGGTAGGCGCAATCGTCGAATGTCAACCACAAGCCCAGAAGAGGTCTCCTGTGAAGTTATCCGGCATGTGTTGATACACAAGCCGGCGGCGACGTTCCGTTACGCGAAGCTTGTGCTGAGCTCGTTCAGAGGGACCGAGCCCGCTGACTGGCCTTATGACACTGGCACTCCGGGTACACGTACGGGCCACGCCATTTGCGTTCAGGCGGCGAGAGCCGCAAAGGTGATGTTTAGACGGCGCGCCCTGTGGCTGCACCAGCGTAAAATGGTTCTTAGAGCAGCTCGCATTCGAGCTCGACCGAATAACGAATGGGAAGACAAGGAGATACCAGTGCACTCTGACCTCTCCCGACGCCATCTGAAATTTCCCGGACTCGAACACGCCTGGTGCATGGAGGGACGGAGCCTGCTGCCCTGATTTATGACCTGCGGGCAGTCGGCGCGGTCGCAGGCGATCAGCGCACTGCGGGCGTGCCGGCGGCCCGCGACCGGATGGCGGGCCAGCGGACTTTGCCCCCCCTTCATCCCTGTGAAGGCAGCAGCGGGGATTTGTGCGGCCTGCACACGGCCGTTCCTGCTTTGGCCGCCTGTCCTGCGGTATGGACCTGCTGAAGGATCAGCCGTGCAGCTTCAAAGAAGAAAACGGCGGCCAAGTGGAGGCCACGATTAAGGGAGGAAGGGTGTGGGAATTCAACATTTCCCTCGCATGCACGACGCGATGCACACCCTCTCTTTCTCTCGGGCAGCCCTCATCTTTCCCCTTCTGGCCTCCTTCCTCCGGTGCTGTGGCGGAGAGCGCGGGGGTGAGAGAACGGCCCCTCCTTCCCCCTCCCCTCTCATCTTGGCGGACAGCAGCTTCACCCAGAGAGACGACGCCGCGACGCCATAGCGCGCGGATGCTGCTACAGGGGTGGAAGCAGGCTCGAGCAATTTGGAGCAGCTTTGGGAGCAGTAGTGAAGCCATTTTGGAGCAGCTTTGGAGCAGCTTTGGAGCAACAAAACTAGAGTTTTGGAGCACGTTTCCAAGGTCAAACGCCTTCATTAATTGCAGTTTTCTTTTTCTGAAGTACAAAATCTCCAATCTGATTCTTTTTTATACAAGTTTAATGCCTTTCCAATTTCTCACTAATCTCTGATGTGACAAACAGCCAAAGCATGTAAAGATGTATAACACAAGCCGACCTTAGCAAAAACTTGGAACAGACTAGCAGCAAACGTAATGCTTGCTGGTGCGCTTCATAACTGAACATCTAGTCTGACCTAATGCGTTTACCTATTTTGATTTGATAGATTCAAATGTAGTCTACCACTTCGATGCACTCTAGCAACGATACTAACTTTCAATTCAGATTAATCGGCATGACATTTCTGCCCCCTATATTGCGCATATCTATTTTATTTTATTTATTTAGAATACATCTCAAAGCCCGCAGACATGGGGCATTACACGATTCCTTTTGATCCTAAGCCTGGGCTGATAAATTTCTGAGCACATGGATATTTCGTCTGCAAAAAGGCGCCTTTAGACCACAATAACATGCCTTGACAAGTTTGGTGCCAGTGCCGCTCGATCTCTTGTGCGTTTGTAAATATGATGGAGGTCTACAGGAGTAGAAGCAGGCTCGGGCATTAAGGAGCAGCTCTGGGCTACAGACAGATGGCATTGAAGGGTAGCCTTTCCATTCTATAGCTTCTTTACTTCACTGCCTCCTGCCAATAGTTTATTATTCTTTGCTTGAGCAATGCTGGGGCTCATTTTTAATATTTTGGTGATGCCTTTCAACACTCTTGAGAAGCTTCCTAGTGAGTGACAGCTTGGGCGTACCAACCCATAATGCTTCATGTATAGTTTTGTCTGCCATAGGCCTGGCAAGCTTGCCACTGACAAGGAGGCTCGATGGTGATGTACCTGCTTGGTTTCACAGCAGAACCATTAAAAATAACACGTGCAGTTCAGAAGTCAGACAAGTTTTCTTCCGAACAGCTCACAATAGTTTGCGCTACCTGCTTCACTTGCTGATCTCACTTCTCTCCACCAGCGATTCAAAAGGCTGAGAGGAGGTGATATGTCACATGCACAGTACATTTTTTTTCCCGCAATTATCTCCAACCACCAGTAGCTCATACTAAATTTACTAACGAACAAACATTTATTATACTCCATGCTTCCTTCCCTTGCAAAAAATTCATTTGTATTAAGCCCAGTGGAAGATACGTTATATCTTTACCACTGATGCAATGACATTGTTCCAGTGTTCTGCTGAATTTGATGCCAAAACATCAAAACAGCCAGTTTGGAGCAGTTTTGGAGCAATATTGCATTTTGGAGCAGGATGGATCAAGGAAAGTAGTTTGGAGCAAAATGGAGCGATTGGAGCAGCACTTCCACCCCTGTGCTATGACACCGAGGAAGAACATTGGGCGTTCCCAATAAACAGCTTGGCCCGTTGGCTATGTTTGCCTCGGTGTGACATTCTTCACGGCCATGGTGTGGTCAGAGCTAGCGGTGTGGCCTCGGTTCTCAGAACGGAGCCTCATTAGAACCCCCACAAGCATTAATCCCCTGTGCCATGGAAACAATAGGCATGGCAGGCTTTCTCTTATTCATTTCAACAATATTTGTGCTACTTGTTGCTAGATGACGCTACTCAGAGGACCCGACCGTTGAGAGACTGGAATCATGCCTCCTTGTATGCCCATGAAGAGGATGGCATGAGCAACACATGCAGCCATTATGACAAAAACACTGCCAGGCGAAAATGGGTGAGGGCAAGAGACAATGTTGCTGCCACAGAGGCAGACTTGTGGTAGGCCATTCAGCTATCAGTTTGTTGCCCCCCAGGCTAGTTAGCCAGGTCACATGTGAGCACGAAAGTCACGAAGTTAAAAGGCATGAAGCGTTAACCAGCCTAGTGTAGCAGAGATCAACAGCACAACTGGAGGCAAAGGACAAAAAAAAACGTTAGGTACACGGCACTGTCCAGTAAGAGGCCTTGAAGGGCTAGTTATCTCATCTTGTGCTTCTTTGCTCCTTTACTGTGACAATGCTTCCAAACCCTGGCCCATCAAAATGTCAGGTAAGTATAACAGCCCGACAAGAACAGCCGGACCTTAACTTAACAGCATTTCTTGTGGACCACTGACAGACATCAGTGACAGCACAGCACACAACCACATTATACAGAGGGTTTATCTATTTGACGAGGATTCAGTGCAGTCCTCTTAGTGGTCAGATGCCGTAATAACATATCTGACACAGGTGCTACATACACATACCAGCTGGTTTGGTTACCTGCGTGACATTCGTGACCTGTTTGAGTGCAGGCCTCTTCTTCAGGTACACCATCCCACCAGAACATTCCACAATGTCCTTGAGAACTGGAGGCGACGGATAGACTCCGGGGGTGATGAAGAAGATCATGCCCTGCAATCAGGAGGACCAGTTTTAGTGAAAAAAAAGTTTCACAGGTCAACGAGGCACAATGAAAAATCTGTTGAAGCGATTGCTATGAATACAACGCAATCTTTTTTTTCCTCACTTCATTGATTTCAGAATGCATCTCACATTATATATGGAGCCAAGCCACGAATGCATGGCAAAATATTTTTTCTCTTTGCTCACGATAGCTACAGCAATCTTCACCACCAGGCTTGCGAACTATCAGGAGACACCAATTTTTCGAAGACCTTAAAGGGGTATTTACACAGGAGAGAAACCCACCCCTCTCAACTGGGTTGTGAGAACGAGCCTCCTTTGGGCACCTGAACAGGTTTTCCGAGGGCCCCTCGGGGGTTGGGGGACTTTTTTTCGGCTGGCACAAAAGCTCCCCTGCTCTCCTGCCAACTTCGCAGGTCGCGCGGGAAGCGCGTTGTTGTAGCTGGTTGTGATGGGGTGAGGAGCTCTTTTGCTGTGACCTACGAAGCTTATTGTGACTTACACAGAAACATTCCTTTCCATTTTCACTGGCTGAAGAGCACCCATTACTTTGGTATGTCGGTCGTGCAGAGTGCAAAAAAACAATCTCGGGTACGTTCATGTGGAAGATCATAGCAACATGGACAGTCATACTCTCTGCTTGTGGGATGCATAATTAAAATGTTCGTAGTAAATTAAAACAGCTGGCATCCAACGACGCCGCAAGCAGTCTTCCAACAACAATGAAAATTCTAATCTACAGTGTTTTCCCTCCGTCATTTATCACATACATTCCACTTATGTCAGCTATGGTTTTAGCTCAGGTTTACCATTCTACATGCAACGAGGAAGCCACCGCAGCTGGCTCTTGACCCGCCATCGAGCACTCGTCAGTGAAGACAACCTCACTGGCACTCGGTTTTCTTATGGCCTGCAGAACTGCCACAACGACACTGCAACTTTGTAAAAGATATCCTCCTTTCTTTAGGAAAGCATCGCCTGAGTCGCCTTCCCTTCAGTGATGAAGCTGCGCTGCTCTTGCGAGCATATTTGACAAACGTTTCAACTGTTCGCTACAATAAGGTATTAATGCACTTTTCTTTTCCCATTTCCATTGTCTCAAACTCCCCCCTCACATTATGTATGTGTAAATACCATATAGATTATATCACGAATAAAGCATTTCGAAAACTAGGACTCATTAAACGTCGTTTACAGCTTGCCAACTCCGAGACAAAACTTCACGCGTACACTACTCTCATAAGGTCAGCTCTAGAGTATGCCTCCATAATATGGAATCCAAGTAGTGTGTCATTAATTAATCATCTTGACTCTGTCCAAAATAAAGCTGCCAGGTTCATCCTTTTGTCGTACTCAACGTATCACAGTGTGTCTAATCTTAAAAAATCTCTCAATATGCCCGACCTTGTCATTCGACACAAGTTCTCTCGTTTATCATTCTTTCATTCCTTATATCATGGTGACTGCCCATTTGCAGCTAATCGCATCGCTCCTGCCCATCATATTTCATCCCGAACTGATCATCTCTACAAAGTACAGCCAAGATTCGCAAGAATGTTAAAATACCAAACTTCACCCTTACTGTTATCTATAGAAAACTGGAATTCAATACCGAGTGATATAGCTACTGAAACTTCTTTATCACAATTTCAAATAAAACTTTCAGGGCACCTTGGTTGTCTGTAATCACCGTTGTATTGTTCCCACTATTGTCTTGTTAAGCATTATGTGCTGTTCCCTGCACACCTATGTATCCACTAGTAAATGTAGTGCTGTGTACGTCAATCTGTATGTTGTGTATAATTCTTAAGTGCATTTTTGTTAATTTACAGAACATCTATATATCCGCTAGTGAATGCAGTGCTGTGTACTTCAATCTGTACGTTATGTATATTTCTTAAGTGCATTTTTTGTTAATTAACACGCGTGAAGGATATGTGTTGTGCTGTTTTTATGCCGCTCCCCCCCTCCCCCCCCTATGTAATGCCCACTTGGGTTTTTAGGGTATTTAAATAAATAAATAAATAAATAAATAAATAAATAAATAAATAAATAAATGTGTACTTGACAGCAAAATGCGAATCAAAGCGCATTTCAAGAAAAAAAAAGCAGGAGGCAGAGAAGGTTAGAGGTTGCGGTGGCAGTAAAAGAACTGGTATCCGATTTGACTGGTTACCTTTTTTTTTTTTCCATTACTGATAAGCACACATTTTACTGAGAAAAGGAGAATATCTACACCAGAATCAATAGTAAATAAACCACAAGCATAGGATGAAGTACTCTTTGTCATTTTACAAAATAAAAATAATCCATGCAACTGGATGGAACTGCTGGGCCCAAGCCACAACACCATAGAGAGTGCCATCTCAAGCAGGGTAGCGGCACCTAAAGAGGCACCACCATCTATACTCTTAAAAGGCATTAGATAACCAGAAGAGCTTTGCGAGAACAAATTGCAGCAGTTGGACATGCTTTGTGTGCCTAACTATCTACATGCTATGGGTCTTCCACCCCTGTATAATGAGTGGGTCTTTGGCATCATTCCACTGCACATGTCAGGTAAGGCCTTTGCTGGGATTGCAGTGAGTACCGTATTTACCCAAACCAAACGTGCCCCCGATTTTAACACACATTCAATTTACATAACCAAAAGAAAAAAAAAAGACTGGAAGCCCCTGATTCTAACACGAACCTGACCGATTGTCATGAGCAAGAAAAAAATCTTTAAGCTCCGAATCTAACGTGCATACGATTTCCCCAAATGAAATAAAGCGTGTAAACATTCTCAGGTAGAAACAGGCTGTTTTTTTCATGTGAACTTAATCACTGTTGCTCTCGGACCGACCTGGTCACTCCTTGTCATCATTCCTTGTCATGGTTGAACCACAACGTCTCATCTGAGTGCCATCCATGGCATTAGCAATATCACATTTCTTGAACGCCTTCAAACTATAATGGAGGAAATCCCAAGCCAGGCTTCGGCCACCCAGAGGTCATGTAGTTGAGAGGAAAAGAGAGGCTACAGATTGGACAACACAGCCCCGATTGGAAATGGCTCCTGCATTGCAGAAAACGACGACGACGACCGTGATGGTATGGCCCAAACCCTGTTCAACGACTGATCACAGTGGGTTCTGGATCAGGCCTACAAAAACGTTCCACACAACGCTAGTGCGTTGCGCACATAAATTTAACATCTAGTTATCCCCACCACCAGTGCTCAAGGCGTCGTTTGGTTGTTTCGACTGCCTTGCTTTTGTCATTTGCGTCATTCACTTTGTGGCGCAGTTGGTGCAGTCCGAGTGCTTTCGCCAGCATCTGCTATGACGTGCGTGGTCGAACGGAGCGGTGGCGATGCATGTGGGTACTCCAACCCAATATGTCGGACTGCCTCCTCAGCAGTTTGGTATCAGGGGTATGCCGTGTCCAGCCCGGAGAAAGACTTGTCTAGAAGTCTTCGGGTGCGCAACACGCCAGCTCAAGCCTCACACAGGCGGCCACTTCCGGTGGTGTTATCGTAGATGATCTCCTTATTGGCGAGCGACGTGCTGCTATGATTGCCAAATGCATGCGAGCTGCTGCACCAGCATTGTGGCGATGTGTAGCGATGGGTAAACAACAAACAGGTGACTGGTCCACTACAGGAGTTCACTACCCATGTGCATCATGGTTCAACACGCTGCCCAACTGCTGAAGCATTTTTGGACTGTGCCTGGAACAGCACCTCAAGCAGTAGTTTTAGCAACACAAAACTTGAGATTGGAGCAGTGTTCCATTGTTTGCTTTCAAATACTTTAAAAAGCTGCGTTATATTAAATGTTTGTGTGCTGAAATCGATAGCAGTTATACTTTCGAGCCACTGCCTCAGTGTCCCATTGCTTGTTTTAGGATTGTTTTTCATAAAGCTTCACTGTATACAGTGCAAGCTCAATAATTCGAATTTTCTGATAGCTAGAACTACACTACTTGGTTCAGCCAAGCTCCATAGAGGTCTGTATATAAAAAAAGATCTTTATTTCAAACGAGAGTCGGTTCCGCAACGGATAATTCGAACTACGTGCCGCCGTGTCTGGGCAGCCTAGAGCCCAGCACATGGCCAAAGAAATGCCTCCAGTGATAGGGAGGCATAGTTAGAAGCTGCGCACGTCCAAAATGGGGACAGATGAAACCAGCTAAAACCATGGAAGAGTGGATAAAGCTTAAATGGCACCATGACCGGCGCGGCAACTGGCGGTGACGTAGGGTAGGGTTGGGTTTGGCGGCCACGGTAGCGGCTGTCTGCTCTTCCCTTCCGTGCAACCTCCGAAACTTGCAACTTAATACTCGTCACTCTGACCCTCGTTAACTCGGAAATACGGATACATATTTCTGTCGGCGACGTCCCAGCCAACGCCCATGTCAGACGGGCACTACGGGTTTTCAAATAAAAAACCAAATCATTACGACAGAACAAACTTCTTTTTTTCTACAGTCGTGCATACATCCACCCATGAGTCATCAAGGAAAGCATGCGGTCAGTCTCGATCATGACGCTGGCTTTCAGCATCGTTCGCTTCAAAAGACGTTTGCACTCCCACACGTTTCAATGATTGTGTTGTGCGGCAGTGGACGAGGCATGCACAACTGGAGGAGCGCTGGCACTCTGCCAAATTACCCCCCCACCCTATTTTCCCCACTACGTAGAATGTGAAAAGGTAAACACACCGTAATGGTATTGCTGCACAGCATCTTGGCGCACTGCCAAGAAATGCGCGATGGAATGTAATGGTGATGGTGCAAAATGAAAAGATGTGCTAATGAACATTTTCTTTTTTTAAATTCTCAGTGGCAAAAGTGGGGGGGTGGGTTCATTATGCGAGAGGGTCACTACGCGAGTAAATTTACCCTAATGCAAATGGTTCTTGTCAGCTTCTTCCAGGCCATTCGATAATTCAAATATCAGATAATTCGAAACTTTTTCCTGGTCCCGTGAAAGTCGAATTAACGAGCTTTTACTGTATTAAACATTTGCATTTTGGATTGACAGCAGTTATGCTTCTGGGTGGCTGCACTCAAATAGCGAGTGCTTGATGCAAAAAGGTCATGGCTCAGAAGCATAGAGAGAGAGAGAGAGAGAAAGCAGTTTAATGAAAGGAAAGACAGAGCGGTCAGCCGATGGTAAGGCCACCCCGGGCTACTACTCCATGCTGAGGATGTGGGAAAGGGGAAGTAAAGGACAGTTAGGGAGTGAATAGAGGGTGGTGATGTCACCGTAAAATGAATTTGTCTGAGTTTTACAGGAGGTGACACATACACTGGGTGACACTCATCTCGCATGGAGTCGACGTGTAGCACATTCAGTATGTCTATGCGCTAGATGTCACTGCAAAAGAAGCACAACTGGCGCAGTTGTGCAGGACTTGATGTGTTAGAGGTTAGAGCAAAATGCAATAAATGACGTTTAACTTCAGTTCCTGCAGTCCCAGTTTCTCTCCAAGGTGCCCGCAGGCACGGCCTAACAGACTGCCAGTTGCTCTTGTAAACATGTCGAGTGAGGGCAAACAAACACTCCACTCATCAGAAGCCCCCCTGAACGGGCATGGTGAGTGAGAGCAAGGCAAAGGCCGTCGAAGCATAACTATACCGTTTCAGTACAATAATTTGAGAATATGTTTTGTCAAAGTAGATAAGCATCATGGCGCACTTTTAAAAAGCCGGCACTATTTTTCAAAGTAAGCGTAATGACTGCAACATCGTCAACTGTACTGCAACCAATTGAGGTTAGTTAAAGTGTTTTATTACTCCCACGTTGCTCCCTGCATTTAACTTGTGACCACTACAGTTGCCTAAGACACTTAGTTGCCCGCAAAACATTGTGCTAGTAAAGGACACTGCACTGCCACTGTTTTATCCACAGGCTGAAATGTGACTGTTGTTGTGGTTCTGTTTCCTGGAATAAATTAATGTTTGGCTCCTAGTATCTGCAGTCTGTTATTCACAGAGCAAGACTATGGCATGCAGACCCCCTAAGGAGGGAGGTTACCTCAATACTAAACCACAACTGGATCACCTGCTGATTTCATTCATTTCTAGATACCTGAAACAAGATGCATAGCTCCTAGATATCTGAATGCTAAATAACTTCCATGCATGAAGCAGAAAATCTTTGCGCACAGTCGACCACTTCACTCACTTTGAATAGTGGTGTCCGGTCAGACCTCTGCAAGACTTGAGTAAGGCTGAAGCCAAATGTCTTCTCAGCATCTGGATCCTCAACCAGGTATGGCCTTTCATCTGCAAGTGCAGAGAGTACTAGAGTTTAAGAGAGGGCCAAACAGCCACAGCTTCTCTTTGTGGGGGTTTTTGTTCCCAGTGCAGAAAGAGCAATTGTCACATGCTATCTGCTCTGTGTGCAGTGAAGCTCCCACACATCACTTGTGTAGGCCATCTTTTGCCACAGCATAGCACCATGCAGGGTGTGGGGGAAGCCCTTAGATCATTTTGGAGCCTTTAATGTTCCTGCCAGTGTGCACATAGAGCATGTGGTTCAGCTACATTTTCAAGCACTTGTACCAGCTTGCCCGGCACTATGAGTCATGCACTGAGACGCATACACAGGACAATGGTAATGCTAGAAAATCAATAAGCTGATATTACTGCTGAGAGTAGCTTTGGTGACAAGACCCTTTTCTTTGTCAAAGCGTAACATGAATATTGGCCTACATTTCAAATGTATTCTCCCATTGTACAAATCCACAATATAACAGCGTGGAAGATGCAGAAGAATGAAATACGTAAGCAATATGTAAAGTAAGAACGACTTTTTTTCCTGGTTTTGTCAAGCACTTTGCTTTGCGCACACTGTCGGGAAGGAAGAGGGAAGGTCCTTTTTCACAAAACAGACCCGTCGCGTTTTGAAGATGCTTCACTGCATAGCCAACACAGTCAAGCATTGCGATGAAGCGTGCAGTATGAGGAAAGTGTTGTGAATTTTTGACGTATATGGTTAACTTCAAATAATAATAATAATAATAATAATAATAATAATAATAATAATAATAATAATAATAATAATAATAATAATAATAATAATAATAATAATTGGTTCACAGGAAGGGAAAGGCGCAGTATTTGTCACACTTGTATTCTGTGGACACCTGAACAGCACGTAAGGGAAGGGAGGAAGGTGGGAGTGAAAGTGGAAAGAAAGAGGAGCCGTAGTGCAGGGCTATGGAGCGATTTCGGCCACCTGGGTATCTTTAACGTGCGCTGACATCGCACAGCACACGGACGCCTCTTCGTTTCGCCTTCATCGAAACGCAGCCGCCGAAGTAGGGTTCGAACCCAAGTACTCTGGCACAGTAGTCGGGTGTCTTACCACTGCACCACCCCGAAATCACGAATATCAGTATATCGAATATGAATTGAATTCAATTCGGATTTGAAATTTTGAGTATTCACATACACCTAGTTTATTACAAACTTGCGTGCATTTATACCCTTCCTGGCCCGAAAACCAAAAGGAAGCCAATTTATCAACACTGATCATGACCAACATTTCTGCAAAGGCTCCTTCCAAAAATACAAATTCATGGCTGTCAAGAGATAATGACAGTTTTCTGACATGTAAGCAACCACCCTTATTAATACGGTAAGCCTCAACTACTTCCCTCACCATATGTTTGCAATGTGCCAAAAATGACTCGTGCTTCATAAGACAAAGATTCATGTGTGTGATTCCACTGCCCACAATAAATAGGCAGATATGAACCTGTACTACTGCCCTATGAATTGGGTTCCATAAGGCGGATGTTTAGACACTAACCTGTCTGTCCAACACAGTATAGCCATTGCAAGAAAGGGACATCCGATAAAGGCCACCTTTGGCGCAACGCACTATTTGAGTCGAAGTGCCTTACAGAGAAAATATTTCCTTCTCTCCTTTTGGCATACTGCTGCCACCGCCAGTGCACTGCTGGGCAAGTATTTTCCAGTCTCCGGCATGAAGAAAACACAGATGAAGAAAACACGGAAGTTTTTCCTGCCTACATTTCGCATTTTGTATAACACAGCATGAACATACTGGTACAGACCAAAGTGGATAGGCTGGATGGAGATCACTATGCATATAATACCGAATTGTTACAACTTTGTCTCCTCTCCAAGAATAACTGCGCCTTTCCCTTCCTTTGAACCAATTATTAATAGCTTTACTTCTTTTTTTTTTTTTTCTGTAACATTTCGAGCACAAATGGCAAAGGTGTTCAGAAGGCACGCGAGGTTCCCTTTTCATGTGTCACATGTTTTTACACTGACCGTAAAGACTTGCAGCAGATATGTAGATACGACAGAGGCTCATTTCAGAACAAGAGCTTCTGTTGGCCAAGATGGCTGCATAACACTAATGAAGCATGCAACAATCACATTCTGCTGGACAACTTCAATAACACAAACATAACTTTTTCTCAGAACAAGCATTGAAGTGTCTACGCATACACATTGACTTTCTGTGGCAAAAAATATTAGATTGCATGGTAGACATCACAGAATACCCCTTACATTATATTCGGAATAGCATGAATTCTTTTATTTTTCTACAACTTTTATTTTCTACAACCTATATATGTGCCGCGCAATGAAAAAGCATTCCTCCAATCACGCCTCAGTTGGCTTCATATGTAAAACTAGCAAATTACGTTACTGCCACATAATTGATGAGTGATTTATCAGTCTCCCAACCAAATGGCACATGTGCAGCACACCTGAAAAATTCTCACCGGCAAATGCGCTGTTGGCGATGCTGTCCTGCAGCCAGCGTGGCGTGACGATGAACTTGGCCGATCCAAAGGCCGACAGCAGCTTCACCGTTCGCAAGATCTTGCTGGTCACCAGATGTGTGCACTCCTTGGGGGACTTTGCCAGCGCACCACCAAGCTGAAGAACACCCTGTCAGGGTAATAAACATAACTGCAGCCGTTGATCATTGTCCGAGCATTTCCAGCATGCTGCTTCTTTTGAGGCTGAATTAACCACCGACTTGTGGAAGTTTCATTTTAACAGCTGTCTCTCAAGGTCTATCAGGGATCTTCTGGGACAAAATCTAGAAGCTACTGAAAACAGTTCAGCACAAGAAGGGGGGAGTGTGCCAGCCTCTCAGCGACATTTGTAGCCGGCAAGGCAAGTTGTTTATGAGTTCCATGCACCAATGCGATGATAACAAATCTGCTCTGCACGTCCGCGAAGAAGCTTCAGCAGATGGTGCCAGTTGCTCAAGCGATGGAATGAAGTTACCATGTAGAGAGCAATGCACGAGGCAGCCAATCTATACCAAAATATTACAGCCAAAATAGCCAAAATAGTAAAGCGCTGCCAGTAGATGCCCAAGGCTATGCAGACAACCAGTCTCCATATGTGCCAAGTGATCGAACAGCCCCATGAGCAGAAGCACCAGTCAGTAGGGCATGGCACTCAGTTCAATATATGCAGTGACTAGCAATATTGCATTTCTATAAGTCGAACCTCGATGTAACGTTCGCTTCTCGTGTGAGGCAGCGGAAGAAGCTGGTGTATCTCTGAAGACCTCTGGTGCCGCATAGTTACACACAAAAACAAAACCAACTAGCCCCCACGCAAGTACTAAGCTGGTGTAGGTCTGCTTTCCAACAGCGTCAGCACGTTAGAACGGGCCATTTTATGACCGCTTTTGTGTCTTTCGTTGTACACAAGCAAGCACCATGTGTGTGTTGCAAAAAAAAGAAATGCTGAAGGGAACCAAAGAAATCCACCTAGTCGTTCTGCAAGCGCGTTTCGTCCTCCAGTGTCCACCCCACCCTCCACGCATGAGCACTTCGTTTCAAGAGTTAGACACGCCACACGAACATATGCTTTGAATTGAAGACTGTAAACAAAACATAAAGCGGGAAAGAATGCACTCGGCTTTGCTTCAAGTGGCAATGCACCGATGAGAGATAAGTTACTATGTGAGGAAATCCAAACTTGGAAGCCTACCCACTCCAGTAAGACTGCTGATATCAGAAGAACTGCCCTAGGGCACTGAGCACCAGACATATGGGTGCAAGTGGCAGCACTGCCTTGAGAGTTTCGTCAGAATCCGGCAGCAGTGTCCGTCACCCACTGCCGTTATTCTTCTCTGTTTCCTCGGTCCGACTGAGGGGTCATTCACCGCGGTCGTCAGACATGGCTGAACGAATTCTTCAGTGCGTGCTGTTAGGTGGCTTTCTGACAACTGAAGATGTTGGCGCGTATTTTGAAAACGACAAATTTTTTGCGCAGTCTTAAATTGTGCGACAAGCTTGTGTGCAGTAGGCGCGAATAAGTTCAGTGAAGCAGCGCCCTCGGATATCTATGAGAAATTCGCAGTCCAAGTGAAAACCGTTGTGTACGTCAGGTTGGAGGTGAGTTTCATTCTTTTGTGCCTCGCTTTTTCACAGTGGGAGTAATAAGGTTTCCAGCACTGCATATGCGAATTCTACTCTGTTCGCCTGTCCGGACTGAAGCAGATCATGAGATGTGAACATACAGGCGAAGTGGTGCAGATAGGCGATATGGACGTGTGTTGCTTCCTCTCAGTGTGTGTTGTTTTCCTCTCTGTCCCAGTCCTTTGTGCCGCTTTCGTGCCATATGAACACAGATTTAAGCAGAAGGTAAAGATGAAGCAATCAAGCCTTATACTTGCACGCCGTACTGGCCGCTCTGGGCCCCCACTGTCTACTGTTTCGCTCTGGTATGAGTTCCAAGTGCAACAATCGAAAAATCTAGATTTTCAGCTGCTTTTTGGTAGCTATTATGCAAACCTGAAATTCAACAGTAAATTTAGCTCCGGGCTTTACTACAAGTTTTCTGCTTATTCCTCCGGATAGCCGCAATTTGATCGGAACACGGCTTTGGCGATATCGACGGCATCGGATCCAAACATTCTTTTTTTTTTTTTTCTGTCCCAGCCCCCAGACGGCGCAAAATGCATGGATGAAACTTCAGCACACTGCAGGCCGGCCACTAAGCGCTAGCTTCCTCCCTGTAAAGAGTTTTTTTTTTGAAAAACAACCGGTGAACGGAACGTCTTAAATGATTGTTCCCATTGCATACCTTCGTATCGTATCTACATGTGCGGAAAAGAAGACAGGTGTTACGACCGATATGGGATAAAAGACAGGTGTTAGTAATGTGCAATGCAGTTAGTATGTTTGGTTGAGGTCCCTACTTCTTTTTTTTTTCTAAATTTGCGATTGGTCGAGGAAATTCCAGAGATTTGTTATCTTTTCTCCAACTGTTGGTTACTAGATATCCTCTTCCTAGGCTTTGATTAAATGGCTGAATTATTTTTTCCTTTTCTTAACCATTACCAGTTGCCTGAAGCTAATTTGGTTGCCTTCATTTGCAATCATCTCACATTTTGAAGCGCTGAAAATATTACATGCATTGACAGGAAATGTCAGGAGGAGGGGAGTTATAAAAACGAGGGCCTCTTTTCAAGGAAATAAGAAATAACAAGAACATCTGCATCTAAACCGCGCTTATCTCATGCATTATCTCATGGCCCACTTTGCGGACCGGTTGGGCTGGGTAGGTCATAGGTTCCACGAGCTCGGGTCAATCCTGGGTTTGTATCAGAGAAGCAGGACCAGGCTCAGGCGGGTAACACAGAAGGCAGCCGGGCCTAGGTCGGGCTCGGGCCGATAATTACGGCCCGTGCAGTGCTCTACCTCAATGTAAAGAATTTTTTTATTTGCCAATCTCTGCCCCATTGAAAACCATGTATTGTTGTTTTTCGCGCTTTACAAGTAATTTTATACTGCACTCTCGATTTAACGAAGCTCTCGCGCATCGCATGCAAGCACCAGTAGCCACCTTGACAATCGGATGAAACTAAAACTTCAGCTCTAACACACCGCATCTTACATCTGCCCTTCAATGCGCCAATTTTGCCGGCAGTCTTGAATTTGCGAGCGAAACACAATCCGTCATACAAAACCCGTGGTGTAGTAGTTTTAGAATGCGTCATTCATGCCATGGCGTAACTGGCCAGTCAGAACGAAAAGGCGCTCACCGGAAATACCATATTTACTCGTGTAATGAACTAATAAAGCCACTTTTCTTTTTTTTTTTTTTTTCAGGAAAAATCCACACAAGTTTGAGGAGAGGGCTAAATACTTAGGAACAGTTCAGATTCTTTCTTTGTTTTTTTTACGAGTCGTCGATCCCAGCCATCAATCATCAAAGAAAGCATGCGGTCAGCCGCAATCATGACGCCGGCTCTTTGCTTTGCATCATTTGCATCGTTCCCGTCAAAAGGTGCTTGCTACTATCACACATCCAATAATCTTGTGGTAGCAATCCGCGCCCACCCCATCGCTGCTTGATAAAGCAGATAAAGCAAACGTGCTGAAAACCAGGTTTGCGCACTCCCCTTAAGGCCGCTGGCACTCTGCCAAGTTCGCACCCCCCCTCCTGCTTTACTCCACCACTAAAGCTAACGCCAAGAGACACACCGTGCTGTTCCGCTGCTGTGCAGCACCTTGGCGCGCTGCCAAGAAATACACTTGACAGCGGCTGCGCGAAAAGCGCGCTAACGTTTTTTTGTTTTGTTTTGTTTTCAAGTTCGGTGGCAAACGTGGGAGGTGGGCTCTTATGCAAGTAAATGTGGTACGCCTATGTGAAGACTGAACAAAGATTGCCGCACCCAAGGTAGTCGCGCCCGCGTGGGCGATGCAGACATACGACTAAATCTAGTTCACTATAATACGACAGCGTCCCCATGAAAGTCCCTAGATCAGATGATCTCGAATGGACTCGTATTAACTCTCTTGTCTCCGTTTGCAAATGTTGGATGATGATGATACCTATGACCACATCTCGCAACGGCTTTGAGTACTAGGCACTGCGCTCGCTCTTTGCGCAGGCAGAGAAAAATAATGCGTTCGCATCCGTTTGTTATCACTCATTTGTGCTCCTGATATACAAAAAACATCCAGTGCCCTTGTTAGCGCTATTATTACCAGAATTTCTTGCTTATTTCCTGAATCCGTAATTCACATGTTCCCAGCAGTGTTCCACGAACCTGTTACTTCATTTGGGCAGCTAAAACATAGCAACCTCGACGTAATGAAATACGCGATTTAACTAAATTTTCGGCTGCACGTAGAACTTCATTATATCGAGGTTCGACTGTATACGAAACTACTCTGCCATACTTTTAACAAGGTTTTCAAAGGGATTATCTCTGTTTTCAATATAACCCATAATTTAATATATCTGGGTCCAAAACATTCGAGATCTACTGCACTCTGTTGCTGCATACTATGCTTCCACTTTCACGTAACCTTTAACCTCGCAATTAAGCTAAAAAGTGCGCACATTGTTTAAATTTTGTATTTTTCAAACATATTCTTTTCAGCTGTATGTTCTTGCAAGAAAGGTACCTATTCTGTAAAATGACAGTCTGAAGGACCTGGATAAAAACATTGAGGGCAAACGCGCACAAAATTACTAAATAAAGCGATCTTGGGGGAAAAAAAAAATCCCTGATGCTGTCAGCTGTGAAAATGGGATAGGTGTATAGAATTTGCAGGGTCGAGGTAGGAGCACATGACTGAAATTATGGCTCTTGGGCAAGGTCACAGGTGAAAAATAAGGCCAGTGCTACAGCGCTATAGTGGCTTTAGAATAGCTGTAACTTATTCTCAACATCAATGCTATGTTGTGGCCATACAGTACCAAAGCAATAGTTTGGCAGATTACTGTATGTTCTACGCCCTGTAAATTCATTAAAGTAAATTTCTGGCTAGTACTGTGAGCATGCTCTGTTGGAGTGAAAGCCAAGCAACCAAGAAAATAGTTAAAAAAAAAAAGGCAATATAGAGAGAAGACAGCCAAACCTTTTTCAGTTCAGCCACTTCTCTCACGCCTGTAAAGAGGACCTGCGGCACTTTGTCTTCGGGAAGAGTTGTCGTCACGGTCACCGGTATGTTCTCCTCCTGTTCAGGTGTTGACCTGTGCAACAGAACAACCATTCAAATAGGTGTGTGCAAATACAACTATGAAGAAAAAATGCCTTCAAATATTGAATAACTGTTCGGTAGAAAATAAATTCTGGGAAAAGATGATCAGGCAAATGTCGTCTATTTGTTCAAAATAGCGTGTGGTCTTTGCAGCTAAAATACTTAAATCAGAGTTGACTGAACATCACAAAAAAAAAAAAAAAAAAAAAAAATTGAAATACTCAAAAATGTATACCCAAAAGAGATGTTTGCAAAGGTGGCCCTGTGGTTGGTAGCGCTGCATATGTGTAGGCAAAACCGTAGCATGCCTATACTATATAATGTGCCGTTACCTTCAAAGCCAACTAATGTGTGAATATTTCAGAGTGTGTGTGTATTGCTTGTGGTTTGAAACATTTCTGGTTATGCCAAGAGAGTAGTTAAGCGTTTTTTCAACCTGTGTACCAAATGCAAATGCCAAGCAAAGCACTCTCTTGGGTTACCTCTCCACTCCTAGCTGCCAGCAACAGCTTGTTGGTGGGTGACTAAATAGATGCACTAAATAAAAGAAAGACTGAAAAAGTGCAAAGTTAAAAAGGAAACTAATTTTCTACGGTTCTGAACTAAAGGTGAGCAAATACTTGAAATACCAAATGCGAATCAAATAAAGTAAGTTATTGAATACCTAGTATTTGGATGACCGAATATTTGACATATTTGGTGACATGCTCGGTGCTAGTGCAAGGAAGACGAGATACATTAAAAACCCTTTAATTCGAACCCTCTAATTCAAAATTTCACTTAATTTGAACAAGAAACGTTCATTAATTCAGGAAAGGGGTCACATTGCGGTACAACTCACGAAGCCAGCAGTCATTGAAACAGACCTTCCTGAACATAAATTGATTGGAACAGTGGCACCTGCATGCCTTAGTCATGTGTCTGTAGCAGGCAAGACAACTGTTGGGAATCAGCCATAACTGAAATGTAGCCCAGCAGCATTGTTTCAATTTTTCTTCCCGCCATCCTGCCACAGCCATTGGGCATGGGCAGCCGAGTCACTGGCTTTTTATTTCTATTTTGAGATGCCTTTCTAACATCTACGCACATTTCCCTGTCTTATGCCTACATGCTTCTTCCGTGCTTCAAGTACATTGACCTGTCGCATTTTGAGGGTGCTTCACCGCACGCTTTCACCATACCGTCCTTGTGGTGAAACACCCTCAAAACGCGATGGAGCCATTTGTGAAGAGGCACCACTGCTACTGTGTCGCACAGCGAAAAGGGCTGTGGAGGCACTGACGGTTCTGGCCGACATACCCGACAATGTGCGCAAAGCAAGAAGCTTGACAAAACTGCAAAATATTGTCGTTACCCCTTAGTTTTCATCTCAAATGCGTAGACATTCATATTCGAAGTGTTAATTTGTTGCAATGTATATAGTTTTCTGCAGCTTTTAAGGACGTTCGATAATTTAAACCTATGGATAATTCAAACATTTCGCCTGGTTTGCCTTGTTGGCTTTAGATGAGCTGCACAAGTGCCTAGATAGACATTTTCCTTGACCTTCAAGCAAAATTTAAAATTGTGTTCACTCTGCGGGGCTACAAATGTAAAGTCACTGTGCTTGTTACTCAAAAATTTGTATTTGAGTGTGTCTTAAAAACAAACTGCACATTATGGCAGTTCTTGAGTCTGGTCTAGACATTAGAACAGCGTGACATCACTCAAAAAAAAAAAAAAAAAAAAAAAAAAAAAAAAAAAAAAAAACTTTGATGAGCTAAGCAACGTTTGAAACTAGAAAAAAAAAAAAAAAAAAATTAAATAAAAGTGGCATCATGCAAGTGGCTGATGAATGCGCCTGACTGCCACCGTAGGTTGGCACGAAGTTAAAGAAAAGCGATACCGAAACTATGTGACTGAGTTACATTTCGGAAATAGTGAACTGCCGATTGTTGTCGTGCCCGCTACATCACACACAACATGCGTGGGTACCACTGTTTCATGCAATACAGATTCAAGGAAGCCTTATTTCGGTAATCACTGCCTGTGCGGGTCTTGCATCAACGCGACCTTATCCGAATGAGCCCAGGTATAGAAGCTGAGAGCCTTGACCACGCTTGGGCTTTGAGTCTTTCCCGAGTTTGATCCTCTGCGTTATTTCTTTTTTTGTTTTTCATTGAAGAGCTTCTTCGCTGTCTCTCTTCCAGGGCCGGGGCTCTGGCTAAGTACAGTAATAAATGCAGCAGGTCTAAGCTAGGCTTGGGCTTTGCCTCTCGTGCTAGGACCTCAGAATGGAGCGATGCAGTGCTCTACTCCCAACTGCCACTTTCACATCTCATCACTGGCTGGCCTTCTTATGTGCAGTCACATTTCAATTGTACACAATGACCACTTAGTCACGATACATTGCAAACATATAGCATGTGCGGTAAATAAAGTGTTCTCACTGAGCAGGAATAAAAACTGAAAGGACAACTAATAAAAGTAAAACATCACAGCACGCAAAACATGCAAACCTTTGCTGCTTTGGAGGAGTAGCTTCAGACTTTGTGGGATGGCTCTCCTGCTTCCTCTTCTGTGCATCTTTGAAGGCCTCCGATGCAGTGAATCGCTGCAGGAAACAAGAAGCAACAAAATGTATGACTACAAAAAATGCAAATAGAACACAAATGAAGAACTGTCTACAACTGAAAAGGAAAAGCAATATTATAGTGTAGACGACTGTCATACCTCAGCAACTGCTTTTACAAAGGCAAAGCTGCATGTTGTTTCAGAAAGCAACAAAAACAAGCGGCACTTTTAATCTTCCATGAAACGTTTCAATAAATGTGTGCTGTAAAAAACAGAATATGTGTCAAACTTCTTTAAAAAAATAACAGCAAAAAGCCAACCCACGTTTTATATAACAGTCAGTGGTAAAAGAAGAAAAGGAAAGCAAAAAAAGAAAAAGCTATGAGAGCCTTGCAACAATGGGTGGCTGAATTCACTAACCTTAATCAGAACACGTGGAGATACTAAATGGGACGGGAAAATTGAGGTGCAAACTTTATAATGAATTGAACCACACTAGCTGGCAATGTTCGCCACTGCTGGCTGTTTACAGCTGTGTACAGCCCACACCAAAATCTCTCCCCAATAAGATGTTGCACAAATATTTTTGGAAATGCAGAATTAGCAACGTGCTGGAGGGCACAGAGGACAGTGAACTGCGAGACGTAAGCAGGGAGAAGCGCTCATCATTCAAGCAGAGTTGGAACGACTAACACCTGTGCAGTCCGTGGCCTTATGGTGTGCCATGTATACCAACAAGGTTAAAATGGAAATGAAAATAAATAAGCTCATCAGTAGGCAGAGCCGAATGAGTTGCATTTGCCTCAAGGTAAGTGTTTTTTTCAGTATAGTAATTGCCATTCAGTGATTCTTTTATTTATCTTTAGAATTGGTAAGTTGGGGGCCCACTTATAGCCCAATCTAGTCCTTCCTTATAGCCTGGTTCTTATCATGGATTCTGACGTAGGAAATCAATGGGTTTACCTACATTTTAATCCTTTCGCTGTCCAGTGTTTCTGGCCGTGATGCACCCCCGTGTCGGCTTTGTTTCAGGGAACGAGCATAGCGATTTATTTTTGATTACGATAGCTATACAAACAACATAGTCAACGGAATAAGCACATATCAGTGTTCTGCAGGTGTTTTTAATTAATGCAATCATCATCAGCCTGATTAAATTAGATAAATGAGGATAATATAAGAAAAAACACTGCTCGATACTTCTTGAGAGTCTAAATTCGAGCTCTGCTCGTATTCATAATCAGAAGAGCCATCGCTCCAGTCCGCAGTAGAAGGTCCCGCGCAGTCTGTCATCCGAAAGTAACTGCGTGCACGGAGGCCGCACTTTCGGTGGCCCGCACAAAGGAGAGAAATGACACGTTGTGAAATACAGATGACAAAGGGAGAGAGAACTAGGCTAAAACAACCTCCTTTGCTGCTGCTAGCCATAAGCAAGGGCATGGCGAGAGAGTGAAAGCAGCGATCGAGTCATGTGTGTAGAGGCGACGGTGCGCACCCCTGAACTTGATGCTTCGTAGCAGACATGCCAACAGAATAAAAATAAAAACGTGCAAACCTGCAACCCTTGAACACTTAACCGAATGCGCGCGGTGCGAAACGCGTGCGCCGCATGATCGCTTAGCGCGATAGAGTAGCGCGCACCAAACGATCGCGCCTTCCAGCAAAGAAGGTGGCAGGGATGGGCGCGGTCGCTCCATACTTTTCAATATATACGTACCAATATATCGCTGGACGAAGATACGAGCTAATAGAAAGATTTGACAGATGGCGCAGCCAGTCCAAGCGCACCAGCATCGCGCGCAAGCGCGAAGTTTTAAACGCATGATAGAGAACGTACCGGTATGTTCGTGACAGCGAAAGGGTTAAAGAAATAATAAAAAATCCACAAACAAAATACTAAATCTTGAAGAAATAATGTGGATTTCAGTAACAGCATAAAAAGTAAGACTGAACTGCCACATCAATAAAGGACCATGTCTTTGTTACAAAGTGCTGTTACTCATAACGATACGAGAGACCACTTACTAAAGCAGCTGCATGCAGCACCGTGTGTTTTATGGGAAGAACACTCAACAAAGACGATCAAGGTTAGAGCATACCAAATGAATAATATGTTTTGCCAATGGTATCCATAACCTGAACAAAACACTGAACAGAGGCTGCACAGACTGAGGAAGGTGAAGCTGTACGAGTATAAAACTTCGCCAAGGCATGTGGAGTGCATTACTGATGGCATTCGACCATCCACAAGACATAAGTACTCGTCCGAAGTATTTTTGTCAAACACATGTATTTTTAACTTCCTATAGCGAACGCGGTTCGGTATAAAACGGATAAAACGAACTTCGCGATGCCAAGCACTACTTTACTTTAATAGCAGGAGGCAGGCTTCATTGCACTACAAGCGTGTCACATGGCGCAGCAAACGTTCCGGACTACCTCGCAGGCGCTGACAGCGCCACAGATGCCACGTCAGCATTGAGAGTAGACAGCCAAAGAAATTGATCGCATCTAACAATTGCTGACAGCGCCACTTCAGCAGCGGCGGCAGCGGCACGATCGAATGTTGTTGTGTTTGCCCTTTTGCATTTTAGTGTTAGCAGCAGCATAGCTGTCGCAGCGTTCTGTGGAGGTTGCGTCGGTGGCTGTGTCGAGTGTGGTGCGCGGGTGTGCGTAGTGCTGTGATGGCGGTAAACATGAAAAAAAGAGGAGCACTGACGTTGAAGACCAAGCTCGAGATAGTTCAGCGTGTGAACGGTGGAAAGAAGTGCGTTCTTGCGGACTTATTTGGCACCCCAAGGAGCACTTTGAGTACCATTCTCAAGAACAAAGCTGTCATCAAGGCACAAGCACAAGAGACCACACGGACAAGTGCACAGCGTCTTCGGCCCCCTGCGTTCGGCGACGTGGAGAAGGCGCTCTACAAATGGTCTTTGGATGTCAGAGCTCAAAACATACCGGTGTAGGGACCGATGCTTCAACAAAAAGCGAAAGACTTTGCCTGTATCCTCGATGCCGAAAACTTCGTTGCCAGCTCCGGATCGCTGCAAAGGTTCAAGGCACGCTACGACATCGTAGGCAAAACGATCTCTGGCGAAAATGAAACGGTTAGAGAGCACCAAAAAGTGGTTGGAAGAGGAGTGTCCGCAAATCCTTGCAAAATATCAGCCCAAGGACATCTTTAATGCGGACGAAACGAGCCTATTTTGGCAGATGCTACCCAGGCATACCCTTGACGCGCGTGGAGAGCAGTGCCATGGCGGAAAGCAAGCAAAAGGCCCGCATCACTGTTTTGCTTGCCACCAACATGGACGGCACTGTGAAGCTGCGACCCTTCGTCATCGGGAGATTTAAAAACCCCAAGATGCATGAAAGGGGGCCGCATACTCCCCGTAGAGTATGCTTCCAACAAGAAATGTTGGATGACGCGTGAACTTTTCCTGAAGTGGCTGCATGCTTGGGACTGCGAGCTTGTGCGCGAGGGTCGCAAAGTGTGCGTCCTCGTTGATAACTAACGCACACAACACAGATGTCGCACTCAATAACATTGAAGTTCGCTTCCTTCCGCCTAACACTACAGACAAGCTGCAGCCTTTAGATCAGGGCGTCATCAGGGCCTTCAAGGCAATTTAGAAGAGGAGACTGATTGACACTCTTCTCGTGAAGCTTCGTATGAAGCAGGACTTGAAGATTGACTTGCTGGGAGCAATCCAGATGCTTAAAGTGGCATGAGACAATGTGAAAGGCGAAACGATTGCCAACTGCTTTCGGCACGCTGGTTTTGTTCCAGCAGAGGCCCATGCAGCAAGTGACGATGTTGACGATGCCGACGAAGCATAAGCAGAGCTCCGCGAGCTCGATGAGGCCTGGAACAATTTTTCCCGTCATGTTGGTGACATGTCCGCAACAATGACCGTAGAAGATTTTGTAGGTGGCGACGACATCACACCGACCACGTCTGTACTGATGGACGTCGAAATCGCTGCTGAACATCCCGTAGACGAAGCTCAGGCTGACCCTGCAGACGATGAGAATATTCCTACTTCCCAAGAAGCGCTTGCTGCATTGGATTTACTGTGCCGCCACTGCAGTACTATTGAGGGCAGAGGGTTTGCCCTTGTTAAATGTTTGCAAACTGTGGAACAGGGCGTGATACGAAACGCGATCAATGCAAAAAAGCAGGCCGCGATAACGCAGTTCTTTGCGCCTAAATAAGTGGACGTGACCCAAGTAAGCACCCTCCGAGTTGCTGTGTCTTCTCTGATTGAATTTTGCTGCTCTTGCATGTATTTTCTACGGAACATTATATTACGAATTATAGATATAGCGAACTATTTTCCGATTTTTTAACTGTTCATTATAACAAGGTTTCACTGTAACAGTCTATCTCTACACTACATTGTCTAATGCTCTGTAGCAACCATAAGCTCCCAGGTATGATGCTTCCTGTGGCCACTGCATTTTGATGTAGACGCAACGCAAAAATGTCTGTGCAGTGAAGATTTAGAGCATGTAAACCCTTTCGCTGTCGGACGTTTCTGGCCGTGACGGACCTCCAGTGTTGGCTTGGTTTCAGAGAACGAGCATAGAAATTTATTCTTGATTATGATTCTCATACAAATAAAATAGTCAACAAAATATGCATATTTCAGTGTTCTTCAGGTGTTGTTAATTAACGTCATCATCATTATCAGCCTGATTATAAATTAGATAAATGCGGATAATATAAGAATAAAACTTCTCGATACTTCTTGAGAGTCCGAATCCGAGCCCGGCTCGTATTTATAATCAAAAGAACCATCGCTCCAGTCCACAGTCGAAGGTTCCGTGCGGTCAGCCATCCGAAAGTAACCGCACACATAGAGAGCGCACTTTCAATTGCTTGCAGAACGGAGAGAAATGGCACATTGTGAAATCAAGATGACAGAGGGGGATGGAAAGAGGCTAGAACAACCTTCTTTGCTGCTGCAAGCCACAAGCAAGGGCGCGGCAAGAGAGAGCGAGATCGAGCCATGTGTCGACCTATTGGAGAGGCAACGGCGCGAGCCCCTGAACGTGACGCGTCGTAGCAGACACGCCGACAGAATAAAAATAAAAACCTGCAAACATGCGCAGGATGGCAGACCAACGCTTGAACCCGTAACCGCATGTACGCGCCGCGAAACGGGCGAACATGATTGCCTAACGCGATAGAGTAGCGCGCACGGAGCGACCTCGCCCCCCAGAAAGAAGGTGACGGGTTGCTCCATACTCTTCTTCAGTATATACGTACCAACACAACGCGGGGAGAAAATACGAACTTGTAGAAAGATTTGACAGATGGCGAAACCTGTTCAAGTGCGCCAGCTTCGCGCTCAGGCGCGGAATTTTTAACACACGATAGAGAATGTACCGGTGTGTTGGTTACAGCGAAAGTGTTAAAGAAGAATATCAGGTGATAGGAATTCATCCATAAAGTCTTGCTAAAGCATGTCTATGTGATGTTTTAGCATGTGAATGACCATCAAGCTTGCTTGCAAAAATAAGTACTAATTAGAAAATTTCTCCATCTGCATGCCTGCTGCATCTGGCATGTCAGTAAATAAAGAGTGTCTCACATACCTTCCAGATCTCTTCCGTGAGTTTGATGGGTATCCGCCATGCAGCTGAAACACATACAAGGCAACAAGCGTGAAACAGACAAACTGACAAGCTGTACAGCAAAATAAGGGGGAAATGGCAGTTGAAACTTAAGGATGTTTTTTTTTTGACAACCGTGAGAAGCGAACTGCTGCGAGGACACAACCTCAAAGCAGTCACTGAAACAGCTGCAAATAAAATATAAAATTTTTAAACGAGCAAATTTCCTCATTAACATATTATAGTCATAGCAATCAGACAGCACTGAAAATGTTCAGGCTGATTTTTTTTCCTACCAAACCTTTCTGCAAACCTTTCTGTAAGAGGGGAGAGAGACCCACTTGCTGGTCAATGGATTCCAGCGGCCACACGCAGGTGTGCACAGTGACATTTGTAATGCAGCAATGCCGAAAGCATTATCCTTTCGTCACCACAGTCGTGGCTGAGTGGTTTGGGCGCCCGTCTCGGCTGCGGGAGGTGGTCAGTTCGAAACCCGCCGCCGGACACCCACCGGTAAAATGGGTACAAGCGTCCCCCGGCCTGGTGCCCGGCTCTCTCAGACTGCTAACCCTGCTGTGCTCCTTCGAGGGCTTAAAGTTTCAAACAAACTAATGACCTGCAAAGGTCGGGTGCCGAAAGCATTAAAGTTACTCGAAGGATCAAAATGTGCTTCTTTACTTTAACTGAGCTCTCGACATTCCTCGACCCCATAACAAAGCATAGGAGACCATTGTGTGCCTGATCATGAGCAATAGCATGCAAACTAAATCATGTGCAATCAGCAGGCCCTAATTTCCTGTAATTCCACAGACAATTGCAGATTTAAGCATTTTTTGTGACATTATCTGCCAGCAGCAACATTCTCTTTACTAATGCTATCATTGCTATTGACATTATAACTACCGACAGCATAATGGATAATGGCTATTTTACCTTATATGCAAGGACATACTACATGGGGTTTGATTGCCCAAAAGAATTTTAAAAAATATTATTATATTGAAATACAGTATAATACAGTCCCTGTGTATAGGTCCAAAATTGTGGAAAGTTAATGGGAAGGTGCATCGGCTTTAGATTTCGATGAGTTTCGAGCGGTTGAATGATTATAGCTTGCACATAAAGCATGTGAAATATATTGGCGCTAGCATTTGAAACAATGGCGCTATTAGCGATTAACACCGCGACGGCTATCAGGCTTCACTGCACTGCACAGTGACGCATGATGATGTCATTGACAGTATCGGTACGTTTTATGCATAGACAGACTTGGTTTGAAGAAATAAAAACAAGGCTGCCGAAAACAAAGCCCCAGAAATGTCGATTAGCACCGTCAGAAAATGCGCAGCAGGACGTGGACGAAGGCAACGCACATGAGAAATGGTACCGTCTGTGACGTTATCACCGAACTTCTCTGCAGAACTTTTGTGCTGTGAGGAGAAGCTCGAGTTTTGGTCGTTGATTACACCATCAGTTTGAATGCTAGAGCAAAAACACTTTACAAGCATTACCAGCGGACTATGTAGATTTGAATCCTTGAATATCGCTAAATTCTCGAAAAGTGATGCAGCTGCTCTTTAAAGCCTGCCATTGAATTACAATCACAGTTAATATGCTCCCAACTACTATGTTAAATATTCTGACAAGGTGCGGTCACATAATACACCTAGGTATCATATGCACATGTGCTAAGGTACAAGTGGGCTGAAGCTGGGGACATGCATTGAAAAGCTGTGGTGGCTTTGTGGTGCCTAAGTGCCAACGGGTGAAGCATAAAAGACAACTGGCTAATGTGACTGGGTTGTTCCCAAAAAGTAGGGGTATGTGAATACTGACAATTTGGAATACAAACAGGGGGGAAAAAAAAAGCCTCAAAATATTGAATCAAATAATGATCAGGAGAAAAAAAAAAAAAGAAAAATAGGGAAACATTGTTTGTTTCTTTACTTGCACAGAAGTGTGTTCAGTTCAGTTCAGGCGTTCAGTCGTGTCCGACTCTTCGTGACCCTATGGACCATGTCACGCCACGCTTTCCGGTCTCTCACTATCTTCTTAACATCACATAGCTTCATCTGCAATGCCTCGAGAATGCCATCTAACCATCGCGTTCGCTGCCTACCCCTTCTCCGGCGACCCTCAACCTTTCCCAACATCAAATCTTTCTCCAGCGACTCCTCTCTTCTCATCAGATGACCAAAGTAGCTGAGCTTTAACTTTAGAATTTGACCCTCCAATGAGCAGTCAGGGTTTATGGTCGACAATATCGACTGATTTGATCTTCCGGCAGTCCAAGGAACTCTTAAGAGTCTTCGCCAGCACCACAATTCAAACGCGTCAATTCTTCGGTGGTCAGCCTTTTTCACAGTCCAACTCTCGCATCCATACATCACAACTGGAAAGACCATAGCACGGGTTATACGGATCTTGGTTGGCAGACTAATGTCTCTGCTCTTTACTAGGCGGTCAAGGCTAACCATGGCTCTCTTTCCCAGAAGTGTGTACCTCAATGAAAAATACAGTATTAAGCTTTATACAGGATTCCATAGAGTACCAGTTTTTGTACAGGAAGGATCTGCATAAAACCAGGTGGAACTGTCATGTCGCTCCTGAATACAGTAATCTCTCATTAATTCGGCCTTCAGGAGACCAGAAAAATGTCCGAGTTAACTGAAAGCTCAAATCATCGAACAGGCCTGAAAAAACTGCCGAAAACCGTATGCACCACAGCAATTTTATCCGATGAACATCTGCATTTCAGAAGTAAGAATGACTTTTTTTCCTGGTTTCGTCAAGTGCTTTGCTTTGCACACTGTTGGGTAGGCCCTCTTCCCAAAAGGGAAGGTCCCTCTTCAAAAAATGGACCCGTCTCATTTTGAGGATGCTTTACTGCACAATAAACGTGATCAAGCATTGCAGTGAACGCGCAGTACGGAGAATATGCGGCGAATTCGAGTGTTTTCAATGTATTCGGTAGTTTTCGAAAATTCAGTTTTTCGAATCCGAATCAAATAACAAACCTTCCATCCGTATTCAAAATTTCGATTATTCGAACACCCATACCAAAAAAGACATCAGGGGAAATGCGGCGGCTTCTCCGCAGTGCCTTGGGACAAACCATTTGAGACCTAAAACTATGCGCTTGTGTACTACAGTCGAACCCGGATATATCGAATTTTGGTTATATCGAACTCACAAAATATCCCCTTGAAAATCCCATGTAAAGTACAGGAAAGCCGCGTCATATATCGAACTAAATGTCACCGGTCGTTCAATATATCGAACTCCACACCACGCATTGGAAAGTGTGCCTTCCCCAAAGACAATCGCATCACCCTCGGCTGTTTGCTGCGTGACGTTTTCAAGCCACATGCGGAAGGAATGAAAGGGGACAGTTTGGCGACGGCTGGTCTAGGGCAGCGCTAGCAGCGCCACGCCCATTCCCCAAAGGCGCGCGCATCTGCAGCTATCGTTTTCCGCGCGCCAGCACGTGACGTTTGCAAGCCATGTGTGTGAATGAACCAGAGAGAACCGGTGGGAACGAGAGGGGAAAAACGCGATGGAGCGAAGCGCAAGGGTGCGCCCATTCTTTTGCCGAGCTATCTCTCTCCTTCCTCTCTCCCGGCCTTCGTTCACAGTAGCACGCGCTACGCATGCGCCAAGCCAGCTCAGCCCGTTCTCAGACAGAACGTCGAACGCTTTCTCCAGCGTGTGTTGCGAAGTCTCTGCCCGCGGCGGCTGACGTGGCTATGGTGCCTGCGGATGTTAAGAAGCGGCAGATCTCTCTCTCTCTTTTTTTTTTCTTGCGAAAGTCGTTTATTCTTATTGTTGTGCTGTACACGCGGCGTGGTGTAAGATATGGCGACTGCGGACGTTAAGAAGCGGCAAATTTTTTTTCTTTTTGCTGGAGTCGTTTATCTTTGCATGTATGAATCAACGAAAGCATGCGGTCAGTTGCGATCATGACATCGGCTTTTAGCCTTTTTCGCTTCAAACAGCATTTGCAGCTACCACACTTTCCAATAATTTTGTGGCAGTGGACTACACCCGCCCCAAGTGCGGCGTGATAAATCGAACCAGGCTTGTGCAGTCAAGCCATCGAGCACTCTGCCAAGTTCGCTCCCTGCCACTGTAGGAGTTATCAAAAAATGAACACACCGTGACGTTATCACTGCGCAGCATCTTGGCACGCTGCCAAGAAATGAGCTGTGGATGAGATGTCCGAAACGAAGTGGCGCGCGCCATTGACATGCAAGCGAGAACGCGTGCGATTTCTGCCGCGGCGACACAGAAACCTTGTTTTGAGCTGTCGCGGTGGCTCGAGCGGCGAGAGGGACGCAGTTCCAAAAGTTGGAAAGTTTTCACTCTGTCGTTGCCGCTCGTCACTGAGATCGCTCAATCTCTTGCACGTAAGTGAGCTGGCCTTAATTTTTTTTTTTTTTTTTTTTAATTCTCGGGTGCAAAAGTGAAGGGTGGGTTCATTATTCGACAAATGCAGCAATCTCTTGCACGTGAGTGAGCTGGCCTTAATTTTTTTATTTTTTTTTTTTTAATTCTCGGGTGCAAAAGTGAAGGGTGGGTTCATTATTCGACAAATGCAGCATCGTTTTTTCACATCGTAAGTGCCGTCACAAGTCGATTTCTGCATATCGAATTATCGATATATCGAACTACTTCGCGATCCCCTTCGAGTTCGATATATCTGGGTTCGACTGTAGCGGGCTGAGTTCGAGGAATGCAGCATGAAGAACAAGGACTTAAGAACTTGGCGAAGCATCCGGAAACAATGAGGAATTGATACCCAATGTGTTGCTAAATTTATTTCACACTAAGGACAACACAAGTGCTATTGCATTCTGTGAAAACTAAAAATGGAGCTATTCATATATTATGCAAGAAAAAACGAACCTACATTTTTATTAACGTGTCAAAAAATTATTTCGCATCTCATTCAACAGTTCAGGGTTCGTACAGATTCAAAACGGGCAAATTCAAGGATATTCAAGGAATTTCAAGGCCCAGTTGGAGTATCATCAAGGACTCAACACAATGCTACATGCAGCAGTTTTCAATATCAGGTACCAATTTTACTGAACAAAATCGAAAAAGAAACATTTCAAGGAACAGCTTGTATTGTACTAAGCCAACATAATAAAGCTAGTACTGCACTAAGCCAAAATAATTAAAAATTTTCAGTCTCGAAAAACACCCTGCAATGCATTGCACCAATGTCGAAGGGAAATCCATTCTGCAAAACTGCTAACGGCAACTTCAGGGGAGCTCCTGCCACTTTTCCTGAACCTTCTCATTGAGGCTACACAGTTCCTCAGTCTTGCTTTGTGCAGCCTTCCTCAGGCTATTGGATCTGACAATTTACTTGAGATCATTAGCGGCCTCTCCCTTTTCAGCATACGTATCTGCTGAAGCCTGGAGGTCAGCTATTGTTGCCTCGAGTTTCTTTTTCTTTTTTCATCATATCGATCTCTTCGTCTATGCAGCGCCTCTTTGATTCCCTGACATCATCACACTGCGCCTTTTTTACTGCCTCCAGGTGTGCCGCATACTGCTGCCGGGCAGCTGATACAGCAGTCCTTAGGCCTTTCGTAATAGGGACGTTAAGAACACCCTCTGCTTTGCCCACAGCGTCGCATACAATATGTTGTGAAATATACGAGAGGTCCTCCAGGTTTTTACGCAACCTGGCGGTTCACACTAAACCCTCGCTCAACAGTGGCCTGCCCGTGGCTGAGCACAAGCAAAAGCTTGACAACTTTCCAGAGTTCCCCATATGATGAATTAAACTTCATCAGCTCAGACAAGAACTCATCCAACCTGTTTACATTCTTCTCAAACATTCGCAGGTTATGCTTCTCTTCCTGCAGGAACCCTGTGTACTCCCCCATTACAGTGTCTCTTTGGTGCTCAGACATTCTGCCTGCTGTAATGAGGGCATCCAACACTCTTCTGAAGCCGGCCAAGCACTCATCTGGTTTAGTACAAATTTGTCGTGGGTCCAGAAAGGACAAACTCCTAACGATTGAGAATCTCGGTGGGCTTCTCTCAAGCACCTTCTTTGTCACACTGATCAAGAAATGTTTGCATTCCATGCAGAACTGGAGCACGTCCTTCTGGCTTGCTTTAGTTTTCCTGACAGTCTGTTCAGCGGCATGGCCTACATCCACCTTTTCAAGTGGAGACTGGTTCTCTGTGCTTTCAACGTCCACCGTCAGTAGACCAGTGACTCCTCTTGCTGAAAACCGAGCACTTCAAAAACTTTGTCAGTAGCTTCTTGATTACTGTTTCCAAGTCCCTTGCAAGAAATAACACCATGGGCTAATCCGTTTGGTACTCAATGAGGAATGGCTTGAGGGTCATGGCCACACCTAGTGCAAATTGAAGCTTTGCTAGCAGTAAAACATCACTGGCAAACTCGCACAAGTTATGAAATGATCCACATTTTGGGGGGCTTACTTTCTTCTTCCTTGCAGCTGCAGTAAACATATCACACCACTATAGCAAGGCTCTCTCTATCATAGGGACATTCTCCAACCACCGGTGTGCAACAAAGTTCAGAAGTCTCCTGACCGGTAACTGCTGGGAAGTCTTCCCTCCTTGCAGGAGAACCATGGAAAAGCGCGCTCAGACTAGAACGCAGATAGTCAACTCCGCACTTACTTGCTGTAACACCTGCCCTGTAGGCGTTGTGCATGGTGTGGAAGCCACAGGTCCCAATGTCCAGACATTGAACTTGGTACGCTTGTACAGGTGCTCTTGAAAATTCTTGAGTAACTTAAGGTTAACATTAGGACCATCCATTGAAATCTGAAGAATTTTCTCAAGAGGGAAAGGCTCGTTTAACAAAACTTGAAGTTGGGCTAGATGGTGCATTGTAATTTGACTGAAGATAAAGCGCACGGGAAGACACACACTAGAGAAGAAGACACAGGACAGCGCGTGTCCTGTGTCTTCTTCTCTTGTGTGTGTCTTCCCGTGCGCTTTATCTTCAGTCAAAAAGGGAAAGGCTCGAGCGCACTCAGCAGCTTTCCTTGGATGTCTTCGGATGTCGGGTGCCCCATAAACACCAAGGTATAGTACCAGGTTGCCGCCATGTGAGACGAATTCCAAAATCGGATGTGAACATCCATTTGTTTCCACTCGAGATAGTCGTTTGTGAACTCGTCGAAGAGTACCACGTAGTAATCACAATCTTTTATCTCCCGCTGCAAAGCAGATAAAAAGAAGGGCCTCAGACACGTATGTCACGTAGGCACATTTTTTCTCTCCGCAAGAAAATGCCTTGGCCATGTCAGTGTCCAGGAACATAAGCTGGAATAGCTGGCCTGCTTCTGATGATGACCGATAGGCAAATTGAAATGTGACAACCTTCAAAGTCCACAGAATCTCTGCATTTGTCACCAGCTCGTGTGCCTTGCAAGCATCATCTAGATTTCCCGATTGGGAAGGAGGCGGGACGGCTGACTGTTGGCTCGTACTTGGAAATAAATACTTTCACACCGAGCTGTTGGCTGCAATCTTGATGACACCAGTATGCTTAGCACTCTTCATGTGGCTCTTTTAACGCCAACTCACCCATGGTGGATATATCGAAGGTCTTGCTGCAAGGCCTGCATCTTCTGCAGTGCTCACTCGTCGTATCTGGTGCAATCCAGTCTTTGTAAGCGTCATTGTGAAGCAACTTGTCTTGAAATTTGCATTTCCCAGGCATTTGCTTTGCAGTCGGATGCTTCAGCCGCAACAAGTCGGGTGCAGAACAGACATAAAAATACAATGCCATCAACCACCATAACAAAGCGCCAAAATCGGACCGGACTGAATCGGCTCAAGTTGGCTTGATGGTGATAGTGATGGTGGCTATGCCCTTTGTAGCGGGTCACCGCTGCCTTGTCGAGCGGCGGAGCCAAAAAATAAAAGAAAAAGTAACAGAAGTAAAAAAAAAACAAAACAAAAAACCAGCCCCCGTTATCTTTCAGTCCGGGCTCCCTGGCCACCAAAACTGTCACAACACAGCCAACTGCCGCTGGGGTCGCAGTGCCCCCCCGTTGCCACCAGAACTCAAGATGCCGTTTCGTGCACTCCACTACCCGTGGTGCCACAGGTTCCCCGAAGCCCGGGCAGCTGACAACACTCGGATAGAACACTGTAACTCGGGTCACGGGGGCCGGCCAAACTGCCGGGCATTCCAAGATCACGTGGCTGGTTTTCTCTGCAGACGCCCCACAGATGGCACACGTAGTGTCGAGACCGCTCGAGAAACAAGCTCGCCACTTGCGCGTCCGCAATACCTCGCAGCGGGCCTCCGCCAACAAGCTGCTGCCTAGCGTGTTGTCATAAAGACGCTCTCGGCATATGACGACCTTGCTGACACTACAGTGGTGGACCCTTTGACCCCTCGCTCATTAGTATGAACCCTGGGATCATTCAGATTGGCACATCGGTACCATCATCATCAAGTGCAGCATTTCAAACAAAGTTAGAATTAACGGGGGTCTAGGAACCGTGTTCTCACCCATGAGGTGTGGCACCAGGCTATAGTCGAGGCGTGCCTCTTCGTACTGCTGGTACTTGGGGGCGGTGGGCAGCCGCAGGGCCTCGTAGTGGCCCAGCATCACGTCCTGCAGCCACTGCACATTCACAGTGGTGATGCCCCACTCCTGGGCCTTCTGGTACTTCATCCCATCCTTCCTGCACACGTCCACCTCAGGCAATCAATCACTCTGCCACGTACAAACTACACTATCCTCCTTGTACATATACTGATTGCCGTTCAGATGCCTGGCATCAAACTATGTATCTATTTCTTGGGAAATTTAAAGCTTAAACTAGAATGCTTAAACTAAAGCTTAAACTAGTTTGGTCTAACATAAATGATCCAGGCCCTTAAAGTCATTGCCTGTGGAAATGGTGCATGACAGCAATGTCAGCCTTTCCTTTTTCTTTTCCTTCTTTAAAAACTGTTTTCAGTCGAAACAAAAAGCACTCTTTATCCGAAAAATATCAGCCACCACCTAATGCTGTCTTATGACAGCCAACTTAGATTTTTTTTAAGATGCGGTTGAAGCATCCAAGGCACATTTCAGAAATAAACTTGTGTACAGGCAAGTACGAGTGGACTTAAGGGGGAATACGGGGCTAAAATCACAATTTTCACCAAAAAAGTATGTTTTTAAATGTTTTGGATTATGCATGTATTACACAAACTTCTCGACAAGTTTGGCTGTCATCTGCACAGTGAAAAATTATTCGTTATTTTTTTTTGTGTGTGGGATGGAGTGCACTCACCACCGCAAGAGCCTATGAACGCTGATTTCAAGACGAAGCCTCACAGTGGGCAAAAAGCTGTGCGCAGAGTATATTCCCAAGTCAGAAAGCTTACTTTTCATGCGCTCTAGCTAAAAGGAACCTGCTATTGAAAGTACAGCAGACAGCTAAAAGGAAAAGCAGAAAGAAAAGGCACATTTTGGACCGTGGCAACAGCGGCTTCGCTAATAAACTGAAATAGAACTTTTTTTAAAAACTAAAACGAAGCATGTAACCCTCACTGTTCTCACAACACTGGTAGCCTGGATAACCAAAGTGCTCGACAAGCTGGAGATAGAATACGGAGCCTAGACGAAGAGGCCTGACAGCAAGCAACCGAGGAAAGAATTTCACGAGCGCAGACAGGGGTGCTTGGACTGCTGTAAAGCTGAGAAAAAAAGAGGCAACTCGAAGCAATCGCCACAGAGCAGTGTCACGTTGAAAAAGACAGCCCAATGTATGCACCCGGCCACTAATTTAGGCCCTAAAATTGAATAGCACGTTCTGAAATCTTTGAACCCATTTTTTTTTCTTAGTTTGCACTTTTGCAAGGGCACGACCATTAGGAAAGCTACCATTTCAAAACTCTTGGCAAAGATTGCTTTCAAGGTGGTTCCTGAACTAAAATTTTGTTGGGCAAAGGATAAGGTACTTCTTGGTTTCCTAATTATTTCATAATAAAAAAAAAATTGTCAAATATGTTATATACAATGACAACAAAAGAAATGAAGTTTGTTTTTAAAGTTCTCAGAAAATGTCATCATAAAGGACCCACAACTTGCCTTACCCTGCACAATGAACTACCTAGACGTTACCTAAGCACAAACGGTTAGTACATCTTCACAATTTTTGAAACGATAGTTTTCCTAAGCTGACACACTTAAATACTCATTATGACAGCTACGTTTCTTTTGTTATTGTGCTATGTTGATGAAACTTAGTGAACGTTCTAATAAGAGGAAGATAAGACATCCCTGAAAATTTTATCGAAATTGGTGCAACAGTTCAAAGGTTGACCCTTTAGCCCCTGAACTGTCACGTAGGTAGCATTCGTTATACAGTGAAAGCTCGTTAATTTGAAACTCAATAATTCAAATTTTTGGATAATTAGAACTAGACTACTTGGTCCGGAGAAGTTCCATAGAGATATGTGTATGAAAAAGCCCGTTAATTCGAACGCGAGTCGGTTCCGCTACGGATAATTCGAATTACGCGCCGCCGCGTCTGGGTGGCTTGGCGCACATCACGCATAAAAAAAAAAAAAAAAAACGTCCAAAATGGGGACAGATGATGGAACCAGGTAAAACAATGGAAGAGTGGGTAAAACTTAAATGGCGCCATGGCTGGCTGGCGGCGTTGGAGGGAGGGGAAGGCGGCCGTGGCAAGGTCAGTGCATGGCCGCGGCGGCAGCTGCCAGCTCTCTCTTCTGTGCAACCTCCC
Source organism: Amblyomma maculatum (assembly GCF_055883805.1). Lineage (NCBI taxonomy): Eukaryota > Metazoa > Arthropoda > Arachnida > Ixodida > Ixodidae > Amblyomma > Amblyomma maculatum. The sequence continues at coordinate 216,733,498 of NC_139346.1, read as the reverse complement.
TAGCTCACAACTAAATACTCGTTAATTCCAACCCTGTTAACTTGAAAATAGGGATAAGTACTGTCATGAAAGGCTATGATCTCGGACCAGCACTATGGGTTAAATTTTTTTATTTTTTTTGCAATAGCCATCCATTCTTCCACCCATAAGTTGTCAACCGAAGCACGCGAGTCAGTTGCGATTTAGCGCTGTTCGCTTCAAAAGCCCCTTGCTGCTATGCGCGTTCCGATGAGTGGAGTGGCAGTAGACAGCGCCCCCCCAGTTGCTCATAGCATGATAAAGCAAACATACTGAAAAGGCAGCTTGCACAACCGGCACAACCGGACCAGCGCTGGCACTTTGCCAAGTTCGCACCCCCCCCCAGCCTCCCTCCTGTTGGAGCTAAAGTCAGAACAGCATCTTGGCACACTGCCAAGAAATGTGTTGTGGACCATGACGCGTGAAAAACGAAGGGATGCGGTAACGACAGACTTCTTTTATTTTTTTTTTTTCCAGATTCGTAGGCACAAATTGGGGCTGGGTGGGTTCTTATGCGAGCGAGTTCATTACGCGACTAAATACGGTACATTTACTGTAATACAAATGGTTCTTGTCAGTTGTTTCGAGGTCATTCAATAATTCGAACATCGAATAATTCAAACTTTTTTCCCGGTCCCGTGAAGTTCGAATTAACGAGCTTTTACTGTACCACCGAACCCGGATAATTTGAATTTTGGTTATTTCGAACTCAAGGAATGTCCCCTTGAAAATCCCATGTAAAAGTATAGGAAAGCTGTGGCGTGTATCGAACTCAATTTCACCAGTCGTTCAATATATCGAACTCCACACCACGCATTGGACGGTGCGCCTTCCCCAAGACGATGGCATCACCCTCAGCCGTTTGCCGCATGACGTTTTCAAGCCACGCATGGAAGGAATGAGAGGGGACAGTTCGGCGACGGCTGGTCTAGGGTAACGCCACGCCCATTTCCCAAAGGCGTGCGCATCTGTGGTTATCGCTGCCGCGCCAGCACGTAACGTTTGCAAGATATGTGTGTGAAGGAATGAGAGGGAACCAATGCAGCTGTGGTGTTTGAGAGAGAGAAAAAATGTGACAGAGCGAAGCGCAAGGGTGTGCCCATTCTTCTGCCGAGCTTTACCTCTCCCCTTCATCTCTTTTTCCAGGTTTTCGTTCGCAGCAGCAAGCACTATGCATGCGTGGACAAGCCAGCTCAGCCCGTGGCAGATGCTTTCTCGAGTGTGTGTTGTGAACGCTCTGCGGGCGGCAGTTGACTTGCGATGCGCGTCTCGTGTCGTCGTGCTGAATGTGCGTAAGCTACAGCGGCTGAGGAAGCGGCAGTTTTTTTTTTGTTTTCTTTTGCGGGAGCCGTTCATTCTTGCCGTCATGTTGAAGTGTTGAACATGCGGCGTAGAGTATGCTATGATGGCTGCGGACGTTAAGAAGCAGCAATCGCCTTTTTTTTTTCTTTTGTGAGAGTTCCTTACTTGTGCTGAACGTGCGGCGCAATGTGCGACTGCGGACGTTAAGAAAAGGCAGGCTTGTTTTTTTTTTTTTGCGAGTCATCCATTTTCACATCTATGAATAAATGAAAGCACGCGGTTAGCGATCATGACACCGATGCTTAGCATTGTTCGCTTCAAACGGCATTTGCAGCTATCACGCTTCCAATGATTTTGTAGCAGTGGACTACGCCCGCCCCAAGCGCGGCGTGATAAATCGAACCAGGCTGGTGCAATCAAGCCATCACTGGCACTCTGCCAAGTTCGCTCCCTGCCACGGCAGGATCTATCAAAAGTATAGAAAGTTTTACCGAGAGCAAGCAGGAGAGGAAGAAAATACTTTCTAACCAGATTCCTTGCGCCGGCCCATTGTTGCCAGTACCGAGTGGGCTGTGCGTTCGCGCGCTTCATGCATAGCAGAGCGGCCTTGCACCTCGGTATGTTGTCGTTTGAGAGACTTAAATACCTTTATTAGAGCCCATTTTAGTGGTAATGTCATCGGGACAGCAATGCGCGATCCTGGACTGCACAAACAATCAAAGAAATCACAAGATGATTGCAGACAGCATGCGGTAAACATGCTGTCGGTAAACAACGACGGTCCGAGTGCGGCTGTGATATGTTTCTGCTTCAATACTTTCAAGTCTATCCTGACTTAATTCGCCTATGAACGTTTTGTTGTAAACACAATAGACTTAGTACCAATGACAGACTCACGAATATGATGCCCATTTTACTTCCTCCCCCGTAGGGTCGTAGTAAACACGCACACCGAGCAAGCAGTGCCTCCCACAAGCCCTCCGCGCGAATGAAACGGTGGATCTCTCCCGCCAGCGCAAGAGCGTGCTAAAATTTGTTCTTGATTTAAACAATAAGCCGACAGCAAAAAAAAAGAAAAAAAAAATCTTTCTTGGGGATTCCTGACCTATATCATGGCATTGATAATTGCAATACAAATAAATTACGCAACACATTACTGCTGATGCGGCGCGCCGGTCATCGTCTGCACGCTGGCTCCGCTGCTAAGGCGTCGCCGAAATTTACATCTTTCTTTTACTGATACTATGGGATCGGCAGTAAGGCAGTTCCATGAGAGACTATTTACTCTAGCGCTGAGCAATTACAAAGCGCCGTCGGATGGGCCTTCGATGCTAAACAATTTAGGCCTTGTGACGACTAGGGAGTAGCACTTGACGAGAGTGCCGTAGTCCGCCGCGCCAGCGGGAGGCACCGCTTTCGTAAGCGCTGCTGTATATGTGCTGCGAATTTGTCGTCTCCGTTCATGGTGCAGCTGAGAGTGTACGTTTTTCGACGTTTTGCTCAACAATACGTCGTGCAAACGAACCTGCTACGACGTACGGGACGGGGGTATACGATGTTGCGCCGCAGGACGAACACCAAGGCTGCATAAAAACGTCGACGGATGGTACTTTATACACTACTTTTATGTGCTGGTCTTGAACCGTGGTTTAACTTGAAAGTACACATTGTTGAAGCAAGACAGCTCGATCGTACATTGAAATGGGTCGCACTTCACTTTAAATCAATGTGGCGATAACCGGAAAGTGCCTTTCGTAATATCTGCATTCCGCGTTCGGTAGCTGCCCGTACGGTTCATTCGCTATGTGTTTGTGTGTACAGTTACCATCGAGATAATAAAATATAATTGAAAATACATGTATCGTGAAAGATACAACAGATAAACCCTCACTGCGGAAGTGGAGCGCAGTCCTTCGAAGTCACCCCGGCCGGTAGTGCTGTTTCCAACAGCTGCCGCCATGCCAAACGGATGGTATACGGTTTGCTCGCGCGCTCAAACAAAGCACAAATAGACCAAGGTGTCGGCTAGCTTTCACGAGCACCGCGAAACAGCACTTTTACACTACCGCACCGCAGCATAAACACGAACAGCACAGCCCAAGATGGCGTCAAGAGGAGCCGGAGCGGACTTTCCCAGTTTGGCTCATACGAGGCGCCACCATCAAACTAAAATGGCTGCACCCAGGCATCGAAACTAAAAAGGTCTATAGTCAAAAGATAAACACGCCACTTGCTGGAAGCGCTAGTTTTTCTACTAAGAGGCAAGTTTATGGCACATTCTAATTTGCTTTAGCAAAGTGGTGCATTGTTTATTTTATCTGAGGTGAGTTACTATTGCTCTAATGCATATTTTGGCGGTAGCGCTACAATCGTTCATAATAAATTAACCTGATATCACTTTAAATGGGCCCGACTGTATTTATACAATAAAAGCTCATCAATTCAAACTGCATGGGTATACCACAGGACATTGGATTAATCGGAGTTTGACCTAACGAATTAAATTTACACTGCAAACCATGAAGCAGTCAGGTAGTAATAGTACCCCTTTTGTTACTCTAAAGAATTCCGCAATTTTCTGCTTCAATTCCTCAAAGGCCTACAACACAGCTGAAGGCCTCTCCTATGAAACTGAAGAAAAGACGGGCAGTGGTCAGTGCACCCCAAATTGTACAATGCACGGCTGCATCGGAATTGCAAAGGGTGTGCAAGTGAGCATGGCTGCGAAGCTGGAAAATCGAGCAGTGCATGACCGCCTGCAAATTTCACTTCTCAACCAAAACAGTTGCGCGACCTGCGTGATTCGAAAGTCTGATATATTTGCAAGCCCTAAAAAGTTGTAGGATGAAATCAAATTCATCAAAATTCTTGAGCTTATAATTTTGTATTTCGATTAGAATTTTGTCTAAGTAACCCGAAAAACATTTAAAAACAGCCAGTTTCCTTGTCAAAAAGTGAAGATAGGTAAAGACATGCACGTAGACGGAGCATTACTGCAGAGTTACCATATTTACTTATGTAATGAACCTACTTCCTTAAAAAAAAAATTAACTGACTTTGTTTTCGCTCATCAATTAACGAAAACATGTGATGCGGTCAGCCGTGATCGTGATGCTGGCTTTTAGCATTGTTTGCTTCAAAAGGTACTGTGTTTGCTGCCATCATGTGTTCTAATGACTTTTGTCAGTGGATGGCGCCTGCCTGAATCATAGTGTGATAATAGAACATACTGAACACCAGACTTGCATAACTGGGCACGTCAAGCAAGCCATCGCACTGCCAACACTCCTGTCAAGGGCACAACGTCTTGGCACTCTGCCAATACCACACCGCGCCCTTCACACACACAACCCCGACAACAGCAGCCAATATCAAACGATAAGCACGCTATAATGTTAACTGTAATGTTATCGCGGCACGGTACCTTGGCGCACTGCCAAGGGATGCACTGGAGACTTCGATGACGGCTGAGCAAAATGAATCAAAGGGACGTGCTGACGGCTAACGCTTCCTTCTTTTTTTTTCTCAAGTTCTATGCAACAGAAATAGGGGGTGGTTTCAATGCGCGAGTTTATCAACCATAGCTCCGACGACTAATGCAAGGGTGCTGTGCGCCAAAGTACTGAACTTAAGCAAAAACCAAAACCACACACACAGACGGAAGCATGGTAAGTTGGGCCGTTCGATCAAGGACTCCCCAGCCACTCACTTCTTAGTGATGAGCAGTGAGTTGAGGCGTGTCAGGTAGCTGGTGTGCTTGGCGCCAGTCGACAGGACCATCTCCTTGAGTTGTAACCGCTCCTCCGAGTCAAAGCCACTGGTGCAGATGATCTGCGAAGCAATGGCCACAAAGCAACATTCATTTCTGGCTTCTGACAATGGCGTTAAAAAAAAATGCATAGTACTACAAATTGTTTTATCCAACAACAATCTATACTGAATGCAATCTTAAAGGGACAGAACAGTGGAATTTAGGTCTCGATTTTTTTTCGCCGCAGTGGAAAGATGGATGTCTAAAATGTTAGATTCCATAACGGTTTTGTTAGAGACTCTAGAAAATTTTTACCGGGAATTTTTCGATCAATGCGTGCCGTTTTTATGTAGTCTGATGCTGGAAACCATGAGCAGCGACCGCGATGACGACTGGTGGTCGACAAAAAAGACGTACCGAAAACAAATATAACTTTCACTCGCCAGACAGTAATCAGACATTTTTTGCGTAGAGTAACATCCTTTTCAGTTTCACACTCAGTGCTGTTACGGCACAATAACGCACATTCTCGTCGATGAAAGTTTTAGTGGGCACTGTCATTGCTTCATTCACGAAATTGCAAACACTCTGGCGCCATCTAGTCGTAAAACCTGAAAGCATACCTCTCGCGGTGCAAAAGCAGGGGTGGTTTTTATTTAAGGGCGCACTGGAGAGAGCGCAAAATATAATAAATTATGGCAAGCACTCCTAGAAGAAAAGAGAACAATGTGCAGTTACAAAAATCAGCTATATTTTGCTGACATGTAGTCACGTGGGCGGCTACACTGAAAGTACTAGCGTTTCTCCGCTAGATAGCGCCTCAGTTGTTTTTATGAGATTTTCAATGGCAAATTAAAATTGTAAGGCCTCATTTCTTTGATATTGTAGTGCTCGATCTGTACTGTATGAGGCAAGATCTTTTCATCTCCTCCATAATCTCCGGGCATATTTTGGCCAGTGTTCTGTCCCTTTAACACAAACCATTCCAGTGCTCAATGTGTTCAGCCAACTTGGCCTCTCACGATAAAGATTTAGTTTCTGGGCAACCAATGCATGATATTATGAACAGTGTGCAAACGTCAATACAGTAAAAGCTCGTTAATTCGAACTTTACAGGAGTGGGGAAAAAGTTCGAATTATCAAATGATCTCAAAAAACTTGCAAGAACCATCTGCATTACAGTAAATTTATCATATTTACTCACGTAATGGACCCTCTCGTATAATGAAACCACCGCCAACTTTTGCCGCTGAGAATTTTGAAAAAAAAAAAGTCAGCGTTAAGGCATCCCTGCACTTCATGCCATCGCCTTGACCTTTGCTCTACCAGGGAGAGGCCAGGGGTGAACTTCGCAGACTGCAAGCGGCCTTTACTTCTCACCAGCACTCATCCTTCACGGTGTGATGCTGCAGCAGCAGTGTGGGCCCTTCACAAGCAGCCTGCATCACGTGTGAGGCTACACAGCTCGACGCGCTGAACGGCACTTGAAGAGCGCATATTTTCAAAAAGTGCGTAAAAACCCCTCTACCACCGTTGCCGCAGGCTGGTGCAGACAGCGCAAAGTTCATTAAAGCGATAGTAAAACTATATAGCCAGCCTATAAGGTGGTGTTGGATGAGGCCATTTGTCTACCCTCACACTTGACGACGCATGCACGTCAGAGGTAGGTCAACTGCGCAACATGTAGTTCAGGTTAAAGGAATGCTATTTTAACAATCACTTTGTTGTCATGCAGCGTATCTGGATGTGGCCTCAGCGGGGCAGGACGCGCGTAGTGCCCGTCCGAAGCCATAGGACTACCAAAGTGTTTTTTTAAAATTCCCTGACTTTTCCAGGTTTTCCCTGACTATTTCCATTAAATTCCCTGACCAAAGTCCTGAAAAACCGTTTCGACTAATGCCATTAAAACGAATATATTGCATAGATAGACATTATGCACAATGCAAAATATTTTATTCAGGTGTACAAAACAGCTGATCTGCTGTCAAAGAGAGAAAAAACATTGGTCAGCTGTTTTAGGGACCTTGTTTTAGAGAATTAATTTCTTCCTCAAGACAAGCAGCCTGCAACTGTGCATCGTCGATGACCTTTTGCCTCTTTTGTTTAAGCTCTTTTACAAGAGCAGCCCCTCTCTTCTTCCTTTCGGCATGCGATGTGTCCAACCTCTCTTGCTTCTTTCTTTGCAGGTCTTCCTTCCATCGGGCATTGGCACTGCGGACCATTTGCATCATTGTGTTTGTGACCAACTTTGGCCACACCTCCAATAGCCGAGACTGTGTCATACACTACTCTTTGCGCAATTAGCGACTCCTCTTTCAGGTTTTCAACAAGGCACTCTTTGTTGACTGAGAACCCTCGTTCCACAGCTGCATTTCCATGGGACAAGCTAAGAATGATCGTGATGAAGGAAAATAGCTCCTTATGGTTGCGCGAACACAATTCAAACCAGAGCGTGTCCAACCCCTGCTCGTTTCTGTCAAATTTGGTCAATGCCACCTGTGCAGAGCTCAATGAGCATACCTCAACATAGGAACGGTGGGTACGCTCAGCTTCCAAACCAGTCAGCCACTGGTGATCTGTTAGCACTTCCAGGGCAATGCACAGTTGCTTTGCACCAACCTCTGGAGACAATGCGATAGCTGGATCCAAGCAGCTCGCTCCTCTGGTCAACTTGTATTGTAAAGGTGACCTTTCCATCACTTTTTGTGAACACTTCTTTATGAATGCAATAGTCTTTTTTGAAGCTGAGCACAGCTAGCTGCGATGGTGTGGAGATCTTGCGAAGCTCATTTTTTGCAGCAAACCCAATGTTGAATGTAGTAGAAGCAATCATGTTATCAGGTTTCTCCAAGTCAATCCTAAGTAGCTTGGTGGACGTGTTGGCAGCTTGCAGGACTTCCTTCCGGACGATTCTAGCGAGCAATGACCGCAACAGGCGATCCAGTGTAGGGGCTAAAAAGGGCACCATAGGCTTGTCCGTCTGAAATTCAGCCAAAAATGGTTCCAAGTCTTCAGCAATTGATAGCATAAAAGCTAATTTAACAGGCAGCATCTTGTCCCCTACTGCATTTTCAACAATGCTGTAGCTAGCACACGCTGGCGCCTTTTTCGCTTGCTTAGAGCATTCCACGAATTTCACCAAGTTCGGAATAATAGCAAGCGCTCTTGAAATCACCTTGCTATTATCAAGCCATCTTACCCGGAAGAATTTCAACGGAAACAGGGCACTTCCTGTGAAGTGGATATAGTCTGCACGACGTGCTGGCACATACTTGAATAGATTATAGCTCCCACGAAGAAACGCTACCAGATCCCAGTGCGTTGCAGAGTGGCCTGTTTTAAATGCACCATTGACAACAGGAGTCCACATCTTCCAATGTCAAGAAGTTGGTGGGTTGAGTCAGATTCTCTAAGTTCTTGTTTGAGGGACCTCAGAAACTTCAAGTTCACATTTGGCCCGTCCATTGACACTTGTAGTATCTTCGTTTGATTAATACCTTCTGTGGCTTTCCTAAAAGCAACAACCAAATCTTCTGCGGTGGTGTGCCCCAAGAAACACAAAGTTAGGTAGTGTGTTTTCACAGTGGCATCAGTTTGGTCCCAGTACCTGATCAGTACATTCATCTGTTCTTTCTGAGTGACTTTGTTGAGCGACTTATCAAATGCAACCACTAAATAAGGAAGGCTAGAAAGGTTTGTCAGCAACTTCTCTTGAAAGTATGGACATGACAAATTGTGTATCCGACTTTGTCCTTTCCAAGCTGCATTTTAGTGGCGACCTCACATGTAGGGAACATAAACGGAAACAGCGAGGCAGAGGCTGCCGCTGATCGAAAATATCCGTGGGTCATTACAGTGTTCAAGCACCACATGATCTCGGCCTTAGTAACTTCATTCTTCAATAGAAAGCTACTCACTGATGTCTTCACAGAGGGGCTAAGTGCTTCCGTGGTGGTGGCTGGACGCAGCTCCGGAGCGCTACAAGCACTAGCGCTACCTCCGAACGAAGCACTCGTTGGCGCTGCGGAAGGCGAGCCGCTATTTGTCACAGTCTCGAAAAATGAGACGACCCGAGTCTGGGAAGTGCTTTGCTGAGATTTCATAGCAGCTTGATGTTTCTTACTCTCAGCATGGCTAGTAATTGTCGTTTTCCCCATGTTGCTCAAGGAGAACTTCTTGCAGCACATTGTGCAGCGAGCACTATTTGGGTCATTTGGTACAGGCCTAATCCAATTTGCATGTGCGGAGATTTCCGGGTTTGTCCAGTCGGGGTTGAAGCAGCATTTCTTTGACAATGACATCGTCACTTCCACACATATGTTCACTTCAGGAGCACAACACGAACTTTCAAACTGAAGGTCGAAATGCACGTGGTAGGAAAGATCATAACGTGCATGCAGAGCCAAGTGTGCTTGATCGGGAAACGGAAACGCAAGAGCGGCAATTACTACGAACGAATGGAGTGCTATGCAAGCGCCTCTGAGAGGAGAGATGAAAAACAACGATTAGGTGATGATGATACTTTGAGTGGTGGCGTGCGCCATCTAGTATAGTGTCACGCACCGACGCGACGGGAATCTCCGAGGCCAGTGCGAACATGGTGCCACGCCGTCACAGCCGCACTTCGCTTTTAAAGCGTTAACTTCATTGCGCTCGTGGCATCTCATGGCTACGCCTGGCCGCACCTGCGGCTACTGGTACGTGCAGGCGAGCGGGCATTGGGAAATTTCCCTGACTCTGCAATCTTTTTAGAAATATCCCTGACAATTCCCCGACTTTTCCCGGCATCTTAAAATTCCCTGACAATTCCCGGTTTTCCCGGTCGGTAGACACCCTTAGAGTGTCTGCCCTAGAAAGGGAGCTGCATTCACTGAGACAGATTGAATCCAATGCCGCACACTCCACTGCATGCTCTGTTGACGTCTTGCGTCAGGATTTGGTCAAACTTAAAGTGTCGCTTGATGATGTGAATAAAAGATCTAGAAGATACTTCGGCTGGATGATTCTTTAAACGAAACTTGATGTGAATCAGAACAAAAGATAGTGGCCTTCTGCCAAACTCAACTAGGTGAACAGGTTCCTTCCGAGCGCATAGAGCGTGCTCCCCGGCAAGTTGAGCGTGCTCACTGGCAAATTCCAAGAGAACAAAAACCGCCCTATCTTTATAAAGTTCTGCAGTTTCAAGGATAAGGAGCGCATACTATAACGCTCCTTATACTATAACTATACTATAACGCAGTCTCAAGCTAAAGGATACAAGCTTTGCAATTCATGAGAATCTCGCCTCTGCCGTCAGACTTCCGCGATCTAAACTTGTACATCATGCAAAAGCCATGAAATGCCCTTTTAAACTGCAGCACGATAAGCTGCTTATGGGTAAGAAATGCTTCACATACGATTCAGCTCAGGACTTAATTATTGAGTTAAAGGAATGGCAAAGAGGGAGGCACCTGCGCAATTGGCCTGTGGGGCAAGGTGAGCATAAAAACCGTCCAGTCCACCAATGTCGACCTTACATTTTTGATAGTAAACTATAGGAGCATAAAAAATTAGCTGTGGTTTAGCTTGTGGTTAAACCTGGAGTTACGCGAGAGCAATCTGAATGGCTACGCTTAGGTTCGACTTGAAAGTAAAGAAATGGCGTTTGCATATAGTATTTTACTCTATGGTTTTAGCTTTATTTATGCCATAGGAGAATCACTTCACGTATGAGTACCCCTTCCCTCTCGTCGTTGAACATTCTCATTCGGGTATAGAAGACTTCTAGCGGTATGACGTCATCTCTACGTCGAACTCCGGGGCACACCGCCGTCACAACGTTCAGACGAACCTTATGTCCTAGCAACTCGCTGTTGTCACTCACCTCGACCAACTAACGAGTTATCTGTCTTCTTCTTTTCTTTCTCCATGGTTATAGGCACAGTCATGATTTTATTTTTAGTTTCAAAGATTTCCACCTGGTTTTCACATGTACCGTTTCGACCGCCATCTGTATGGCAGTGGTGTTCTTCTCGATTCGTGCCTTCAGTCGTCTCCTAGTTCCAGCTCAGAGCCATATCCGTCATAGCAATGGACACCTACTAACAGTTGGCTCTTCTTACCGTCCCCCCGCTCTCACTTCACCTGAATTGTATAGATTATTGTCTGACTTTCTGTCTACAATAAATAATGACTATATTATCGGTAGTGATATAATATATCTGAAGTTCAGTGGTTAAACAATAAGCCTGACCTTAAATATTTATCAGCACTTTCCTTAGCTTTTCCCAACCTAATATTGGCAAATGATCTCTACCAGTTTGTTACTGATCCTACTAGGTGATCCATAACAACAGCATGACAGACGGGACATAGAAAAATTGTCGAAGTATTGTCGATCCTACTAGGCTTGGCCCTAGCCAGTTTTCTGCTCTAGACCTGTTTTTCTCAAACTGGGCTTCGCTGGTATCTGATAACTCTGTCATTCTGGGTATTAGTGACCACGACTGCATTGTCCTAAACACTTACAGGAGGCATCGTAATCCTAGAGTATGTGACATGTTACATTGTCCTGGGAAGGATATAAAAATAGCAAACAAGGTTGCAAAAGAAAAATATTTCTTAGAATGAGGTCCCAAGTTAAAGAACAATCCGAAAGAAATGTGAAAGTACTCAAAAACAAACGGTAGAAAATTAACTGGCATTCTGAGCCTAAACAATGGTAATATATTAGTTACAGATAACTATGAGAAGACCTGCTACTTTAATACTTATTTCCAGTCTGCTTTCAAGACTTCATTCCATCATAAGGTGCCGGTTACTCATGACGTTGTGTTAGTCTATGACGGAACTCATTGTGACTTACAGTGGCGTTGTCAACTTGTTGCCAAGATAGATGTCTCAGCAAATGGTCCTGATGGCCTACCTTTCTACGTGTTAAAGGCATGCTCCAACATGAATGCCTATTATCTGGTTTTGATATTTGAAAAATCCTTAGGTTCTTCAACTTTACCTCAAGAATGGAAAACTGCAAATGTAGTCCCAATTCATAAAAGTGTCCCAAAACACATTGTGTCCAATTACAGACAAATTTCGTTCACAAGTGTACGCAGTAAAACGAAAAACAGTGTAAAGCGCTGCAATAAAGCATTTAGAAAACAATAGTTTTTTTCACCAAATCCCAGCATGGTTTTAGATCTGGCCATTTGTGTTCAACACAACTCTTGGAATTCACTCATGATCTGTTTGTTTCATTCGACGTTGGTGTACAGATTGACTGCATATTTCTGAACTTTAAAAAGCGTTTGATTCTGCTCCCCATGTTTTGTTGTTGCATAAATTATCTTTTCTAGGTTTTCCCAACCTGCTAATTGACTGGATTCAGTGCTATCTACAGGATAACAAACAACGCGTTGCAATTAATGGCTCACAATCCGATTATGTTGCGGTCACCTCTAGAGTCCCTCAGAGATCTGTTTTAGGGCCCCTGCTGTTTTTGATATACATCAATGATATTGTTTATGAACTGTCCTGCAAAATAAGTCTGTATGCAGATATTGCGTCATTTATCCCAGCATCAAGTGTTCCTCTGACCATGATTATCTCCAAAGAAATTTGGACTGTATACAGTGCTAGTGTATTAAGTGGCAGATGTCTCTTAACCCCACTGAGTGTCAATTTGTCTTCTTGACATGTAAATGCGACCCATCCCTGTTAAATTATACTTTAGATGCTGTACAACTGTCGCGAGTAAGCGAATACATATATCTGGGGGTTTATTTTTCATCTAATTTAACCTGGCATAAACATGTGAAATACATATCAGCAAGGGCTTGCAAAATGCTAAATTTCATAAAAATTTCATTTCATAATTTCAGAAAAGCGCCTGCCCAAATTCGAGAAATAACTTACTTTACTAACATAAGATCTATTTTGGAGTACGTCTGTACAGTTTGGGACCCCCAAACTAAACTTTTTTGCGACATGCTTGAGAAGATACAAAACCGTACAGCTCAATTTGTCTGCAATAATTATGCCTTCATGCCTACCGTCACATCATAAGGGATGGGTTGAAATGGGCAGTAAAAGCTCGTTAATTCGAACTGCACGGGACCGAGAAAAAAGTTCGAATTATCGAATGGCTTCAGAAAAACTGACCAAAACCATTTGTATTACGGTAAATGTACCGTATTTAGTCGCGTAATGAACTCGCATAATGAACCCACCCAGCCCGGATTTGTGCCTACAAATCTGAAAAAAAAAAAAAAAAATAATAATAATAATAATAAAAAATAAAATAAAGGCGTCTGTCGTTAGTGCGCGTCCCTCCGTTTCCAGCATCCACAACACATTTCTTGGCAGTGCGCCAAGATGCTGCGCAGCGATAACAGCGTGTTTATCTTTTTACTTTAGCTCCGGCAGGGGAGAGGAAAGCGAACTTGGCAAAGTGCCAGCGCTTGTCGGGTTGTGCAAGCCACCTTTTCAGTATGTTCGCTTTACCATGCTTTGAGTGACTGGGGCGGGCAGCGCCCTCTACTGCCACTCCAATCATCGGAATGAATGGTGCTAAAAGCCGGCCTCATGATCGCGGCTGACTCATGTGCTTCCGTTGACGACTGATGGGTGAAAGGATAGATGGCTATCACAAAAAAAAAAAAAAAAAGAAGTTTAACCCATAGTGCCGGTCCGAGATCATAGCCTTTTATGGGCGTTGGCTGGGACCTCGCCGACAGTACTTATCCCTATTTCCAAATTAACAGGGTTGGAATTAACGAGTGTTTAGTTGTGAGCTACAGTCAGAGGTTGCGCAAAAGAAAGAGCAGGCAGCCGCCGCAGCGCGACCATGCACTGACCTTGTCGCGGCCGCCGTCCCCTCCCTCCAACGCCCCCGGCCACCACGCCGGTCATGGCGCCATTTAAGTTTTACCCACTCTTCCATGGTTTTACCTGGTTCCATCTTCTGTCCCCGTTTTGGACGTGCACAGCCTCTAATTATGCCTACCGATCGCAGAGGTGTTTCTTTACTTTCTTTTTTTTTTTTGCCGCGTGATGTGTGCCAAGCCGCACAGACGAGGCGGCGCGTAGTTCGAATTATCCGTAGCGGAACTGACTCGCGTTCGAATTAACGGGCTTTTTTATACACAGATCTCTATGGAGCTTGGCCGGACCAAGTAGTCTAGTTCGAATTATCCAAAAATTCGAATTATCGAGGTTCCAGTTAATGACGCAGAAAAAACTTGCGATTAGAAATGCTCAACAGAATGTATTTTGGAACAGTTAGAGTCGACAGAGAAGCTTACTTTTTGCCTCCTCATTTTGTGTGTAAGAGGTGCGATCACCAAGACAAAATAAGAGAATTTAATTGTCGGAGCAATGTGTTTCGTTATTCATTTTTTCCCCACACTGTCAATGAAATAGACTTCCACCGAAAACTGCTGAATGTCCCAATGAAACATTGTTTCGGGCTTTGTTGTCAGATGTGTGGCTGCTTGTGCGATGCCTCCGTTTAATTTGCTCGTTCATTCCTGTCAATTTTTTTTGTCTGTGTTTGTTATTGTGGCACCATTCTGTTCTTTTCTTGTCTTCTTTTTCACACAACCTCTAATTTCACAAAAATTTCAGCTTCCAAAGATTAGTATTTCTTCCAATCCTTTAAAGCGTACGCAAATTAATCAGGATTTACAGTACCACCTTTTGGCCCTGCAAAAAGAGAAGCTCTAAACAGATGCTTCAGAACTGAAACATACCAATGGGCTGGACAGCAAGAAAGCAACGTGAAAAAGGCAAAGAATGAAGGGGCACATTTTGCATGAGATGAGATAGGAGAAAATGGCCCTACACCGACCTGGTTCTTGCATGGTTTGCTGTCCGAGTAGGGTGATGGAAAGTGCAAGGCATGCCAGGGTGCCTGCAGCTTCTTCTTGAGCAGCACATCATTGAGCCAAAATACTGTGATGCACCGTTTATTCTCCCGCAGCGCCTAGAGTGTGCAACAGTAAACAATGGACACCCAATGAAAGTGGGCACCAAAATACACTGGCATGAAAGTTGAGGGAATAGACAAGAATCAGTGATGAAATCAAACACCTCAATGATAAAAAGCAAGCAGCTAAAACAATCACGAAAGCACACATGCTAAATTAATGAAATTGACAATTTGTTTTATAACATAGAAATCAGTCAGCTCTCATGCTGGGAATCCTTCAAAATGTGTGTGGCTTTCCCAAAAAGAAAGCCTTCATTTGCAGCAAAAGTGGTCCTTCACTTGTGTTTATCACTACCAACTCCACTATGTGCCATTCATATGCCCACTGGGACTGCACTGAACCTTGCTTATAATGAACTCTCAAGCCACCTCGACATGTTTATTACGCTGAGAACATGGAGGGGGATGATGTACCCTTTCAGAGTTTTGGTTTTGCTGTCTTTTTGATGAGAAAATAACGCTTACCATTAACACCATTACAGCAAAACCCCACTGATAAGTATTTAAAAAATTTGAGGAAACATTATCTAGGAAAAAATTTGATACAAATGACCTCATTTTGAATAGCATAATTGTTGAAAAATGTAGAATAAGATTTCATGGTGTAACGCAAGAACAGCTCTTCTCTTTTTTCTTAGTTCTCACAGAACTCTGTAAGCATCTGTGTTGTTCTCAGTACGAGGAAGATTAAACAACACATCCAGTATGCCGGTGGCGAGCCAGGATTACTTCGTTATTTCAAGATGCTTTACATCATTACACTGTGGACAAGCCATCATGATGCCCGACTGTCACCGCATTCATGCTCTTCATGCTGTGCTCCTCGACGCTGATCCGCTCGTGTGTAAGTGCACAGGTAGCAGTTTTCTAAAATGAATCGCCCTCATGCCCCTAAGGCACAGCAAAGAAGTAGCTGTGTCCAGTCATGGGCAGTATCAAAGATACATGTATCTTCGATACTATCTTTAGATACATTTTGTGTATCGCTGCTAGGTATCGCGTGCTGAAACTGAAAGTACTGGAGCATCAGTATCGAAAATACATTTTTAGTGTATCGTGTATCTTAAAGATACTCGATACTCTAAAAAAAGAAACAGCAATCTGCAAATACTGAAGCCGCTGTGATTCAGACATCAGACAGCACAAGCCGGGAGGCAGATTGGCTTGTGCCACTGCCCGAGTTCCCTCCTGTTCAGCCATTTTATTTTTGTTGATGTCCTCTAGCTTTTAGCAAAGAAAGCACAGCTTCAAAAGTCTGTTATTGCACTAATCGCAAAATGACTGCTCAGTTCCCCAAGTGCACGCACCTATAAGCATTTTAACACAGAGAAGACTGAGAGAACACCGGGTGAGTAATGTGTAGTACATGAAATGAAAAGCAACAGAAAAATTTCCAGACTTAATTTTATGCAGCTAGGTGATCACAGGTCAGTTAAAATGTTGAAAATTTTCGCTAGGCTGCTTGTGAAAGAGATCGCTTTATTGTAACTAAGGATTCAGAACAATGTGAAGCTGTGGCAAGGCCAGGTGCCCAGACAGCAGAACTTCAATAAAGCCGTGCTGTCGCATTCCTCTAAGACCTTTGAAAAACCGCTTATACACTGAAGGTTCCAGAAAGCACGCTAAGATTTCCAAATTTCGCTAATGATATTACCGCCTTTATCGTATTGGGAGTTCAGTGATGTATCGGAGTATCGACGATACAGTATCGGGTATCTGTATCGAAAATCTATTTCGGTTCTGTATCTTGCATGGGTATCGGAGATACAATTTTTCATGGTATCGAGTATCGGTATCGAAGATACTCTTTGAAGTATCTTGCCCCAGCCCTGGCTGTGTCCTTCCTCTTCATGTTGTGTCTCTGCAGGAGCAGTCCTGTCATGTTAGCTCATTGCCACCTTTTTTTTATGCTCCTCCCCCAAGCATCTAGACATTGCAAAGAAACCCCCATGGTGGGTGAACGCTGCTGCAAACCAGCTCATCATGAAAGCAGTAGAAATTGCACATTCCAGGAACATATTAAAAGGAAGAAAAATAGTGCACTAACACTATCAGAGATTTCTACAGCCCGCAATTTTGACCGCATCAATTGGGAATGTACCAGTCAGGTTCTACTGTAATGTTATTTATAGTGGCTCTCTTGTGCCCCGCTGACACAATACCACGTTCTGTCACTGCCGCTGCAGCCTCGTGGGAAGGAGGTAGGGAAGCGAGGAAAAGAAGGCTGAGAGAGAAGGAATAAGGAAGGACACTGGCGGCGGTAGCAATCTTAAAGACCAGAGCAAAGTGTCTTCCAGAGCCTGACACTGACGGCTCGAAAATAAGAGTTTGTTTCTTTGCCCTCCTCAAACCAGCCATCAATGAAATGGAATCAGGATCATCCCGCGCCTCCTCATTTTACCATCCCTAGCTGAAACGTGCCCACCCGATTGTGTGTGCATACACAGTTTCACTGGGAAACATTGTTGGCAAGTGTAAAACGCGAGATCGGCTTCACAGATGAAAGGGGTGAAATCAGCACACTCTTCTAGCCCTTGTATCGATCCTAGCGCAATAAATGAGACGCAGTACCTCTGAATGCAGGCAGCGTGCTACATCTGGCACTAATTTTGGGCAGAATAGTGAAAGCTACAGGCAGTGTATTTCCAAACTGAAAACAGTGTAAAATTAGAGGTCAACTGCATCAGCATTAAACAAAATATTTGCCCCCTCCAAAAAACAACGAAACACCATTAACAGCGGCAAGCATTGTTGCCTCTCTGGAACAATCGGCCAGCACTTTGTATTTGAACGTGTACGACAACAGTTCAAACCAAAACATTTACATGAGTCAAGTCATTCATTGTTTATCATTTAGACGGTGCTGCTTTCTAGGCTGCATTCTGAGTTGCTTTGAAGTGTCTTTCCACAGCTTTCTTTTTCAAACAATTACTGCCCAGAAAATAACATACAATTTTCCCCCATGTGTTGTCGTAAGGTTGCATTATGAGGTATGTTGCAGACAATGTCGTCATTTGAAACACTTTGAGATGACCTGAAACACTGGTGCACTGCGTCATTTAGTTAGGAAATCCACGCTTGGGCAGGCTGCACCAACATGTGTGCCACCTTTGCCACTACTACCCCAGAAAGTGTGGGAGGTGGCATACTCGCCACCTTGACGATCATAATCATCTTATTTCTGCATGCCTCTGCACTCTACACCTGCCAGCCAAGCGATGCCCAACTTCACGTACGAGCCCTGACGCGAACTTTTGTGCTCCTCTGCTCAAGTGCTCGAGCCATGATAAAATTTTTCATCATTTTCGTTTCAACCCAGCAATAAAATATAATTATGTTCAGTGTGCAGCAAAGTTCTACTTTGTTATAATAAAGCAAAATATGCATGGTGTTCTATAATACTTCCCTACAATGAGGATATCATTACACTGAAGTTTAAAAGGGTTAAACTGTACCTGTTTTCAAATCATTACCAAACCAAAGCTAGTACCTTCTAGAACAGTGGTTTTCAGCCAGGATGTGTCAGGGGAAAGGATGGGAGACCCCTTGAGACCAAGGCGAGAGGAAGGGGGGACCTTGTGCAGCGATGTTGTGCAAACTGTTGCTGCAGTTCCAGGAACAGGTCGCGGAATTGAGATTCAGTCAAGGCTAGACTGGCCTCTATAAAATGCCACTTAATAAGCCACCAGGCCACAGCCTGCAGAGGATATCGGGAAGAGGTGACACGTCTGCGCCAGTATGCGTGCTGCCAGAAGAGATTCGACTCCTTCCAACGTCGTGCTGCTCGCTCGTCAGACACACGAGACACTTTGCATTGTAGCCCTGTCCAGCAGTGCAGACGATCTCTCTAGCATGCTCACTCTCCATTTGCGCACTCGTTTCGCATTTTTTTCGCTTTGAGAAACTAAAATCGACTTTTAACCTCCATGCTTATAACCTGCAAAACTGCGTCTAGTCCGGCCAGCGCTATTGCGCGGCCTTTGTTATTATTTTTGTGTGTGTGTGGCTTTTGCGGACCTCAAAAATCCCTTCACGGTACAATATTTGTCTAAAACAAAAAAGAACAGTGCAATTCAAACATGGCAAATGTGGCTGGTTGTCATCTATGCTGCGGTGGATGGCCACACTGTACTATTCTTAATGGCTGTCCAACATTAACAAAATATTTTATGAATGTACAGTCGAGTCCATTTATAACAATATTCAAGTGCCACGAAAATTCCATTGTTATAACCGATAATTGTTATAAATGGTTTGCACGAAAAAAAGCATAACAACTGCAAATAGGGGTCACGGACGGCAAGTGACATGCGAGCTCTGCCAATACATCGTTTTGGTGGCCCCGAAAGGGGTCTTGCAAAAAATATGAGAATGTTGCCGCAGCTGCCTCTCAGCTTCAGAAATCCCGAAGTAACGATGGGGTGAAGGGAGAGAGAGAGAGAGAGACAAAACTTTTATTTAAATGCAGAGGAGATTGGGGCACGCAGGCCCCTGGGGTGAAATCGCCACAAGCATCTCGCCACGTACTCCTCACTGGCTTGCACGAGAAAACCCTATGTCCGTTAGCCTTGCTTGCCTTACGCGAAGCGTGTCGACATCCTTCTCCATGGCATCTAGGTACCCCACGTAGTGCAGCGGAAAGTCCCTTGCGAAAACAAAGCCCCGGAGGGACTGAATCAACTGCAGGGCCTCCTGCGAGAACAACGTTCAGGCAGCCTGCCCTACCGCGTCATCGTCGCTGTTGTTGCCGTCACTGTCGTCGTCAGGCGCCTTGTCGAACGCATTTGCGCCCACTGTCAAGCGAGGACTTTTCTTTGTCGAACTTCTCAGTAGAGCGGATGATCGTCGACATCGTCAGTTGCGATAGTGCGTACTCCTTCACGATACTGCACTTCGTCTCCAAATCGATAGCCACGCGCTTTCTTTTCACCGGCAACATCGTCCGATAATCGGCGGGCGGATCAGCCATCTTCCGTTTGGCGGCGATTCAAATGAGACGGAGAAACCGCGTGGCCAGGAACGACTTCGACGCAACCAACTTGCACAAACAACCAAACCCGTTGGCAGAGCTGGGCAAAATGAGAGGCAAGCAGGCGAGTGAGAAGATCAGCAGATCAGTGCTGTCGGTGCTTTGGCGAAGTCCATTTGTGTTTCGGAGGGTGGCGCAGCGTAGAGCTATGGGCGCAGTCCATTTGTGTTCCGAGGGCTGGAAGGGCAGCGGGAGAAAGACGCGCAAGGCTTACAATGTGGAGAACTCTATAGGTCTATTCACACTTGCGACTAGATGAGGTCGCGCGACTGACCTGAGGAGAGGAGCTCGCCACTACCATGTTCACACTTGCGACTGTCGCCTTCTCGTTCTGTTCTCGTTCCGAACAAGAACCACCGGGAATGACGCCGTTCGCGAGCTTTTTCAGTCTCCTTCGACGCGAAACGCTTCCGCCATCCTTGAGCTCGTCCCGCATACTTCTAATTTTGCCTGCAAAACATCATGTTTGATGATTCAAGTGAGGAGGAGGAGGACGTCGTCGCCGTTTTGATGTGCGCTGCAGCCGCGTGAGCAGTTGCAGCGCGCTCGACGCAGAAACAACGACGATGGCGTCGGTGGTCCGCTAATGATGACATCCTATTGATGTCATCATCCCCTGCAAAAACTCTTTTTGAGCGCTATCAGCGCCACCTGCCTCAGATTCACCTGGTTCAGTACGTCAGGCACAGTTGGGAGTAGGAGAGCTGCTGGGCGACAACATCGAACGCCGGTAGCAGCCGCTTGCCAGACACTTCAGCTTTTTCAAGCGAGCCCGTGCGCATGCCGTGCTCTCGTGTTTCCAGGAGAGCGCCGATGATGAATAGACGGTGTCAATCACCGTGGTGTCAATATAAAGCGTAACGAGCAGTTGAATTTTTTCCGTTCTCCAGAATGTTGCGCCTGCGTGAAAAACCCATTTCTCAAAAGTTCGTGGTACTAACCAGATAGTCCGAATATCTTTCCAATCTCCTCCCAAGCCATATCCTTCTCCCTGCCTTTGAATTCCGGGTGCCGTTTGTTGAAAAGGTAGAGGTATTCTTTAATTGCATTGAGAAGGTGCTCGATTGAGTACTCCATTTTCTCATCTTCCCACCAATTTCCAATTTGCCGCCGGCGATGACAACCAGATGTGCGCAGGCATGACCTACTTCCGGTACCTCGCTGATTGGTGAAATGGTTTGTGACAAGTGGTCGCGTGACTGGAAATTCGAGCAGTGCCCGATCGGCCCGCGGCAGTCGCTTTTCGACCGATGCGACCATTTGCGACTGTCGCTTTTCGACCAAAATGGTCGTGCGACCGCTGCTAATTGCAAGTGTGAACGGGCCTTATGGCAGAGAAGGCCAGAAAACAGGGTCTAATGTATGAGCGTGCGGCGGGGAGGGTGCAGCAGCTGGAATTTTTTTTTTTTTTCTCCAAGGATTTCACATTCCACTACCTTTCGGCACGAGCACTCAGGAGCCAGACATCCCATTGTTATAACCGATAATGTGGCAAGGGAGCATTGTAGTAAGCGGGTTATTTTACCATAGAAAACATACAAAAGTGGACAGTGCTGCAGGTTTTCATTGTTGTAACCAATATATTGTTAAAACCGGTATCGTTATAAGTGGACTCTACTGTAGTTTATTAAGAACCTCTATGCTAAAATAGGGATGACTGACCTTTAGGATCAACAGCTTGCCACTTCTGTACACTTCTGGCAAGATGCCTACCTTTTCTACCCAGCATGCTTTCTTTGGTGGGTATTTCTCAACTTGACACTCAATTTTGTACCTTCTCAACTTTCCTGCATAATGATTTAGCTGTTCACTGTGAGATAATCCTCACTTTGTGTCAAGCCAGAGACAATACCACTGCATTTTGGGTAGTGAGGGCCTTCAAGAAGGAGCTCCTCGAGCTTCGCCTTAAGTAAACACAAATGAAATCATACCAATGGGCTTAAGTAAACACAAATGAAAACATAGCAATGAAAAATATGCAGACATAAAAGAAAGCACTATACTAATACAAGTGTGCTCATCGAGATTCCCCTACAACCTGTTTGCTTTGTACTTGCCAGTCCAATGTTCTGCAGAAAAGGCACTGACTGACCTGTGCCACAATGACGTTGCGTTGTGTCTCGCAGATGACGTGCGTGCAACGAGGGCTGTACATTTCTTCCACTTCACCACCACGCTGCATTATGACCTGGGCCACACAACACACACATCAAATCGTGTTAAACAAATGGGAAACAAGACAAGAGAAGTGGGCGTTAAGTATGCAATATACAGGGGTTCAACAGCTCGAATAGGATTTGTAGAAATGTTTGGAGCAGCAATATCTTAGTTTTGGAGCAATAAAATCCATATTTGGAGCAGCTCAGAGGGAAGAAAATAACTGCACTTTGCAGCACCAATTCAAATTTTGGAGTGGCTAAACATAGAACAAAACTTAGTTTCAGCACAAAAAATGAAAATGTGTGAATATCGGACCGTATGAATATGGTCCAAACGACATCTATCAAGGGCCACCTATCACCAGACCTATATGTATCTATTTTTGTAAATAAGCGGTTTGTACTGCAAGACATGCTATCACACACATAAACACACACACACACACAAAAAAAGAATGAACCATAAAACAGAGGTTAATTTTTCAAACTTTGGGGACCGAAAAAAAAAATATGAAAAAAGCTAGAGAATATGCATTTCTTTTTTTCTTCTTTTGCATCTAGCCCAGTTTGACAATCTTAGTCAAAGGATCTTATCTTAGTCGCAAGGCTCATAAAACAATGTTTTACTGTCTGGGCAATCCACAGCTTGTATTGTGTGAGGGCAGCTCCAGAAGAGCTCAATTGGAAGCCGTGACTGCAATCAGTCTGTGCCCAGAAGTGAGCCCAGTACAAAAACAAAACAAAAACAGAATGTTGATTCAAAAGCAGACACAGAAAAAAGACAAAAAGAAGAGAAAAACCGCAACCAAAAGGCGAAAAGGCAAATGCCGAAAGCAGATATGAAAGCAAGTTGTAAGTAAAGAAAACTGACAAGCGAGCACGTCTTCAGCCCTTGATTTACGCTTCTTATAAGCTGGCGATGACTCGGTGGTTTTAGACACAATACAGTGAAAGCTCATTAATTCGAATCTCAATCATTCAAATTTTCGGATAATTCGAACTACACTACTTACTCCGGCCAAGCTCTATAGAGATCTGTGTATAAAAAAGCCCGTTAATTCGAACGAGAGTCAGTTCCGCTACGGATAATTCGAACTACGCGCCGCCGCGTCTGGGCGGCTTGGCGCACATCACGCGGCGAAAAAAAAAGAAAGTAAAGAAACACCTCCGTGATCTGAAGGTATAATTAGCGGCTGCGAACGCCCAAAATGGGGACAGAAGCTGGAACCAGGTAAAATCATGGAAAAGTGGGTAAAACTTAAATGGCGCCATGACCGGCGCGGCAGCCGGCGGCGTTGGAGGGAGGGGACGGCGGCCGCGGCAAAGTCGGTGCATGGCCACGGCGGCGGCTGCCTGCTCTCTCTTCTGCGCAACCTCCGTAGCTCGCAACTAAATACTCATTAATTCCAACCCTGTTAATTTGGAAATAGGGATAAGTACTGTCGGCGCGCCATGAAAGGCTATGGTCTCGGACGAGCACTATGGGTTAAACTGTTTTTTTGTTGGTTTTTTTTTTGCGATAGCCATTCATCCTTCCACCCATCAGTTGTCAACGGAAGCACACGAGTCAGCCGGGATCACGACACCGGCTTTTAGCACTGTTCGCTTCAAAAGCAGCTTGCTGCTATCGCGCGTTCCTATTATTAGAGTGGCAGTAGACGGCGCACGGCCCAGTCGCTCATAGCGCGATAAAGCGAACATACTAAAAGGGAGGCTTGCACAACCGGACAAGCGCTGGCTTTTTGCAAAGTTGTGACCTGAGCGGTGAAGCGTACTCAAAGAGTGGAGAAAGCAATGTGGACGCAAAAAAGAAAACTATGAGTAGGCATTAGAACGGCGTGACGCCATCTGAAATAAAACTAAAATGCCAATGACGCGCACTGCAGTGTCTGAAACGTCGCATGGCCATAACATGGCCGCAGAAAGTTGTCCCCGAGCATGGCAAATTTTTGCAGCTTCTTGGAGGCATTTTGGCACAGCATGTTGCAAATTTACCAAATTTCACGCTTATAGCGCAGCTTGGAGTAGAAATATGCAGCTCTATCAAAATGGCGCAACTGGCACAGTTGTACCCTTGAATATACTATTACGCAAGGATTAAGCAAAACTTGTATGCTCCTGAACTGCGATTTCTTGAAGCAGGCAGCAAGCCATCTTGTGGAAAAACCCACATACTGAATATAGCACGACAACTAAGCACAGCAACATACAAATGTGACCTGTCCGTGCGATAAATGCCAGAGAAAAAAATGAAGAGGATGTTTTTGTACTGTTTTGCCGGAACTTTACACTTGAACTTGCAACAATTTGTCCAGTTAGTGTGGTTTTTCTACACCTGGATTAATGAATGCCAGTGCAGTATATTGAACTGTAGGCAAATAGTTAAAAATTCTAGATACCGACTTGTCTAATCAAACATGACCGAAATAACAAACCTGCCCGGCTTATATATTAAATATGGAAGATTCGCATATCAGTAGTGAAAACAGCTTACCTTCTTCCATGTTGCTATTGTAGTGGCATCGTAAAGCCTGTCATATTCCACGATGCAGAACACGCAGCCCACCAGGCACATCTCAACAGGCACTGAAACCAGAAGGGCATGTTTCAATTCTTTTCTTGCAAAGTTAAACATGTTTATAATGAAAAATGGTTGTTTGCTTTTCATGTGAAGACTTGAAAGGACACCAAAATAAAGACATAAAAATACAGGAATTCACCTTGAAAATGTTTACTGTAAACCCCCATTACTCAAAGTTATAATGGCTGTAAAATTTTTCACATTGACGGCCGTGCAACTGCTGCCATCTCCATTATGGTTTGCACGACATGAGTGTGATAGGACGAGTGGGGTGCAGGAGTTTGCATGTACTGGACGCACCATGGCCAGGCTGGAGGAGTGCATGTGGTTCCCAAGCCGCCGGCCACAGAGGGGCCTGCTTTTTCACGCATGTTCCCACTCTTGGTCTGCATGCCCTCATTGCCCCAGGAAACAGATGCATCACTGGCACTCTTCACCATCCCTTCTACCGATGCGCGAGAGCTATCGGTGTCGTAATCTTGTGAGCAACCGTATTGCGGCAATGGGCACACACTGCTCACCCCATTTCCTTTTTTTTTTATCTCTTTCAGTTCAGTTCAGTCGTTCAGTCGTGTCCGACTATTCGTGACCCTATGGACCATGTCACGCCACGCTTTCCGGTCTCTCACTACCTTCCTAACATCACATAACTTCATCTGCAGCGCTTCGAGGATGCCAACTAACCAGCGCGTTCGCTGCCTACCCCTTCTCCGGCGACCCTCAACCTTTCCCAACATCAAATCTTTCTCCAGCGACTCCTCTCTTCTCATCAGATGACCAAAGTAGTTGAGCTTTAACTTTAGAATTTGACCCTGCAATGAGCAGTCAGGGTTTATGGTCGACAATATCGACTGATTTGATCTTCTGGCCGTCCAAGGAACTCTCAAGAGTCTCCACCAGCACAATTCAAATGCGTCAATTCTTCGACGGTCAGCCTTCTTCACAGTCCAACTCTCGCATCCAAACATCACAACTGGAAAGACCATAGCACGAGTTATATGGATATTGGTTGGCAGACTAATGTCTCTGCTCTTTACTAGGCGGTCAAGGCTAACCATGGCTCTCTTTCCCAGAAGCAGGCGTCTCTTAATTTCAAACACGGGGGCCAGTTGGTTGATCATTCTGTGGAATACTGCGCTACTTGATAGACAGAGACAAATGTCGTGTGTTCATTTGTGTGTCGTCTTCCATTTGTTGCGCTTCATTCGCGTGTCGTCTTCCATTTGTCTCTGTCTATCAAGTAGCGCAGTATTCCACAGTCTCTTAATTTCATGGCTGCAGTCTCCTTCCGGGGTAATCTTGGAGCCCAAGAAGAGAAAATCTGTCACAGCTTCCACTTCTTGTCCCTTGATGCTCCAGGACTTGATAGGGCAAGACGCCATGATCTTTGTCTTTTTAATGTTCAGTTTAAGCCCAAACTTCTCACTCTCTCCTTGTACGTGCATCAGAAGTCTCTTGAGTTCCACTTCACTTTCTGCCATTAAAGTGGTATCATCCGCATATCTAAGGTTGTTGATACATTTCCCAGCAATCTTCACTCCAGCTGAAGACTTGTCCAGGCCAGCTTTCCTCATGATGCACTCTGCATATAGGTTAAATAAGCAGGGCGACAGTATGCAGCCTTGTCTCATTCCTTTCTCAATTGGAAACCTTTATCTCTTTAGTTTTCGCTTATTTTGAGCATGAACTATTGTAGTGACATGTAGTGAAAGCAAAGCACAGTAAAGTGAAAGTTGTGACGACTGCTGTGTTAGCCATTTAGATGCACCACGAGTGCTGGAGCACGGCACATTTTATCAACTGTGTTCGCTAGCTACAATTGTAGATGCTGTTCTCATGTCGGACTGCGTTTTATCAGCACGAAACTTGTACTTTCAGCCAAACTTTTAGTAACTCCGCACTAGCCAAGAGATAGAGAGCATTGCGAGTTTGTTATACCAAGGTCAACCGCTGCAACAAATTCGTTACAGAGTTTTCAAATATATGCATTTCAAGGGGATGGTGATTTGGAATTGAGAAACCTCGTATGGCCGAGCAATTAGCTACATGGAGGCTCAATAAGTAGAAGTTTAACTAATACAGTAAAGCCTCACACCTCGTGCATAACTCTAGGGACCATGGAAAAACACTGTTCAAAGCTGCAGCATGCTCTCTCCAAAACTAGCATCTTTCTATTTAATTTTGATACCTATGGTATTCCAAGAAAAAAACCACATAGGGAAGCCTTTATTCATGAAGAACCAGTGAAATTCGTCCTGTTGGCCTGTTAGTAAATAGAAGTGCATCCTTGAAGGTAGTTAAACCAGGCCCCAAATTCTCCACAAGGTGGTAGCTGCTTTTCACTAAGGCCCTGGCAGTGCTTGGGCAAGCAGGCAAGGCACATCTAGCCAGCACACAGAGTTCCTCATGACAGAGCCTGGACTGTCTTCAGCCTCCTCACTGGCGCCATTAGCATTGGGTGATGCTTTGCCAGTGACTGAGGTGATAATGTCACTATTAGAACACACTGGAGACACCTCAACTGCATTGCCAGAGCCTTTGAACATGTCCATCAGAGACATGCATCGTCTGCAAAACAAGCGCAGCTGATGGCACCATGT
This sequence comes from Amblyomma maculatum, assembly GCF_055883805.1. Classification (NCBI taxonomy): domain Eukaryota; kingdom Metazoa; phylum Arthropoda; class Arachnida; order Ixodida; family Ixodidae; genus Amblyomma; species Amblyomma maculatum. The sequence continues at coordinate 216,706,094 of NC_139346.1, read as the reverse complement.
GGTATATTTTAGCACAAATAAGCAAGCAGTTTAACCGAGAGAATGTGGTTCCCATTTAGCATTACAACAGTTGGTGCAGTACAACTCGGGTATAGGATCTGTGCGCATCTAACTCTAGAGTGGTATGCATGCCCCTGGGTAGGCAGCGAAAATTTAATTTGCCCACCCACAAGTAATGCGGTTCCCCACAGGCCTGCTTTGGCACCTTTTGGGCGCTGGAAAGAATAACGCTAACTGCAGTATTGTTAACTGTGACAGCGCTTATCAGAATTCGCCGCTGATCCCGAATGTGATAGACAGGTAGAAACGTTCAATTCAAATTGCTCAGTCATCATCAGGTGTAAGATCTGGTTATATTATTTATGAAGAATTATTTTCATCGCAGATGTGCTTCTCGTCTTAAAACAAGCTCTGCCTTTTTGACACATGTGCCCTTCAAAGTGAAACAAGTCAATATAATACCGCATTTACTCGCATAATGATCGCACTTTAAAAAAAAAAAAACTGACGCAAATTTCGGGGTGCGATCATTAGGCGGGGTAAATTTTCCACAAACAATTTTTCAGCACCGAAAACGCAAACAAGTCGCAGGTCAGACGTCTTAGAACAGATATCTCGATTACAACCAAAAATAAAAGATGAGTAAGGCTTACCTTCGCAATAAAAACGCACATTGTAAAAGCATCACACGAACCGCACAATGCCCATTTATTTTTTCTCGTTCTGTACTCTAATCAGAGTCTGAATCCTCGCCATCCTCGCTTTCATTGCTGCACGACTCATCATTGGAAACAGCAGTGTCGTCGCTGGGAGCATCTTCCCAATCCCACAGAAAGTCATCTTCTGTTCCATCCAACACGTTCAACATGCCTGTTTTCTTGAAGCTCTTGGCCACTACCTCGTCGGGGATACTGCTCCACGCTTCTGCGATCCCCGAGCAAAGCATCTCCACGGAAGGCCTTCCGATCTTTCCGCTCAGAGTCAAATTATGCTGGCCCATCGCCATCCACTCTGCATAAAGTCTTCGAACATTGTCCTTGAACGGTTTGTTCAGCGATACGTCGAGAGGCTGCAGCAGCGAAGTCAGACCCCCAGGAATCACTGCAATGTCCGTGCGTAGCTCTTTAAGCTTAGCACGCACGCTGTCGACAAGGTGACCCCTGAAACTGTCCAAAACCAAAAGCGAGGGAAGCAGAAGTGCTCCTGGTCTTCATCCCCAAACAGTCTTAATCCAGTCGACCATCAGGTCTGCAGTAATCCATCCTTTCATTTGTGCACATATATGGATGCCACGAGAAGAGTTTCCCTTTGGAGTAGCCTTCCGTTTGAGACTAACGTATGGCGGCAGCTTCTGACCGTCGGCCGTCACAGCAAGCATGAATGTGCATCACTGCTTTTCTGCGCCAGACGTCTTCACGAGGATGCTCTTGAGCACCCTCCTCATTCACAGTTGTATTTCGGGGCATGTTGAACATCAATGGAGCCTGATCGGTGTTTCCAATTTGCGACATGAGGTAACCGCTTTTTTCGTGAAGCCTACTGACGAAGTGATGGAAGTCTATCACTTTGCATTCAAATGCGGATGGGAGCCACTGCTACAATGACATCCGCCGCCTCAGGGAAAGTCCATTCTGTCGCATAAAGCAAGTCGTCCAACCGGAGCTAGCGCGGAAATCCTTTGCAGCGATTCCCAGCTTCCTGGCAGTTGTGTGCGCCTGCGTCTGTATCATTTCTAATGACACTGCACAACCATTCTTGCGCAGGTCCCTCACATATTCTAGGACCGCCTCCTCAACGCGAGGGAACTTGCCCGTTTTAGGTCCGCGGAAAGCCCGCCGTGTCTTGCTCGTAGGCATCAGCTTCTCGCGCTGCTTTTTCCAATAGCGTATCCTGGTTTCGTTGATGCCGAAATGCCTGCCAGCAGCACGGTTGCCATGCTCCAGTGCATAGTCAACAGCCTTGAGCTTGAACGCGGTGGTGTAACTGGCATACTGCCCCATGGTGAAATGGCGTAAACTCACACAAAACCACAAAGCATGCTGCAACGCTGCCGAATTGAAAAATGGTGAACGCCGCAAAGCGTGTTTTAATCAAAGAATCATGGAAACTCGTCGGAATGCATTCGATGCCGGATAACTGCAGATCAATCAACAGGCGGCTGCCGCTATAACAATGCGGGACATGGAAACAAAAATAGCTGCGAAGGCAAGTTCGGGGTGCGATCATAAGGCGGGGAAATTAAAAAATCGAATTTTGACCCAAAAATTCAGGGTTGCGATCATTACGCGAATGCGATCATTATGCGAGTGAATATAGTACCTAGTTTGTTTCCTCTGTCATGTGATGTATGCCATCAGCCATATGGCACCACTACTTCACTCCCATCTTTAGTCACAAGTTTCCCCATGTTGTAGGCATGGCTAAAGTGGGATAGCTTAATGCCTTTAGAAACGTTTTCACCCTGAAATAAACTCATCAAGGCCACTGGCCAGCCAAAATCTTGCTGTGGTTACAAACATAAAGGGCTCATGCCTGGACGCAGGAAGTGGCTGGGGCATTGCCTTCACTGTCATTAGCAACGATGCACAGTTCGTTGTTGTTCTCTTATCATGCCATTTGAGAACTGCCATTCATGTTAAATGCTTAGGTTATCTAGTTTAGTGACTTTACTATTCAGCCAGTGTGCTAAATACGACAGTGTGGCGAACTTCAGGAGAGCTTGTGCGATTTGGAGAAACAGCAACCGTTATGGCTGTTTGGGGTATGTCCACCTTCACAACACTCAGTAAAAGCTCGTTAATTCGCACTCCACAGGACCAGAAAAAAGTTCTAATTATCGAATGGCCTCGAAAAAACTGACAAGAACCAATTGTATTACGATAAATGTACCTATTTAGTCGCCTAACGAACTCACTCCATGATGAACCCACCCAGCCCCGATTTGTGCCTGTGAATCTGAAAAAAAAAAAAAAAAAAAAAAAAAAAAAAAAAAAAAAAAAAAAAAGCCGCCAGTCGTTAGCGCGCGCCCCTCTGTGCCGTCACAGTCCACAACACATTTCTTGGCAGTGCGCCAAGATGCTGTGCAGTGATAACGGCATGTTTACCTTTTAACTTTAGCTCCAGCAGGGGAAGGGGGGGAAGCAAACTTGGCAAAGTGCCAGCGCTTGTCTGGTTGTGCAAGCTTTTTTTTTTTTTTAGTATGTTCACTTTATCATGCTATGAGCTACTGGGGCGGGCGCCGTCTACTGCGATAGCAGCAAGCGGCTTTTGAAGCGAACAATGCTAAAAGCCAGCCGGCGTCATGATTGCGGCTGACTCGCGTGCTTTCGTTGACTGATGGGCGGAAACATGGATGCATGAAGGAAGGAAGTTCTTTCCATCCTCCATGGATGGATGGCTGTTGCAAAAGAAGAAAAAGAAAAGTTTATCCCATAGTGCCCGTCCGAGATTACAGCCTTTCATGGGCGTTGGCTGGGACCGCGCCGACAGTACTTATCCATATTTCCAAATTAACAGGGCTGGAATTAAGAGTATTTAGTTGTGAGCTACGGAGGTTGCGCAGAAGAGAGAGCAGGCAGCCACCGCCGCGGCCATGCATTGACGTTGGCTCGGCCACCATCCCTTTCCTCCAACGCCGCCGACCGCCGTGACGGTCATGGCGCCATTTAAGTTTTACCCACTCTTCCATGGTTTTACCTGGTTCCATCTTCTGTCCCCATTTTGCACGTGCGCAGCCTCTAATTATGCCTCCTATCACTGAGGTGCTTCTTTACTTTTTTCTTCTGCCGCGTGATGTGCGCCAAGCCGCCCAGAGGCGGCGCATAGTTCGAATTATCCATAGCGAAACCGACTCGCGTTTGAATTAACGGGCTTTTTTATTCACAGATCTCCATGGAGCTTGGCCGGACCAAGTAGTATAGTTCGAATTATCCGAAAGTTCGAATTACCAAGGTTCGAATTAACGAGCTTTCACTGTATATACCTCTGAATTATTGTTGCATACTTTGTCACATTCTTCTTGAAAGCACATGCCAACTGTGAATGAACAGCTGTGTACATGGTAAAAAGAGAAAATTCTCTGAAAAATTTTGTTACCATGTGCTTCTATGGGTAGCGCTCCTGCCTCGTTCCGGTCGCTGGGACTGACTCTCATGAGCCAAATATTGCAGTGTTTTGACAATTGAAATGATGTCACCTTTGAAATGATGTCTCATAGTTTTCCGATCTGTTCCAGAAAGTACTCAGCTTTTCTTCACAAAGGGGCATTATTATAAGTGTGCTGCAAGATCATAAAAATGCCTTTAGAACTTTTGCCTACAAGTATTCCTATGCAGTGAGTTTCCCCTAAAGATGCAGAGATGGCCAATGGCAGTGCTGAACACAGCATAGATGGTGGCGCTGCCTGGCGGATGCACAGAGCCTTTATCAAGCTTCAAGGAAATAGCAAAATGGGTCTATATATCAACAATTCAATTAAAAAATGGCAACAGACAAGCTTATTTTTAACTTAGAAGCAGGGCTACACTGAACGCACAACAATGAAGCGATTCTCGAAGTGAGAGGCTGCCTGCTGATGTGCTGCCAGTGCACTGCTCGCTTGGCATTGCTAGGCTAACCTGCTCCACCTGGATGGCATCTAGGCCGTGCTACCATACATCCATGGAAACACACATCCCTGAAACAAGTCAAAAGGGCTATCCAGTGGTTAACACACCACATCTGCTGCTCCCGCTTTGATCTTGGCATGATTCCACACTAGGTAAGTTTCTAGGCAATGGGCTAGTCTGGCTTCTTGCTGCTCAGTGGTCTCGGCAGCCTGTCTGGCACGGCTGCGGTCTTCGTCTTTAGAAAGACTGACTTCCCCTATGTCACGCTGCCTCTTTTTGACAAGCCACCTGGTGGATGCGCCCAACACTACGCTTGTGGTTTTGGCTGCACTCGCCAAGATGATGTATGTGATTCCATATGTACCTAGATTAAACGAAGGAACAGAGCAAACTTGATGATGACGATGTTTGCAACAGAACGAGAGAGAGTGTAGCAGTTGCACAGGTAGTGTGATCAGCTTCGGCATAGTGCTCTAGTGCCTGGGCCAGGGAAGCTGATCTGTTCGTTCTGGTGAGTGTTCAAATCCCAGCAGCAGCAATATTTTTTCACAAAAGTTCTTTTCACAATTTCGTTACAACCAAGGTCATACGGTAGGTGGTGTTGCTATGTGATATCGCATTGCTGCCATGGCAACCATCATTATTTACCCGTTCCGTAATAATGAGACTGATGAATGAGAGCAGTAAGCTCTAAAAAAAATTATACTACAGTGAAACCTCGTTATAACGAACAGTTAAAAAATCAGAAAATAGTTCGCTCTATCCATAATTCGTAATACAAAATTTTCTTAGAAAATACATGCAAGAGTAGCAAAATTCTATAAGAGAAGGCACAGCAACTCGCGACGGTGCCTACTTGGGTCACGTCCATTTATTTACGCGCAAACAACTGCGTTAACGCGGCCTGCTTTTTTGTGTTGATCGCGTTCCGTATCACGCCCTGTTCCACAGTTTGCAAACACTCAACAAGGGCAAACCCATTGCTCTCAATAGCACTGCAGTGGCGGCGCAGTAAATCCAATGCAGCAAGCGCTTCATGTGAAGTCGGAACGTTCTCATCGTCTGCAGGGTCAGCCTGAGCTTCGTCTGCGGGATGTTCAGAGACTTCCGCAGCAATTTCGACGTCCATCAGCACAGCCGTGGTCGATGCGATGTCGTCGCCATCTACAAAGACTTCTACAGTCATTATTGCGGGCATGTCACCAACAAAACGAGATAAATCGTCTTCTACAGTCATTATTGCGGGCATGTCACCAACAAAACGAGATAAATCGTTCCAGGCTCATCGAGCTCGCGGAGCTCTGCTTCTTCTTCATCGGGATTATCCCCATCGTCATTTGATGCACGGGCCTCTGCTGGAACAAAACCTGCATGCCGAAAGCAGTTGTCAATCGTTTCGCATTTCACTCTGTCCCCCGCCGCTTTAATGCTCCCAGCAAGTCATCTTCAAGTCCTGCTTCACGAGAGGAGAGTCAATCAGTCTCCTCTTGTAAACTGCCTTGAAGGCCCTGATTTTATCTTGAGCTTGGTCTTCAACGTCAGTGCTGCTCTTTTTTTCACGTTCACCGCCATCACAGACCTACGCACACCTGCGCACCACACTCGACACGACGACCGACGCAGCCTCCGCCGAACGCTACGACAGCGCCGCCGCTGCTAACACTAAAACCAAAAAACGCGAAAGAAGCAAAAACCAAAAAGGCAAAAGCAACATTCGATCGCGCCGCTACCACTGCTGCTGAAGCGGCGCTGTCAGCGATTGTGAGATGTGAACGATTTTTCATGGCCTCAGAGATCACCTCCGCACGCACAAACAGGCACGCGGGGGTAATATCGGAGGCCATAAATTTCTTTGGCTGTCAACTCCCAATGCCGTCGTGGCATCTGTGGCGCTGTCAGCGCCTGCGAGGTAATCCTGAACGTTTGCTGCACCGCACAACACATATGTAGTGCAACGAAGCCTGCCTCCTGCGTTGCGAAGTTCGTAATATCCGTTTTATGCTGAACCGCGTTCGCTGTGGGAAGTTAAAAATACATGTGTTTGGCAAAAATATTTCGGAAGAGTTCGATATATTCAATAATTTGTTATATGCGTGTTCGTTGTATCGAAGTTTGACTGTAATAGGTTCAACGTGAACGTTGTGCTGTCCACTGCAAACAAACTGAAGGAATTGTGCTGGAAGTTCAACACTGAGAACATTCACAGCACTAAGATCAACACACTAAGAAGCCAAAAGGAAGGTTGTGGAGCACAATATGAAACAAGATCCGTCGGGGTAGTCTGCAAAATCCCTCTTTCATGTAGGAAGTCATACATTGGACACACTGGGCACTGTCTCAACTATCTGCTAAGGGAGCAAAGGATTGCATGCCACACTCTGCAAGCATCTGGCAGCCCACTGCTGATGATGTGAATCCCAAGCTGACCCTTCCCCATGAACTTACAAGGCAAAATTCAAGGACACCACCACTGTGGCAAAATCTCGCAACACACTGAGAAGGAAAATGAAATTCGATTTGAAAGGAGACTTCATCAACATTCCCTCTGCAGTGCTGAACAAGAAAGAAATGCAGCTTTAATTGCAGGACTGCAAGTGCTGAAGATAAATTTTTGAAGGTGCACAGAGGTGATGCAAAAGAAACGGCTGTGCATGCTACTCTTACGCAGAATCAACAAGACCTTCTAAATCGGATATCGTAAGGTGTGCAGTATGTGGCAGCACACTCTCCGCATAGCTACGAAGCAACATTGAAATGTCATGTAGTTCATAATCCAGTCTCCACTTGAAGTTACCTATCAGTGCTCATGTGTTTTGCTTTCTTTTTCCTTCAGTTCACAGTGTGTGCTTAACTGTGTCACTCCCGTTTTTTTTTGTCCTGTCTAACGTATGTCTTCTGCCCGTTTGCAACAGCTGAAAATGGTTGGTTGGTTTGGTTTGTGGGGTTTAATGTCCCAAAGCGACTCAGGCCGTAGTGGAGGACTGGAAATTTCAACCACCTGGGGTTCGTGCACTGATATCGCACAGCACACGGGCGCCTTGCTTTTCACCTCCATAAAAAAGCGGCCGCCGAGGCCGGGATTCGATCCCGCATTCTTGGGGAACAGTAGTCGAGCGCCCTAACCACTGCGCGACCTCGGCGGGGTCACACCTGAAAATGCTTCTGAATATTGCTTCTGAATATAAACCAACTAGCCCGAACACAAGCTTTACTCAGTGGATAGTGCTGTGGAACTAGTCACTGCCCACTCTCATTCTGTAACCTGAACAGTACACACAGAACAATTGCTCATTAAAATTCAAGTACAGCTGGTTTCCACAACACCTTTGGAAGCGAAGCATGCAACAAGAGTACCACCTTAGGTTAAGGGGGGACACGGGTCTTTCGGACCAAAAAATCGCGAAAAAATCACTTTTTAGAAAATGTGATTTGCGAAATCAGTATCTCTTTATCTACCTATCTGCTAAGTTTTTCATCTCTAGGGTCGGTATTTTAGTCACAATGCCAATTTATATAATCGATGTCGCCCAAATTTGGGCCGAAAACGACCCCCGAAACAACCATTTTCCGCGAGGCGTAGCTCCCATTTTGTGCGCGGCACCGTAGCCATCTTGGTCTCATTCGAAAGAGCCGCCTTTCGTCTTCAAATTGCCGCCTCTGCTGTTTACATCCGCCCATTGGTCGCATAAAAAATAGCAAAAAAGAAAACGTGGCATTTGCAATCCCATTGGCTTTCGGGGTGCACGTGACGATAAGGCGTCCCCGCATTGGTGGAGTTGGCTGACGGCGTCTGCTCGGCGCACCCGAGCCGCGGGGAGACGGCGGACCGGAGACGTGACGCCGGCCGCGCTTGGTTCCGAACCGCGAGGTGCGTTCATGGCAAGAATTTGTGAAAAAAGTGAAAAAAAAAATAGTTGAATAATCATCTCAAGTGATGCCCTGCCCTGGCTGTGCGCGCTCAGGCCGACGAAAATCGTGCGCCGAATGATCGTGTGTACCAGCCTGAAGTAGGCCTAGCGTGTTCCCCAGCACGGGGGACTGCTACTGCCAGCGGTCGCACCCGCCGCGACAGTGATAACGCAGGCCGCAGATGAGCAGAAAGATAAGCTCAAAACAGGAAAAGCTTGAACTCGCGCCAACTCCAGCAACGAAGCGGTAGACGGATTGTGTTCGTAACGATGACGGCAGCGCGGCGGACAGTCCGCTTGGCGATGCGGAGTTCACGATCGTCAGATCTAAACAATTTGCCGAGATTGGCGAAGCGTAAAACATACGGCGGCGATATTGGCATTTAAAAAAGTGAACGGGGATAAGGAATTGCCGTCAAACTTATTCTCCAATGCGTAAACTGCGGGACACGTCGTCTTCGTAGAGCTCACCGCGCGTTTGCGCCGATCGGACCTCGTTTATAGTCCTTAGGGAATTCACTTGCTTCCAGTGCAATGCAGAGCACTGGGAAGCAGCAAACAGCTCCAAATAACATTTCTTTTCTGCAATAAATGTTCCTCACCGCGGTCTTGATGCGAGGACGTAGCAAAACGACGTACATAAAAAAAAAAAAAAAAAAAAAGTGACAACTGAATGCGCTGCAACTGCAAATCAAAATGAAAGAGGCGACACTTGGACGTTGGAAAGCAAAGAGAGTACATTCCTGGAGGTTTATAGCCATTTTAAATTGTAAACGTGTGCATTGCACCAGTGAATGTCTGAGAGCAGAGAGGAAGCGTGCTTCCTCACGCTTCCTCTGCAGCCTTTCAGACTGCAGCAAAACGAAAGCAGAAGGGCAAACCCAATGCAGATTACTGTCCAGGAGCCTTCTAGGCCACAGTGGCCTGCATTTCTACAGCTTTTGATTGATTAAATTAATGTTTGACATTGCAATTAGTTTTTCCCATTTTTCTCAAAATGAAAATTTTGCCTACCCTTCTATTTTGCGGGTGGCATTGTGGCTCTCCTACTCGTTACTTTGTAATGATTTTTTTTTTTACTGGCTCGTGAGTGTTAAAGGAACACAATAAAGCTATTATACAAGGTCTCAACTGCATGAAAAATTTTTAAACATAAGAAGATGTAGAAAGGGGGTGGTTGCACTTGTGAAGCTGAAACTTAAAACTTCCATAACTTTGGCTTGTAGTAAGGCAGGAGCACAAAACTTGTTTTATTGTGTTCCTTAGACATTCAGGAACAGATCCATGTGCATTTTAGCAATTTCCCTTCAGTAGATATTTTTACAAGCTTCCCGCAAGTCTGGAACAGCAAAGCTGCTGTAACTACTCAGCAAACTTATGTAGAAGAAAACTAACAACATATTTGAAACCAGCACAAGAATTTACATAAACCCTGCAAATTTCATACTGACAGGACAAATATTAAGAAAATTTTGCTCAAGACCCATGTCCCCCCTTAAGTTGGCTTCACTGCCTGACAGCGATGTGGTGTGGAAAATGAGAGTAAGAACCCAAAGATCAACCTCAAAAGCACCCCAGTCTAACCCCTTTTCGTGGTTTCATGCCAACAGCACTGTCAATGTGTATCCAAAGCCTTGCCGCCGACCCACTCATCTCCACGTCGAAAAGTGTTCAATGGGTGCCAGAAGGAGAAGCACCAAAGGGCGCGACACACCATTCGATATATTGTACAGCCGGAAAAAATGGAGCTCGATATACTACGCGACTTTCCAATACTTTTTCAGGATTTATAATGTATGTTCTTGACATAGCCAATAAATCGAAATAATCTGGGTCCACTACATTCAGGCTCAACTGTATAGCACAGAGAAGCACAGAGTGGAATTGACATCCAAATGACGAAGCACTCAATTACAGCATTAAAACTTCCTACATAAACGCACGTGAGGAGCCAGCCAGCAAGAAATACAGAACATAAAATGACTGATGGTCACGAGCAGGAAACGGTACTTTTGTATAGCTTTGTATGACAGTCTGCAGCAGAAATAGTTTGACACCAAAATGAAATTAAAAATTAATTATCTTTTTGTTTAAAATTAGCAAGAAATAGAACTTATAGGTTTTACGGTGCGCACATTATTTTTTTCTCGCTACTTGTTTCTGCTCCGTGTCTGATGTCCAGAGTATACATTTGGTTTGAGATTGAATGCAAATTAGTTTTCCATATTCATTCGATAGTGAATGCCATTAGATGCTAATGCCATTTGATTTAAATGACACTAAATTTGCTTGTCTGACAGGGGTACTAAGTCCCCTCCTCAAAAATTTAATGGCTCCTCACAGCCACCGAAGGTGGAGGGCCTACCAGCCAAAATTGGAGATAAAGAGCCTGCAATGCCCTTATAAGAGAAGAGTGCAATGACACACAAAAAAAGTTTCCCAGGAAAACAAGAGACAGCTAGCAACACATATGCATCTGTGCTGAATTGTAGCGAGGATGAAAAACACTACAACTACCAATAATTGACACAAGAAGCCATAGTACAAACCACTTAATAATACTACCCCCAAAAATATGACATCCCTGAGCAATGTGGCACAGTGAGTAGGAGTGTGCAAATATTAGAAATTTCAAATACGAAGTGAATGTGTTTGTTATTAACTTCGTATTCGAAAAATGGAAGTTTGAGATTTTACAATATTCAAAAATAATGAATACATAAAAAATTTTCGGATTAACTGCAGTATCCCCGCAGTGCCCATTTCACCGCTACGCTCGACCAAGTAGACTGTGCAGTGCTGCAATCCCAAAATGCAATGGGGCCGTTTTGGGAAGAGGATCTTCCCGACAGTGCGCACTAAACGAAGCCCTCTTCAGCTAACCGGGATAAAAACATTGGGCTTACTTCAATTTCATCTCAAATGAAAACAACCATTATGCAGGCGTTCCAATAAAATTACTATTATGCAAACAGCTTTTAGCAGTTTTTGCAGGACCATTCTATAATTTGAGTTTTCGGTTAATTCGGACATTTTTTCTAGTCCCTTGAAGGCTCAATTGATGAGTTTAACCTATGCAGCAGCAATATGATAGCTCCACCCAGTTTCATGCAGGTCCTTCCTGTACAAAAGCTGGTACCAGGAATCATGTACAGTAATTATACTGAATTTTTCAGTAAGGTATAAACTTCTGTGCAAGTCTAATTTAATTTAATTTGAAAGTTCCATGTGATTTGTGAAATGAACAAGAGAAACAATGTTTGCTATAATTAATTTTCCTTTTTTACTGATCAGATATTCGATATTTGATTCGGTATTCGAAGCATTTTTTTCCCCATATTCGTATTTGATTCATATTCGAAAATTTCACTATTTGCACACCCCTAATAGTGAGTATGCACAGTGTCTAACTTACACTTAAAGCTTTCAATAATTAACCCAAGTCACAGTGTCAAAATCGGTTGTCAGTGCATCAATACAGCATATATCCGCACCATGTTCTTGTTCATTGCTATCTTTCGTATCCAGGAACAAATCTAAGACACAAGTGTAGAATTCAATTGCGCTGAGTTAGAAAGGGCACTAAAATATGCCGCTGCAAATAGTATAAGGCTGAAACACATGAATGCAATTATACCTAGCTGATTCATGCATTACTCTAGCGGCTTGTAGAAACATAGGCAGCACAGACAAAAAATGGAAAACACTGAATGTTCGACTTACCCTGGGTTCTTGGATCATGACCGTAGAAGTGAGCTTCAACCGGCATGTTGGCATTTGCCTGCACTTCGGTGCCAAAGTTTCTTCCATCACTGGGCAAGTGCTGGGGTGGAGGCCCACGGATTGGTCGGTAGGAGGCAGGGTTCATCAATGGAGCTTCCTAGTTGGCAGCGATAAAGCCCCAAAAGATTTTATATAGAAAGCAATGCTTAGCTGCACACACAGAACATTTAGTTTCATGGCAATGGCAGACACTTCCAGTACAACACTGCTTCCAGAAAAGGCCTTACAGAAATAACCACCACAGCCAAATATTAAACAGCTTGGTAGCTAAGAACCATGTCTTCTGGCTTAAAAAAGGATAATGTGACACAACCACAAGTATGGCATTTATTCGAATCTAGGCCAGCATTCTTTTTTTCTTTAATGATATTAAATATCAAACTGATAGGCTGACTTAGATTCAAGAAGCCATAAACCCAAGGACAATTTTAAACTGGAATAATTGTATGCTGGTGGTCCCCGAACAAGACTTTACTAGGAGACAGCACTGCAGCCATTACTAATACTAGCCACAGTCAACAAAGTACTTAAAAGGTAGCTCTGACTTCATGCAAGAATTCCACAGGCTGTCCAGCTTCGTCTTCTCCCATTAACAGGAAGCCAGCATGCTGGATATGAACGGCGCTTGAAGGTCTACTAGGCACAGGTGTGTGCTTTTAGTGCTATGCTTTAGGAGTAAGCACAATTTTGCAAAAGTTCTCATAAATTATTTCTCGTGACACATGTAAAGCTGGAACCCTCAAGCCTGCACTTCCCTTCTATGTTCTCGATTTCTACCCTGGGCACCTGACCGATGGAGTGAAAGCTGCGCTCACCAAAGCTTGTACAAATGTCACAATCATACCTGGCGGCATGACAGACCAGCTAACTTCAAGGGATCGAAAAAGCTCGTGTTCCTAGGAGGAGCAGAAATGCTGTAGATTGGGATGACATTTCGGAGGGCTTGGTAGCACACTCGTTCAGAAAGGGCTGCATTACGAATGCACTTGATAGATCACAAGATAGTGCATTGTGCGAAGAGGACAGTGACAAGGAAACCAGCGACAATGGTGACAAGTGAGTGGCGGCAGGGCTGTGGCAAACAAATGCCATTTTGACTTTGCAACTGTTGTAGTTTTCAAATTTCTTATTTTCCAGTCAGTATACATTCAAGGAAAGTTTTTTTCCCAGGCCCTCCACTCTTGGGCGTTGGATCAAATTTGAGGCCAGCCTAGATTTGAGTAAATATGGCCCCAGTGTGTGCCGAAAAGTTTAGCTATGTATATTCAATGTATACATCCTCTCTCTGACGCAAACGTGCATGAATACTGTCTGCATCAACTGAAGTTCCAAGCGCAACTGGGCAGACATTGTGCCCGCTTCGCTTTACTGCAAAACCATGACCCCCAAAACGCTGATGTACTCCACTCCAGGCTGTATGGCATGTTCAATAGTTGCACATCAAACATCTGAAGATGCTGGTTCATGTATGTATTGTAACCCATTTTAATTTGGCCATGCAAAAACCAGCGCTGATGTGCAAGCCCCGGGGAACTGCCCATCATTTCCTCCTTTACATACTGCTAACCCTACCTTTTTATCCTTTCATCACGGCAAACATGAAAAAAAGAAAAAAAAAAATTCGGAGCCCTACTGGGAAGTTTACCAAGGAAATGGCTTTAAAATCTTCTTAGCAATGGCTGCTCTCCAGAATCTGCACACTGGTCTTACTCCTTGCCATTTACTAAACTAAGTCCCAAATAGAATCTGCAGTTTTGCAAGCAGCAATGGGCACTTCAACATTGAGAAAGTGGTCCCTTGCTTTACCCTGAAACTAGGGCCGACAGAGGTGAAGACTCCACACACTGTACAAATCAACAGGCTTGTCTGATGGAAGACTTAAGGTGTGTGGGAAAACAAAGAATTGAAAACAGCTCCAATCACCAGGAGATGTAAGGTGCGCAGCAAAGGCACAAAGTAAAGGTCCAGGAAAGCCCCAGCCTCAGAGACATGGAATTACAGCCAAAGAAATAAGACGCCAGCTCAGAAGAAGCTTGACAAGACAAGTGCTTCTGTTGGCCCACTGACAGCAAAAGAAGCCAGTCAGACAGTTCCTTAGGACATGCTACTTGCCTCTTGACAACCTTAGAGTATTCATGTGTGTTTGCAGCTGTATTTTTCAGCTCCAAGTCTTCATCCAAAATCTGCAGGTTTACGAGCAACAGCTACTACAAATTCAAATGAGGCAAACAAGGCGGCTGCTCTTGTCAGATGCATATTTGAACAAAAAGGCTCGAGCCCTTGGTGCAAAACTTGGAATGTTGTCTGTGCAGGCATAGTATTTTCAAGTTGCCAGGAAAGTGTCCTGAGCGACGATGATGCGTGCACCGACCCTGATGTGCTGTGCCTGCTGTTGCTGCTGTTCCTCGCTGCTTGAGGTGGGGAGACGCACGATACCCATGACATCGCCGGCCAAGTCGCCGGGACCTCTGGCGACCCCTTGAAGCCGTGTGTTGAGCAGGTTCGCCAGTGCTGTCTTGGTTTTGGGCGTGACCTGAGCTGGGTTGGGGCCAGAGGCCGCCACAGCCTGTTGCTGCTGCTGAAGGGTGGCCGCGGCCACAGCCGCAGCAGCTGCTGTGTTTGCGGCCGATCCAATTGGAGGCTGCGGACCGCCCGTAAAGGGCACCTGACAAAGCAGCGAATGAGGGACGACGATGAAGGAAATGGGAGACAAATCAACAGCTCAGAACTCAACAAATGCTCAGAGAAGGGCATCTCCAGGCAGCAAACAGCTTGTGAGATCTTGGAGTGGTAGCAGGCAGGATTCATTGCGAGCACCGTGAAACAAGATGCCATTCTTCAAGATGCCATTTTCTGTCTTTCTCTTCCCGGCATTCATACCATGCAGAAGGGTAAGTACTGTGACCAGGCCAAGCAGAGCACATGCAACTGTTGTCATGCCTCATGAGATGTCGACATGCTCAGTTTCTTTCCTTTCAGGGATTACCTCGCATGCTATCATCACATGCAGAATGGCCACTAGTGACTCTTGACAAGTGGTGCTGAAATAAGAACTACTAAAAAAACCTGTGAGGAAATAAAAAAAAGGAACAGAAAGGAATGATAATAAAAATTTGTGTGGCACTTTGGACCACTAAAGTGCGATAAGGCAAAAGCCTTTGTTTGAAACTTCGCTGATTCCTGGTTTTACTGCATCTGCTTCTATAGGCTGTGTGGTGTGGCGTTCAAGGAAGCACCAAATGAAAGGTGCCACATGGACGCCTGATATGACTAGATAGCGTAAGCTACCAGCCAGCATATAAAGTCCCGCTTTAACGAAGCCATATGAGCGTGTCCGCGTGGCCTAGGAATAACGTGAATGCAAGTGTTTTGGCAGGCTGATTCTGATATCATCCTCCCATGTGAAAGGAGAGGCCCGAATTGGCAGCACCTGCCAAACAATAGTGCCCTGTGATTGGTCGAGACCTCTATGACGTCATCCCACCCTCAGCCAATCAGAGCGCCGCAAAACCATGACACTTTTGCCGACGACAACGGTGAGCCATTAAATGCTTTCACCTTAAAAATGCTCTTTGGTCATCTTATGTGCACTGAGTACTCAAAACATGGATGCTACACTTCGTTTTCCAAAATGGGGTGCCAAGGTCGAAAATCGGAACATGCAACCTAATGCTCAGCAGTGGAACACTGCATCAAAAAACACTTGTGCAGCAAAGCTCAAGATGGATGAGGCTCCATTTGTATGAGCATTTTATCTCTGATGCCTTCCATGCTGTATATCAGTGTCGCCTTGTGACACAATGGGTGATATCTACCAGCTGATGCCTACAGGGATCACTGATACTTAAAGTTCGGCTACAGATAATAAGCAATGAGAAGCAATTTACAACTCTGTATACAAAAGAAGGGTGAACAAACAACCTAACAGACGAGCAGGAATCTACTTTCAGAGTTTTAAGCTCTACTGGTAGCTGTTCGATTGCCCCCAATATGGACATGTTACTGTAGCCGCCTTAACTAGGCTTCTGATTATAGATATCTATTTTAGCTCAGGCTTGCCATACAGTCCCATTTGAACCTCGTTGCTTGCTGTGGAGCTTGCCTCAGAAATACAAGTTTTCATTTCATCACAACCAAAGGAGCAAATGGTATAAAAGCATGTGTGAACTATTTTTTAAAATTAATTTTACACGGCCCCTTGACCTGCAGTGTTAATGCCATTGTGCATTTTTTTTGTATTGATCTCTCTTTGTTAAGTGAGTTATTGTCACAACCCAAGACAACTAAGAGCTCAAAGGGTTAGCGGCATCATGGTAATGATTACTGCAGTAAACTATACCATCAACAAGGCCTTCGCTAAAGATAGCCTTTGCACCACATGCACAAGAGACACAGCAGAATCTCGACAGATTGAAGTCAGTCAAATAGAATTATTTTAAGCACAACGCCAGCCAAAATATTAATATCGACTAGCATAGTTAGAAAAAAAATCTTAATCGGAGCTACAATTTCCTACCATCTAGGAAAAAGAACTAGAAACACAACTCAGTACCGCAATGGTGCATGCATTTCAACCACCTGTAGTTGTTTAAAGTGCCCTGGCATCACATAGTACACGAGCACCTAGCGTTTCGTCGCCATCAAAACGTAGCCGCTGCAGCCAGAATCAAACCTACATCACCTGGCACAGCAGTTGAGTGCCCTAACCAATGAGCCAATGCTATATTGGTTCAAATACAATAACAGTATTGCTTTTGAGATATGCCAGTACTGTGACATTTGCTATAAATGCATGTGAGCGTGTCACTGCCAAAGTAGCAGCAGAGCATGGCGTGCTAAGCTTGCTTGAGCAAATGGGAGGGAACCACCTCAAGGCATCAACTGTCATTGCCAGATTCTACATTTCAAGAGAAATATGTGATTATATATAAGTGACCATTTCTGCAGTATTTTACAGCTCAAAAGTGCCATTGCAAATTCGACAATGCTTTCAATTTTCCTTTCATTGCTTCCTTTTTCGAAATAAAGTTTGTGACTTGTGTCCCATTTTCTCTCTGTTAAAGAAACCCTTGACAAATGGAAACAATTTTCCTTGCCCTTTGAGGTTATGCTTAAAGAGTGCTTACCATAATCCTGTAAACAATATGAATGTGCCCAACAGTTCAGCGCACAAGTGCGAATTTTCTGGTTATTTCTCGTGAAAAATTGAGAATAACCTTCATATATAAATAAACCAAGAGGAAAACTAGTAAGAAAAAAAAAAGTGCACTTGGCACATATAATTATAGAATAATCAATAACTGAATGCTCATACTTTGCTCCCTCTCATATTTTACACGGGGCTACATTAAGATGCTGAAATCTAACTAGCAGTTTTCGATCTAGTTCCCCTCTTTAGTGTCCCATTTTGCATCATTGATGTCATTCCAACTTGTGAAGAAGCCTATGTATAAGGTGATGTTACAGGCAGCTAATACTATACTGTGAAATGCACAAGCAAAACAGCAAGCACACTGTCTCACTACATTCACTATGCTGCAAGACACGACAACTTGTTCAAAGAGCTTTTTCTCCCTTTGTACATTATGACCCTTTGGCACTTAGAAGCAGGCTTCAATGTAGACACTGCACCAAAGACAAGAGAAATCAGCCCATCCAAACTCCAACATTTAGAGAGCTTCTATTGCCTCTGTCAGAATTACAAACCACCGAATGTTCTGACTACTGCCACTTCATGCAGTCACAGTCAAGGCAGAAAACATCAGTTATGCTAACCTGTGAGCAAATTCAATTTATATCAACTTTTTATGCAGAAAACAGGGAGTGGCGATGAAAATCGCCGGCCTTGCTGCACCATGAGAGATGCAAAGAACACATATAGCCTGTCCACAAAAAACACCCATGAGCATGGATTGTATGTTGTTAGAAATAAAATAAAAAGTAAGGGGTATGCAATATTCGAAACCTCAAACAGCCTATGAATAGCACTGACTACTTAATTTGCACAGCTATAAAATCTTTCAAAATTCTCATAAATTACAAATTTCTTCGTCATCTAAACTTGTGGTGAAATATAGTGGCATTTCCAAATGGCAGTTCTCAGCACTTTCCACATGAATTTATTTGAGCCGACTGCCAGGAAGCTGAAAAGAGCTTTGCTAGGCCTTGCAGCATGTCACTTTGTCATACCACTTAAGACCATTCAGTATTTTAGACCCTTACGATTGGAGATGAGGCCAGTGTGCGCAGCAGTCGTGTTGTGATTGCTGCACCATTTGTTAACATGTTCATATGAATCAAATGAATTCCTTAGGCCACTTAGGGCAGGTAAGAAAGAAGCATACGAGAGGAAGACTGAGCTCAAAGCCAGCTCATGTAATCGCACCGCATGCAACATGGCTCACGTGCTGGGACTCTTTGAGTGCCACATATTTCGAGAGGACCCACTTACTGATATTTTCTTATGTAGGACATGTACCTGGCCATAACACAGGCCCCAAATCCATTTGCATTCCAATGCTGAGTGGTGCTTCTATGTCTGTTTTCTTTCTCAGGGGGTCGCTGTCCGTTTTATCACTACTAAAACATCTGCAGTCAGTGAATTTTTTGGTTTCACTGTTGAGTCTGAGTTCACCAATACTCCCTGAATTTTGACATCACTAAGGTAGCACTTTGGTCTCCCATGTACATTTGCCATGTCTGAACTAAACAGACTCCAAAACGACTACCTCAAATCACCACTGCAAAAACAGTTGTACCTGCCTTTCATCTATAAAAGTATGTGTGAACTTGAGCATTAACAAAAGCACAATAGATGCCTAGCACAGCAACAATCAAGTAAACAAAAAAGAAGCCAGCAGGGTAGAGTGAATTCAAATCTTGGCATTTATCACAGGAAGTGAGTAACAAAGGGAGTATGGCTATGAATACAACCGAGTTTGATTTCATGTAAAACCAAAACCTTGCATGAATACGGCATCATTTTCCACTGTTTCTGTCTTTTAAAAGGCAATAGATAATAAATGTACGCAGCAGTCAAGTGCTTCAAGCCCGCACACACTGCACCTCCACTTCTTGTCTGCGCTGCCTCGTGCTGCGAATGTTCGCCTGCCTCTTCCCCTTCCCTATTTCTCGCTGCACTTTTACTCTCCTTTACTTTCTGAACAGACTGTGCCACCGCCTTTTCATGTTTGTAGACAGCTTTACTTTTTTTTTCCTACATATTCCAATGTCTACGAAAAGTAGGCTCCTCCTGGATGCTGCTAGGCTTGGTGATAAAGCCTTTTAAAATAACACTTGGTATTAATTTTTGTTTTAAGTAAAAATCTTTGCCTTGTGATTCTAAGCAGTGCACGGGTGGCAATATCATTTCGTGGGAAGTCGTCGCCGTGGCCAGATGCACTTTACTATAACCAATTTTTACTAAAAATGTCTTTATATGGAAGACGAACTGGGACTTCAGTTTAACTTTACTATATCAGAGTTTACTGTAGCGGGGTTCTACTGTATTTAAGCATTGTGAAAGTGAGCACACTTTTGTTCCCTTTTTTAAGATGAGCACCAGCCCTACAATGCACTTTTTTTTTAACATTCTAAATGTAGTGTTGCTCTGTGTATACCTTGTATACACTGCCCTTTCCTTCTGGTCCTTCTTCCTTTCTGGTTCTCTTATATTATTGCAATTGCATGTAATACTGCATTGGTTCTATATTTGTAATGCCCGTTTTCTCCCACACTAATGAATTTGATTTCTTTTTGTGACATAAGCAATGAATAGCGACATCCTGAAAGAGAGATGTAAAAAAATTGTCAACTTCCTCGTTCTGTCTCAAGGTTTTGTGTTTACATGCTCAATAGACTGCCCTATCCAGCACACAAGCAACAACGCTTTAAGCAGGCCATCCTTATTTTGTGTATAAGATTGGAAAAAAACATTTATTCTAATGAATTAACCCGAACTCAGTCGACAGTTGGAAGGAATGAGCACAAGATGCACCATGAGTAAACTCAGGTGTGGCATTCTAAGGGTGTGGTTTCATTTTCACATCTTGAATTCAAGACAGCATTCGGGCCCATGCCAGAATCCAGTCAAAGCGATCCATAAGAGCTCAGTGGGCTAGTGTACCTGCATTTGGGGTGACATCGCACAACCACTGCTCTGTCTTCAGGTGTCACAAGGGAGTGTGGATGGAACGGTCTCACTGGCGTTGCAGCTCAAGTTGCCGCTCTCGTGCTTTTTTAACGAGCTGTCTTGTTGTATTTTGTTCCGATAATCGCATGCTGACATCACTCCTCCAATAAGGAGGTATCCGGACAAAATACAATGCTTCATGATGGCATTCAGAAAGCTTCTTTGTCATGTAAGCATTACTCCGAACTGTGATATCCCCTTCATTTTCTTCTCTGAATGCAATTGTTACCCAAAGCATTGTAAACAAGAAGTTATGGTACGATAGGCATTCTCAAACTTATCTGCCTTAAGGAACACCTCTCCCACATACAACCCCCATGACAACTGGTTGTCACAAGCATCACAATTAAGCAATGTTGCTTGTGCATGAATGCTCCTGCTTTTCTTCTCTTACCAATAAGTCCAATTTGTAAGCATTTTTGTTTATTACTTTCCGGAATTAGATTTTCATCCCCACCCACCTATCCCACCTATCTCTCACTCATGCCAAGACCTCCAACTCAAGTCACAGCCCAACGTTTCATTTTATTTGTTTACTCGACCAAAGACTGGTATTGGCTCTATCAACTAAACACCCCACAGAATCACGTAACGACTCACCTGGCTTTTATTTGCTATCTGCCACCCCCTGCTACTTCTTTTCTACTGCTTCTACTTCAGCAGACACTGGCTTTTTCGGCTTAACCAGGCTTGCCGGCAGCAAAATGTTATCCAAGTGCCACCGATGCAGAGTTTGCACAGAACTCCAAGGTTTCAAGGATAAAAAGGCGCAATAGGACAGAAAGAAGACATTTTGGATCATACAAGTTATGAATCCTGTGACCCTTCGTTAGCTCTGATATCGCTTTTCCCATAAACCATTTCTGCTTCCTTTCTTCTTGTTTTTCGGCGGAAGCTGCTAGCCTCGACAAGCAGAGTTGTGGCATCCTAAATATCAGCATCTTCAAAGAGAATGACAGTAAAGGCTCACTCATAATTTCGCTCCTCGAAGGGCGTGCGACCAGGGAGCTGCTCAGCTTTACCGATGGTCACACTAGCAATCCCAAAATGGTTTCACTCGAAACGAGACTTGTCAATCTTGATTGTTCATCAGCAACTTCTGTAAAAACTAACTTCCATTCCCTTCTACTGTGCTGCTGATTCTGGAAAATCGAGTAGTGCCTGAATGGCCTGCGAAAGTCGCTTTTCGACCAAAATGATTGCATAACCTTTGCGAGTTGCAAGTGTGAACGGGGCTTAACAGCTCCAAATATTTAGCATTTCTGCAGGTCTTCGTTATTTTTTAAAGCCAGTTTTTAAGCTCCAGCAGATTCCTTTCAAATGTGCTTGCCGACTTTCTGCTTCTGAGATTTGCGGCATTCTCCCGATCTTGTACTGACACTCCTGGCGATTCTTTTCCATCACGCATACAATTTTCAAAACCATAGCTGCTTTCGGAAGTCCAGTGTGAAAGCTAGTGGAAACCATAAAAGCAGCCTGCACAGCTATTCGAGAACCACTGCTGCACAAAAAGTTTTTTATTGGTGTTGCTATTGATTCTCATTCCTTTAATTATAGCCTGCTTAGCCTAACAGGTACAGTGAATTACCGCTGATGGGAGCAAACAAAAGTTGCTTGGAATATTTTGTTTCTTTTGATAGCCATGTTTTATGAAAAAGCATTCTTCTTTAACTTGAAACAGCAGTAAATTAAAAAACATTCCAGAATATTGGCCTTGTTTGGCAATCAATTTTAATTATTCATGTTAGCTTTGTAATGAGGGAGTAAATACTCATAAGCATGTACAGCCATGCGGCTACAAAGGAACACTATACAGATCCCTCAGAAGCTTATAGTTTAAAAAAAAAAGAAAAAAAAATTAGTCCTTGTCCGAGGTTTGAAACCAAGACCACTGTCTCTCCAGAATAGCCACTCGACCAGCTGAGCTTGCTAGAACGGCTCGCAGATCAAATTGTAGTGCAAGAGCAAACTCATTAACGTCAAGCAGAAAAAGTACTGGTCTAATGCTTAGGAAAATACCCCTTAGGGTGTGTTTTCTCCGTAAACATTGAACCCAAACTGTTCCCATTTCAAGTGGCTGCTCAATTGTCTTCAAAGTGCATTTTCTACCCCAAATGCATGAAAACACTCATCCAAGGCCGTGTTCATAATATCAGATCTTTTCCCAGATCACACACACTGACAGTATCACAAGTAGAATAAATTGAACTTAATTTAGTTTGTCGTGAATTTCACATGCCTTCTTAGAGAAGATAGTGCAATTCAAGTATCGAATCAGTGCCACGGTCTCCCGCTGAGATGACCACCGCCTGCCAGGGAAGTGAAAAGTTGCAGGAACCTGCCCCAAAAAGAAATGTTTTGCAAAATAGGACCAGTCAGACCTGGGGCTGTCTGCAGTGCTAACATAACTAAAGCATTACAGTTCTAGCAATGTTCTACAAAAAGCTTTACTTAGCGGTGGGGACCATTTTAAATCCCCTCACGAATACAGTCGAGCATGGATATATCAAACTTTAAGGAGAATGTGCAATAGTTTGACACAATGGCAATTTGATGCATATGAAACATTACAGGTGACACTTAAGCTCCGCCTTTAAAGGCATCGCAGAATACCGTAGGCTACCAGCCCACATATAAAGCCGTTCAAACACGCCTGCGTGGCCCAAGGGTAACATGAATGCATGGTTCCTGGCGGGATGATTCTGATATCACTCCTCCAGATGAAAGAAGGGGGCGAAGTCCAGTTATTGCTCGGCCATGTCAGCTGCCAGCAACTGCCTGCCAGCGCCATGCTCATGATTTTTGGCTCACAATGCCAATACAGACGTCGGTTTTTCGGTGAATGGGGCCTTTAAGCTACGTGTTAAAATGGCAGGTGATAAGCTTAGCTTATATGTAATCCAAAAGCGAGAGTACAGTGCATCCAAGCTAGACATGCCACCTGCTAGCATGCTGGGCAGCATGCCACTTGATAGGCATTACTCAGTTGAAACTGAGCGCATAGAAGCCATAGTGTGTAGTGCTTTCGAACTAGCCACTACCTATCGTAAGGCATTTCCTTCTTTTTTGAGCACACTATAATAAAAAAAATAATTAAAACTAAGGTACAGATAGTTTCACAAAGCTTACAGCAGCGACCCTAGGTAAGCACTCCAGGAGACGGTAGACACTCAAACCGCTCTCACAGCCTTGAGCACTGTGCACTGCCCGAATACTGTTTAATCCGTGATTGTCAGTCGCACTGTATGTGCAAGAAGCAGTTTTTGCCAGCGCTTTGCCTACATATCACCGATATTGCGATCAACTGTCACATTACACATGCCAGGAGTGATGACCAGTGGCCATGCAGTCGTAAATAAATTGCCTCAGGAATAACCAAGTCTGCACGAATGCCTTTCCATGCTTCTGCATATCGATTTTCGTTTGTTTTGATTATAAATTTTTGTATGATACAATTTCTGCGCGATCACATGAGATTAGTATCACCGAGATTCTACTGTATCAAATGATCCTTGAAATTGGTTTGACATACATTGAAATCCCCTTGATGCGCCTTTTTTATTACGAAAGCAATACTGCTCACAGTTTGAGCCTTCAGTGTGGAACAGCGGTGATCACCATTGACCTTTGACCTTTAGACGACCCCCGTAGGCGACCCCCAAGCTGGCAGGAGCTGCCAACTTGGGTCTCTCGTTTCACATGGGACGTTATGTCAGAATCAGCCTGCTAGGACCCTGGCATTCACGTTACCCCTATAGGCCACTAAGGCACGTTCATATGGATTGGTTAAAGCAGGGCTTTATATGTGGGCTGAGGAAGAAAAAAAAGAGGAGAAGAATGCTCGGTCACCCGCAGCTAATGCTTTCACTCAATATTTGGTTCAGCAGTGCTGAACCCTTGTAATTTTTTTTAAATAAGAAATAAAAGTATAATAAAAAAACTGTATGACTTTGAAAAATATAGCTTGGTACAAAAGCATCTGTTGACCCTTTTACTTCATAAAAATGTAGGTTATAATTTTCTTGTCGAAGATATGAATCACCTTTTGTATTTCTCGCAGAATTCAATTTGCATTCATGTTGTCCTTACTGTAAAAGGGATTTAGCCCCACACCGGTACTATCCCAGCAATGACAAGCTGAGATAGCTCTTTCGTTGTTTCCAGATGCTTCGCCCTCTTATACCAATGCACTGTGAAGAAGTTGTTGAACTGAATGATTTGGCACATTTTTATTTCAATATTGCCTTTCCCAGACCTGGCCCGCTCAAATGTAAGCGCATAGTTGTTTCCAAATGCTTCAACCTCTTGCCCCTAAAGCCGCGTTCAGACTATGTGCGCAACACACGTATCGTTCGTAAAGATCGCAAGCGTAAGCGCAAGAAACGTTATGTGTCTGTTTAGACTGCTGTCACATGAACGTAAGATGTGTAACGGCCGCAGCCAGCATGGGCGTAAATGTCGGAGGACCCGCGACTTTTACGACTAGCACAGATACGTCTGTTACGCGCAACCAATGCGCGCAGCCATTTCGGTATTCCCTTTCCGGCCACGGGGCTTCCGGTCCTCCCAGATTTCACGCGCAAACCAGCTAGTAGGTGACATCATCCAAAGCTCCTACTCTGCTGCAGTGTCTCAGCTCGCCGGTGTTATTGGTGTTGCGTCGGTGATTGTGTCTGTCCGCAGCTTGATCATGTGTAGTGCGGAATCTTCTTCGCTGTGGTATTATCCGCCTCTTATAAAAGAAGTTCGGCAGAGGCCGGTTCTCTACTACCAGTAGCTGAAATCGCAAAGAGAGAAGTGCAAAACGATGCCTCGCTGCAAATTGCCAGTGCGCTGAGTCAAAGCAGTAAGTGGTTTTTCAATCCGTTTTTTCACGTGCGAACAAGCTCTCAACAAGCAAACGTTTCCTCTAGTTTAGAAAAGTGAGGAATATGGAGGCGGGGGATGCCCGCTTCATCCAAGTGCATCCTCACAGCCCGTCGGCTCCGTTGACAAGTGAGGAAACAGTTGGCCTGCAGCGAAAGGCCGATGCGGGGCAACATTGTGGTCGGGCCGCAGAACGGAGCTGGCGCGGACTCGTCGAAGTTTGAAAGAAGCTCACCGTAAAAGAGAAAACGAAAACAGCGTTTTCTGGGGGGGGGGGACAAGGTTCCGCGGACGTTTCCGTGTCTGCCACGTGCCCCGGCTCATTGTTTGGAGTCAGCAGTACGACCTTTGAGTCACCGCCCCGGCCCGTCTCCAAGATCGCTCCGGGGCACTGGTAAAATCACAAGCAGGGATGCAGGCGGACCGCACGCCGGAACTACGTATACACAGCGTTCATGTTTTGGTGCGAGAGAGTGCGATCATGGGACACCGAGCAGGAGTGTATGGTGCATCAACAATGAGAGCGGGCGCGTGAAGAAATGTGCGAAGGAGTGAGTGATGTTAGCACGTGAGTGGATATTTGAAAACTGTGTGCGAAACGAAGAAGTGTATTTGTAATCGAGTGGTTAATTGTTAAACACCCATTGTTCTTCTTCGTATTTTATTTGTGTGTCCAGTCTTTTCTTTCACATCTCATTTTGAGCTTGAAGAGCCCAGACCGCCGCTATCAGCCACTTGCTAACCGGCGCCATGTTGAGAGTGGTGATTGGCCGCTCGTAAAGAATGTATCTTACCAAATCGCCCAGTGTGAACATGCGCGGTCGCAAACTACGTAAACGGGAGTTTTAGCCGCTATGCGCACTGTGATAAATACGATACTTACGACGGATGCGCACGTAGTCTGAACGCGGCTTAAGGCATTGTGAAGAATCCCTATGTCTCTCCATGTCATGTCTCTGCAGGAATGGCTTTCACATGTCAGCTTTGCCCCTTTGCATCAAGGAGCAGCAGAGAAGCCATCCCGGTCAAAGAGCGTAGTTGTTCTCTAGCTTATGCCACGCACTTCCGGGCTCAGCCCGTATATTAGAACATGTGTAATTGATCTCTAAGGCTATCATATGACCATAATTTGCTGAAAATTTGAACTTAGCAGCCGGGAAATCATGTTATCCGGGAACATATTAACCGGGAGAAAAGATAAGGAACTTCATGGGATATTTTTACCACTTGCAATATTGAGTGGGAGGGAGAGAGAGAAAAGACTTCAAATAAAACGATTTTAGCCACCGTTAACGTTCGCTGACATGCTACTATGCAGAGGGGGGGGGGGGGGGGGGGGGGGGGCATTAGGGAATAAAGATGGAAGAAGGGTTTGTAACAGGTAAATTGTATAAACATATCAACAAGATTTTACTGCCTTTAAAATTTCCCATACTTTTGACGAAGGATTCTCAAGGGGATAATATGTGCGTACGATATAGCCAATAATTTGAAATGCTTAAGTATGATATATCTGGACTTGACTGTAGCGCTTTGCATACCTTAGTCTGTCCTCTGAACATCCCCAAAGAACTCACAGCAGCGTCGTACTCAAAGATGCGCTTTAAAATTTTAAAAATCGCACAAATCACACAGTACAGCACATAAGGCTCTCACTAATGCCACATTGAGGTCTCCCTTCAACTTCTAGATTGATAAAACCGATTTGCTCTCATTAAAACACACTTATTTTTAATTTTTAGTCATGGTATTAAATGTAGCCTGCTGCAACGCCCAAGAACAGCAGTAAAGTGTGCCGTGCCTCGAAAATCCTACTGGTGTCAGTTCTAAGCTCCACATAATTTTGATGACCCTACCAGATGCGCATGTGTCACTGCCACATAACTTTATATTTTCATTCTTTTTTTAATGCCAGACCACAAAGACATTTAAAGTGATAAAGCAAAACCAGCAGTGACAAAGAAGCTGATAACTGGTTATGACAATGTACCATTAAAGGGACAGAACACTGGGATTTAGGTCTCAAATTTTTTTCGGTGCAATGGAAAGATTGATGTCTAAAATGTTCAATTCCATGGCGATTCTGGTAGGAACTTAGTAGAAAATTTTTACCGAGACTTTTTCAATCAGTGCATGTGCTTGTTTTTATATGATCCGATGCTAGAAACCATGAGCAGCAACCGCGGTGACGACTGGTGGTCGACAAAAAAGACATACCGAAAACAAATATAAATTTCACTCGCCAGACAGTAATTAGACATTTTTTGTTTAGAGTAACGCCCTTTTGGCCTTCGCACTGAAGGCTGTTATGGCATAGTAATGCACGCCTCGTCGGCGAAAGCTTTAGTGAGCACTATCATCACTTCATTCCCGAAATTCCGAACAGTGTGGCACCGTCTAGTGGCAAAAACCTGAAAGTATGCCTCTTGCGGTGCAAAAGGAGGGGTGGTTTTTATTTAAGGACGAAGTGGAGAGAGCGAAAAATATATTGAATTATGACAAGCACTCCTTAAAAAAAAAGAACAATGCGCAGTTTCGAATATTAGCAATATTTTGCTGACATTTAGTCACGTGTGGTACTACACTGAAAGTAATAAGGTTTCTCCGCTGGATAAAGCCTCAGTTGTTTTTATGCGATTCTTAAAGGCAAATTAAAATTGTAAAGACCCCTTTTCTTTGACATTATAGTGCTCGATTTGCACTATAGACCGTTTTACCACGAGCAAGCAGGAGCGGAGAAAAATGCTCTCTAACCAGGTTCATTGCACCGGCTTATTCTTGCCAGTACAGAGTGGGCTGTGCATTCGCACGCTCCATGCATAGCAGAGCGGCCTTGCACTTTGGTATATTTTCGGCTGAGAGACTTAAATACCTTTATTGGCGCCACTTTTAATGGTAATGTCACCGGGACAGCAATGCGTGTTCGTGGACTGAGCAAACAATCGAAGAAGTCGCAAGATGATTGCCGAGAGCGTATGTGGGAAGCATGCAACAACAGCCTGAGTGCGGCTATGATATGCTTTTGCTTCACCGCTTTCCAGTCCACCCTGATTTAATTTGCCTATGAACGTTTTGTGTTGGTCAGACAAACTTATTACCAATGATGGACTCACGAATATGATGCCCACTTTACTTTCACCGCCATAGTAAATGCACATCGGGCAGGCCGTGTCTCTCGCAAGTCCTCTGCACACACGATACGGTGGATCTCTTCCGCCAGCGCAAGAAGAGCGTGCTAAAATCTGGTCTTCATTTCAGCCCACAGCAAAAAAAAAAAAAAAATAAAAAAAAAAAAACATCTTTCTTACGGATCTCTTATCCTTACCGTGTTGTACATAACTGCAATACGAACAAGTTTCTCAACACAGCCTGTTGCCGCTGGTGCAACGCGCGACTCGTCTGCACACTTGCTCCGCTGCTAAGGCATCACCGAAATTTACATTTTATTTTACTAATGCAATAGGATCGGCAGTACGGCAGTTCCACGAGAGACCATTTACTCTAGCGCTGAGCAATTACAAAAGCGCCGTCGGATGTGCCTTCGATGCGAAACAATTTAGGCCTAGCGACAACTAGGGAGTAGCACTCGGCGAGAGTGCCGTTGTCTGCCACGCCAGCGGGCGGCACCACTTTCGTAAGTGCTACTGTACGTGCTGCGAATTTGTCGTCTTCGTTCATGGCGCAGCTGAGAGCGCACGTTTTTCGACTTATTTCTCAACAATATGTCATGTAAGCGATGCTGCTACGACGAGACAGGAATACGATGTTGCTGCGCCGCCTGACGTACACCAAGGCTGCATAAAAACGTCGACAGATGGTACTTTAGACACTACTTCTTTTATGTGCTGTTCTTCAACCGTGGTTTAACTACATTGCTGAAGCAGGGCAGCTCGATCGTATGCTTTGCGCACTCAGTCGCCGGCGCACCGCAGACACGCATGCATTCGCCAAGCTCGGTACGCAATAGCAGTGGTTAGTGGCGTAACCACGGCGAACGCTGCCCATGCCTTTATGCGAAATGAAAGCAGCGCAACATCGAATGTAAATATGCACTATCGAGAGGAAACACACGACATGAAATAGATCGCACTTCACGTTAAATCAATGCGGCGATAACATGGAAAGCATCTTTCGTAGTATCTGTATTCCGCGTTCGGTAGCTGCCCGTACGGTTTATTCGCTGTGTTTTTGTGTGTACAGTTGCTATTACGATCATAAAATTTAATTGAGAATACATGTATCGTGAAAGATACAACAGATATATCCTCACAGTTAACGCTGATGAGTTCGGCCTGCGGAAGCAGAGCGCTGTCTTTCGCAGTCGCCCCAGCCGCTAGTGCTGCTTCCAACAGCTGCCTCCATGCCAAACGGATGGTACAGTAGAACCCCGCTGTTGCATACCCGTGTGCTGCGTTTTCCCGGCTGCTGCGTTCTTATGATCGAGTCCCGGCATGACCCACATAGTGTTCTATGCATTAGAAACCCCGCTGTTACGTCGTAACTGCGGGCACGTCCCCACATCATACATCGCAAACTGGCAAGCCTGAGTAACAAGCAGCGACGGCCATGTTTACTTTTATGGCCAATTGACTTGGCCTGACTTGGCCTGGCTTGGCCTGTCGTTGCTGGCGTGTCTACAGAAGGCGCTTGCAGTGCTCGGGCAGGCGGCATCATCATCATCAGCAGCAGCAGCCTGAGTACCAATCCAATCCAATCCAATTTTGCATCTTTTTTACCTATCATCGTGCGACGTGCCATTTTTCGTTCCCCCCATGCCGTTTCCTTTGTGTGGTTGGTGCTTGCGCGGCTGACTTCGTGCTTCGGACTCCTGCCACATACCATTGCATCGTTTCGCGCCTCTGGCTGGGAATCATTTCGCGGGTATTTTCCCGCTGTGGGATATGCAAAAAGTGAATTCGTACCGTGGTTGTGTGCACACGCGTCCAGCGCGCTCAATCGCCCACCTGACGCCATGCCGACCCTTTCACGCTGCAACGTAAATCACTGTGGGTTAGCGGCTGCCTCGTTCCGCCGCAGCACAAGAACTTGTTACAGTGATGGAATCAAGAAAGCACAAAGTGCTCTCCTTGGAGGAAAGGCTGAACATTCGTCGCACCGTGGATGCAAACCCGACGCGGAAGCGGCTGTGCATCGCAAAAGATCTTGGACTTGCGCCATCCACCTTGAACTCCATTGTTTCGAAAAGAAACGAGATCGAAGGAAACGCCCGGTCATTCGACATCAAAAGAAAACAAGCCCGCAGTGCAGGGCACGTGCAGCTTGATGAGGCTGTTTACATATGGTTCAAGCAAGCCAGAGCTGCAGGTGTGAATTTTGATGGCACCATTTTGCACGAAGAAGCGCTGGAGATAGCAGACAAGCTTGGGATCGACGATTTCAGTGCGTCAAACGGTTGGATCGACCGCTTTAAGAGAAGGCACGGAATGTGCTATCAAACCGTGAACGGGAGGCTGCAAGCGTGGACACTGTTACCATAGACAACTGGAAAGAGTCCATGGCGGGCATTATCAAGGGCTACGAACCCAGGGATATTTTCAATGCCAATGAAGCAGGCCTCTTTTATAAGGTACAGCCATCAAAGACGCTGAGCTTTAAAGACGAAGCTTGCCACGCCGGGAAAAGCAGCAAAGAATGCCTCACCGTGTTGTTGTGTTGCAACTCGGATGGCTCCGAGATGACGAAGCCGTGGGTCATTGAAAAATTTCGAAGCCCACGGTGCCTGAAAAGCATCCGGTACCTGCCCTGCCACTACAAGAACAACAACAAAGCCTGGATGACGTGCGCAACTTTTGAGGAGTTCTTGTCCTATATGGACTCGAAAATGGGCGGTCAGGAAAAAAGGCTGTTCTTTTTTTTGGACAACTGCTCCGCGCACCCTAAGGACACTACGTCGCTGCGGAACGTCAAGGTGGTGTACATTCCGGCCAACCCAACAAGCCACCTTCAACCCTTGGATGCTGGCATCATAAAAAATGTCAAGCATTTTTACAAAAAGTGCATAGTGAAGCGACCCCTGGAGATTGAGCCGCTGCCTAAATCCACCTTCACTTCGACTGTGGCGGCGTTAGACCTTCTCAGAAGGTATGTTTGCGACGACCGCGAGAGCAATGCAGCACTGCAAGTACAGTCGAAACCCGCAATAACGAAATCGCCGGGGACAGCAAAAAAATTCGCTTTCGCGAGAATTTCGTTGCCGCGAAAATGAGACAGAAAAGATAGAAAACAGCCCGCAAAAATAAAATTTATTGCCAAAAGTCAGTCAGCTTAGTTTGCCGAGCCTTGCCTTGCAGCAACTTCATGGTTCTATTCTCACACTGCAAGAAGTGATCCATTGCCACGTCGTCGTCGTGTGCGCCTAAGAACGACCGGATCGTGTCAAAGGCGTCCAACACATTCCTCGGGTTTACCGTCTCTCCATGTTGTGGACCTTGGTCCTCGGTGTCGTCAGTTTCGCACACGCTGCTGATGATAGCCTCATCGGTCATTTCTTCATGGACAACTACGTCGTCATCAGCGCGAACGAAATTATCGACACTGAGGCCATCTGGAACAACATAGGTGTCGACAGCACAAAGTGCACCCCATGCGTTGGCCAGCGATTGTGGCACTGCACTGGCAGCACAGTCATCGTGAAGTGTCTCTTCAAGCACGCTTTTATTTGGCGACTCGTCCACGCATGATGTCTGCTGGGTGGGGGCGAAGCCCGCATGCTTGAAACAGTGCTCAATCACGGTCGGAGGCGTCGCAAGCCATGCAGCGGCCAGCATCTCAAGCGCCATGAACAAGTCCACGTCGGTGGGGCGCTTGTGATGGAGGTTAAGAATGAGAAGCTGAATTAGCCTCTCTTTGTAGGCGCACTTCACACTTCGTATGACGCCTTGGTCGAGTGGCTGCACAACAGAAGTGCACCCGGGCGGAAAAAAAAAACAAGCGCACGTTTGTGAGCTCCATATCAACATGATGGGCGGTGCAGTTGTCTAAAAAAAGGCTCACCAACCTGCCTGCCTTTCTCATGTCCGCATCGAAGGCCTCAAGCCAGCTGGAAAATATTGAACGGGTCATCCATGACTTCCCGTTCGAGGTGTACTGGACAGGCAGCGTGCGGTTCCCCTTGAAGCAGCGGGGCTTCTTGCTCCGGCCAATGACAAGAAGCGGCCGTTTGTCACTGCCGTCCATATTGGAGCACAACAATACTGTTACGCGCTGCTTGCTGTGCTTCCCTCCGTGACATTTTTGACCTTTCAGGTCCAAGGTCTTCGAAGGCAGCATCTGATAGAATAGACCCGTTTCGTCCGCATTATACACGTCTGAGGGTTCGTACTGCCCCAGGATTTCTTCGGCAGTCAGCTGCCACGACGATGTTACCACCGGGTCCACTCCTGCTGCTTCGCCCGAAATCACCTTGGCCACAATATCGTGACGGGCTTTAAAGCGGCCCAGCCAGCCAGCGCTTGCTCTGAATTGGTCATGCCCGAGCATGCAGGCAAAGTCCAGAGCCTTCTGTTGCAGCAGTTTGCCAGACAGAGGCACTTTGTTTGCGCGCTGTTCACAGAACCAGGCAAACACCGCCTTGTCAACGTCCGGGAACACCGCAGCCGTCACTGTTTTATGATGTGCTCGAGCACCATTCTCAAGCGCACCGAGAATGGCTGCCTTGCTTTTCAAAATTGTCGACAGTGAGCTGCACGCAATCCCGTACTCGTCGGCAATATCCATTTTTTTCCTGCCTTTTTCTGCTTGAGAAATGATGGCAGCCTTCTCTTGCAGAGACAAAAATCTTCGTTTTTTGGCTGGCGGAAACATCTCCAACGCAAACGTGCGGACTGCTGCTCATACACACCGCCACCACACACAACGAACACATGTGCACCGCTCGCAGGCCTAAAAGTGCAGCGCTGATGATCTAGTGTCGCCCCCTGATGGTGTCGCTGCGAGGCTGCCTTCCCTGAACATAGCCTCCGAGATAAACAACCACGCGAAACCGATCACAGAGGACACGCGCTGCGCCGGTATGGTGGCTAGCACCGGCTCAAGGTGGCTAAAGTTTTTAAAGTTGTTCCGGCTGCCAGGCGCCAATGCTCTCGCAGTAGCCACACAAGCGCGCTATTGCAGTTTGCTCAATTTGAGTGCTTTTTTGACGCTGTTATTCATAATATGGGAGACAGTATGCGGACCGACGCTGCAGAAAATTTCGTTATCGTGGGATTGCGGTACAAAAATGTTTCGTTACCGAGAGATACGAAATACATTGGCCCCTATGGGCATTTGCCGGGATCTCGGAAATATTTCGTTGCGGCGAGAATTTCGTATTCTCGAGATTTCGCTATCGCGGGTTTCGACTGTATTGGAAAAACGAGTTGTGCTCAAAGGACGTGAGAAAATGCGACAGACAACGCTGCACAACTTTTTTAAGCACTAGCATGGTAATAAACATGCGTTCACTTGCCCACTACTGTCATTTTTCAATTTGTCCTTCTTCCTGGCTCTTACGTTGTTTTTTTACGATCCCGTGAAAAATGTATCAGCGGGGTTCTACTGTATACGATTTGCTGGCGCGCTCAAACAAAACATAAAATAGCACCAAGGTGTCGGATAGTTTTCACATATACCGCGGAACAGCACTTTTACACTGCCGCATCGCAGCATCAACACGCACAGCACAGCCCAAGATGGCGTCAAAAGGAAGCCAGAGCGGACTTTCCTAGTTTGGCTCATACGGGGCGCCATCATCAAACTAAGATGGCTGCGCCCAGGCATCGAAACTAAAATCGTCTATATGAGGCAAGGTCTTTTCATTACCACCATAATCTCATGACATATTTTGGCCAGTGTTCTGTCCCTTTAAGAACAGAGTAAGAACTAAGAAACCTGATCGCGCAGACCTTAAGGGGTTGGAAGGCACAATTTTTACTGCATGTCCTTCCTTTGGAATGATGCACAAGACATCAATGAACATAGTCTTTGTAACAGTTTTTTTTCTTATGCTTTATAAAACTGTAACCCCCCCCCCCCCCCTTCTGTAATGCCACATGTGGCGCTGTGGGTAAAAATAAATAAATGAATATAGAATCCACCTATGCTCCTTAATTAACTCGTGATTCATCTTCATTTCTTACCCCATTCTGTTTCGGTTCAAGTTATAGTGGTGAATGTAAAATGCAACATTATTGCAATGCTATAGGGGCTGTCTACAGAGGCAGTCATCACATGCCCATTCCCCCCCCCCCTTTTTGCTAATGAACAGCACTATATTTCAAACTATATTAACTTGTGGTCCAGATTTTGAGCATGCTGCATAATCAGTAAGATAAATTGGTTTAAGCAACTACAGCAAGATTCTAGAAGCAAGAAGAATGAATGGTGAAAAATTTCTCAGCTGCTCCAAGCAACCAGTGCATACACCTAGAGATCCTAGCAGTGACCACACAATGCCAAAAGTGCACTGCCTCAAGGAATCTTGCGTTTTCTCCAAATCCAAGGGTAAACTTTTAGGCTAAAGTATTAGCCAAAAGGTTCCATTCAGGACAAAGCTCTTTTTTGCATTCAAAGAGAATGATTTTTGCTGTGATCCGGAGTGTTGTGGCTTGTATATGCTGGAGGCTTAGAGCTCGCATTGGCTCACCTACGTAAGATGCCAATTGATATGCGAGTAAATGAACACAGCAGTGCTCCCTATCATACTGCATACTAAGTAGCTCTATATGATATATAACTTCTATGGCCTATCTATACATCTATAACATGATTCTGCTTTAGGCGGCTTATTTCCCAACCACATAGTTTTGAAGCGAACGAGTAAAACTGCGCATAAGACAGGACTGAAAGAACACACAGGTACAAACAAGGCACAGACTTCCAACTATATTTATTTACGAAACAAGTGGCTTATAAAGCCTCTGAACGAAGCAAGAAATCATCA
Organism: Amblyomma maculatum; assembly: GCF_055883805.1. Lineage (NCBI taxonomy): Eukaryota > Metazoa > Arthropoda > Arachnida > Ixodida > Ixodidae > Amblyomma > Amblyomma maculatum. Next base: position 216,670,799 of record NC_139346.1, on the reverse strand, counting down.
TCATCAGCCTGACTATACCCACTGCAAGGCAAAGGCCTCTCCCATATTTCTCCACTTAACCCGGTTCTGTGCTAGCTGCATCCACTTGACCCCCGCGAACTTCTTAACCTCATCCACCCACCTAACTTTCTGCCGGCCCCTGCTACGCTTTCCTTCTCTTGGAATCCAGTTTGTTACCCTCAGCGACCATCGGTTATCCTCTCTTCGCACTACATGTCCTGCCCATGCCCATTTCTTCTTCTTAATTTCCACTAGAATGTCGGTAACTTGAGTTATTTCTCTGACTCACTCTGCACGCTTCCTATCTCTTAATGTTACCCCTACCATTTTTCGTTCCATAGCCCTCTGGGTTGACCTCAACTTAAGTAGAACTCTCTTGGTTAGCCTCCACGTTCCAGCCCCATAGGTGAGTACAGGTCAGATGCAACTGTTGTATACTTTCCTCTTGAGCGATACCAGTAAGCTGCTAGTCATAATTTGCGAGTGCTTGCCAAATGTGCTCCATCCCAATCTTATTCTTCTTGTTATTTCCTTTTCATGGTCCGGATCTGCGGTTACTACTTGTCCTAAGTAGACATAATCGGCTACTACTTCCAGTACTTCGCTACCTAATGTAAACTGCTGTTCCTTCCCGAGGCTGTTGAACATTACCTTAGTCTTCTGCATATTGATTTTCAAGCCTACCTTTCTACTTTTCCTGTCTAGGTCATCAATCATTATTTGCAGTCTATCCCCCGAGTTGCTTAGCAAGGCAAAGTCATCAGCAAATCGCAGATTACTGAGGTATTCTCCATCTACCCTTATCCCTAACTGCTCCCATTCCAAGTCTCTGAATACCTCCTCTAAGCAAGTTGTGAATAGTACTGGGGAGATTGTGTCTCCTTACATAACACCTTTCTTTATGGGAATTTTGTTACTTTCTTTATGCAGAACTATGGTTGCTGTGCAGCCACTATATATATCTTCCAGCAGTTTCACGTATGGCTCGTCTACCCCGATTTCGCAATGCCTGCATCACCGCCGATGTTTCAACTGAGTCAAATGCTTTTTCGTAATCAATGAATGCTATGTATAAAGGCTGATTATATTCCGAGCATTTTTCTATCACCTGATTGATGGTATGGATATGATCGATAGTAGAGTACCGTTTCCGAAAACCTGCTTGATCCTTTGCTTGATTGCAGTCTAAGGTTGTCCTGATTCTATTGGCAATTACCTTAGTAAATACCTTATACGTAACAGACATAAGCTGACTGGTTTGTAATTTTTAAGGTCTTTAGAGTCCCCTTTCTTATGAATGAGGATAATGTTTGCATTCTTCCATGGTTCCGGTACCGTCGATGACACCAGGCACTGCTATACAGTGTGGCCAGTTTCTCATGCACGATATCCCCCCCGTCCTTTAGCAAATCTGTAGTTATCTGATCCTCTCCAGCTGCATTCCCCCTTTTCATAGTTTCCAATGCTTTCTTGACCTCGTCCTTCGTCACTGGTGGAACGTCTGACTGTTTTTCCCTGCCGCCAATCTCGTTACGATCCTGACTACTTTGGCTGCTGTAGAGATCTGTATAGAACTCCTCGGCTACTTTGACTATCTTGTACATATTAGAGATGACGTTGCCCGACTTGTCCCTTATCGCATACATCTGGTTTTTGCCTATGCCCAATTTCTTCTTTACCGCTTTAAGGCTTCCCCCGTTCTTTACAGCATGTTCAATTTTCTCCCATGTTATACTTCCTTATATCAGCCACCTTGCGCTTATTGATTAGCTTTGATATCTCGGCCCATTTGATCTGGTCTGTTCGATTGGAAGCTTTTATACTCTGGCGTTTTTTAATCAAATCTTTCGTCTCTTTAGACAGCTTACTGGTATCCTCTCTAACTATCCTACCGCCTACTTCTACTGCACACTCAGTAATGATATCTCTGAAACTATTGTTCATTGCTTCTAGGGTAATGTCGCCATCCTCGGTTAGAGCTGAATATCTATTCTGTAGCGAGATCCTGAATTCTTCTGCCCTCCCCCTCACCGCTAATTTGTTGATGGGTTTCTTTCTTACTAATCTGTTGCGTTCCTTCTTCAGATTTAGGCTAATTCGGGACCTCACCATCCTGTGGTCACTGCATCGCACTTTCCTGATTACCTCTACATCTTGCACAATGACGGGGGTTGAACACATTATGAAGTCAATTTCATTTTTAGTCTCTCCGTTAGGACTTTTCCATGTCCATTTCCAGTTCTTCCGTTTGCTGAAGGTATTCATGATTCTGAAGTTATTGCGCTCTGCAAACTCAACTAATAACTCCCCCCTGTTATTCCTAGAGCCGACCATAGTCACCTACTGCCTGGTCTCCTGCCTGCTTTTTCCCTACCTTGGCATTGAAGTCGCCCATTAGTACAGTATACTGTGTCTTTATTTTTCGCATTACCGATTCTACATCTTCGTAGAAGCTTTCAACTGCCTGGTCATCATAACTACCTGTAGGTGCATAGGCCTGTACAACCTTCAGTTTATACCGCTTATTAAGCCTAATTACGATGACTGCCACCCTCTCATTAATACTATAGAATTCATCTATATTACCCGCTATATACTTATTGACAAGGAAACCTAATCCTAGTTGTCGCCTCTCTGGTAAGCCTCGATAACACAGTACATGCCCATCCTTCAGTACAGTATATGCCTCATTCGGCCTCCTAACCTCACTAAGCCCTATGACATCCCATTTCATACCTTCTAGTTCCAAGAAATATGTTATCATAAAAAACGCTCGACATAGTGACAACAGCATTTTATAGCAGAATCATAGCGGCTGTGGAACCTGAACATGCCCTTCTAGATACTCAATCTCCTGTCTCGATAGTGATACTGACGGCAAACTAACGCAATCGTCCCTTCTTTTGGCAATCAGGAAGGCTTCGATAACCTCCCTTTCAGTCTTGTCTCATGCCTTACCGAGGAAAGTGGCATCCGGTTATCTACCAGATACCTCTATCTTGCAGTTGGGTATACATCACCCAAATCGGACGGTGCTTCAGTAAGCGGGCCCTTGAATACAACAGGCCAATGCGCACCGGTACAGGTAGCAACTTACCACTGTATTGTAAAAGCTGCAAATGCGTCCCTTATCTATAAAAAACCACTTTCCTCGGTAAGGCATGAGACAAGACTGAAAGGGATGGCATCGAAGCCTTCCCGATTGCCAAAAGAGGTGACGATTGAGTCAGTTCGCCGTCAGTATCACTATCGAGACAGGAGATTGAGTATGTAGAAGGGCATGTTCAGGTTCCACAGCCGCTATGATTCTGCTATAAAGTGCTGTTGTCACTATGTCGAGCGTTTTCCGCAATAGTGCCTTTCTTGCTTTGTTCAGAGCCTTTATAAGCCACCTGTATCATGAATAAATATAGTTGGAAGTCTGCGCCTTGTTTGTGCCTGTGTGTTCCTTCAGTCCTGTCTTTCACGCAGCTTTACTCGTTCTCTTCAAATGAACCAACTAGACCATCAGAGTGCCTCACATAGTTTTGCATATATCAGCTCATTTGGCCATCACAAAACTGTCATGTTGGCTTTTTAGAGCCTGTCTTCATTGAAGGCCAATAGAAGCTGAGTGACTGCGCAATGGCTCCATAGCCACCAGGCGAAACATGCTGCAATGTGCAATTATTTAAACAGCACTATCGTGTTTTCAAGCATGCACACTCACAAAAATTGGAGGTAAAAAATCCCACTAACCGGCTGCTGCACCAGTGGCTGCTGCTGTTGATGGAATGACACCATCCCAGGCGGCCGTGCGGCAGCCATGGCGGGCGACTGGTCTCGTGTCGTCGGCATGCCAATGCCTGCGTAACAGGCAAGTGGTGTCACATGCCTTGCCTCATATAAGAAAAAAAAAAAAAAAAAAAGAAGTCTGCAGGCTCAGCAATGTGAACACCCTCTTGTGAAGTTCAGAAACAAAACCCTCAAACTATTTGCACAACTCGCAGAATTGCAGCAGCCAGCAAAGTGGGTAATGAAAGAATGCATCTGTCCCATTACCCCATGGAACAAACCTGACTGCAATGCCACCCTCACCACCAATTTCAGAAAAAACAAACAACGATGTAAAAACATAAAGTAGAGTCACTAGTCCTAACATAGCACATTTCATAACCCATTGAAATCTTGTATGACCATTACATGCCGACAGTAAACATACTAGAGAAGGAGAAGTCCTTCCCCTAGTCCCAGAAAAACACACCACCAATCTTCACAAAAGCTATCCATAAAACCAAAATCAAAAGCAGGCATGAAAATACCGTTGTAATAAAATCAGGGGTGGAAGCAGGCTCGAGCATTCTGGAGCAGCTCAGGGAGCAGTCATAATGGCATTTTGAAGCAGCTTTTGAGCAATCAAACAAGAGTTTTGGAGCATTCAAATCATGTTTTGGTGCATGTTTCTACTGTGAAACGCCCTTGATAAATTTCAGTTTCCTATTCCCGACATATAAAATCCCTCTTTTATTTACTTTTATCGTATCTGCCAGGTTCACAGAAAAGGCATTCAGTTCAGTTTAGTCGTTCAGTCGTGTCCGACTCTTCGTGACCCTATGGACCATGTCACGCCACGCTTTCCGGTCTCTCACTATCTTCCTAACATCACATAACTTCATCTGCAGTGCCTCGAGGATGCCATCTAACCAACGCGTTCGCTGCCTACCCCTTCTCCGGCGACCCTCAACCTTTCCCAACATCAAATCTTTCTCCAGCGACTCCTCTCTTCTCATCAGATGACCAAAGTAGCTGAGCTTTAACTTTAAAATTTGACCCTCCAATGAGCAGTCAGGGTTTATGGTCGACAATATCGACTGATTTGATCTTCTGGCAGTCCAAGGAACTCTCAAGAGTCTTCGCCAGCACCACAATTCAAACGCGTCAATTCTTCGGCGGTCAGCCTTTTTCACAGTCCAACTCTCGCATCCATACATCGCAACTGGAAAGACCATAGCACGAGTTATACGGATCTTGGTTGGCAGACTAATGTCTCTGCTCTTTACTAGGCGGTCAAGGCTAACCATTGCTCTCTTTCCCAGAAGCAGGCGTCTCCTAATTTCATGGCTGCAGTCTCCTTCCGAGGTAATCTTGGAGCCCAAGAAGAGAAAATCTGTCACAGCTTCCACTTCTTGTCCATTGATGCTCCAGGACTTGATAGGGCAAGACGCCATGATCTTTGTCTTTTTAACGTTCAGTTTAAGCCCAAACTTCTCACTCTCTTCTTGTACGCGGATCAGAAGTCTCTTGAGTTCCACTTCACTTTCTGCCATTAAAGTGGTATCATCCGCATATCTAAGGTTGTTGATACGTTTTCCAGCAATCTTCACTCCAGCTGAAGACTCGTCCAGACCGGCCTTCCTCATGATGCACTCTGCATATAGGTTAAGTAGGCAGGGCGACAGTATGCAGCCTTGCCTCACTCCTTTCTCGATCGGAAACCAATCAATAGGACCATGCCCAGTTCTGACTGTGGCCTCTTGCCCTTCATACAGGTTCCTGAGGAGACAAATGAGGTGAATTGGAACTCCCATCTCTTGGAGAGCTTGCCACAATCTGCTGTGATCTACACAGTCAAACGCTTTCGCATAATCAATAAAGCAGAAGTAGATGGGTTTCTGGAACTCTCTTGCTTTTTCCATGATCCAGCGAAGGTTAGCAATTTGGTCTCTAGTTCCTCTGCCCTTGCGAAACCCAGCTTGCACGTCCGGAAGCTCCCGATCCACACACTGCTGCAGCCTACCTTGGAGGATTTTCAACATCACCTTGCTAGCATGCGAAATAAGCGCGATCGTGCGGTAGTTGGAACAATCTTTGGCACTGCCTTTCTTTGGAATGGGGATATAAACTGACCTCCTCCAATCCTGTGGCCACTGCAGGGTTGTCCAAATCTTCTGACATAATGTATGCAGAATGTTAACAGCGTCATGGTTGAGGTTTTGAAGCAACTCAGCTGGAATACCATCAATTCCGCTAGCTTTGTTCTTAGCAAGGCTGGCTAAGGGCCATTCAACTTCACTCTTCAGGATGCCCGGCTCGAGATCAGTAATCACAACCGTCTTATGTTGGGTTTGCACATTCGGGTCCTTCTTGTACAGTTCTTCTGTGTATTCCTGCCACCTCTTCTTTATCTCTGAGGCTTCAGTGAGGTCCTTGCCTTGTTTGTCCTTTATCACGCCCAGCTTAGCACAGAAGCTTCCTTTGATATCTTTGATTGTCTTATACAGAGCTCCAGTGTTCCTTAATTGGCTGTTGTCCTCAACTGCTTGGCACTGTATGTTCAGGAAGGCATTCTTATCTGTCCTTGCTATTTTCTGAAAATCCGCATTGAGAACCTTGTATCTTTCTCTTTCCCCCATAACTTTTGCCATCCTCCTTTCCTCAGCTATTTGCAAAGCCTCTTCAGATCACCAGTTTGCTTTCTTGCATTTCTTTTGCTTTGGAACTACCTTAGTAGCAACTTCTTGTATTATATCACGAACATCAGTCCACATCTCTTCGGGCTCTCTGTCTTCCAGATCTAATTCTTGAAATCGATTCCTCACTTCCACAGCATATTCTAATGGAATTTGATCCAGATCATACCTGAAAGTCCTTCTAGTTTTCTGCGTTTTTCTCAATCGAAGCTTAATTTTGGCAACAAGAAGCTGATGATCGGTGCCACAATCGGCCCCAGGCCTTGTTTTTACTGCTTGTATAGCGCTTCTCCATCTCTGCCGGCAAAGAATATAATCGATCTGATTCCTGTACAGACCGCCCGGTGAAGTCCATGTGTACAGGCGCCTCTTGGGCTGTTGAAAATGAGTATTCGCTATGGTCAGGTTGTTTTCTTGACAAAACTCTACTAGCCTCTGCCCAGCTTCATTTGGCTCGCCAAGACCGAACTTGCCTATAATTCCGGATATTTCTTCACTCCCGACCTTAGCATTCCAGTCTCCTATGAGAAAAACGACGTCTGATGATGGGGTGCGGTCTAAAAGGCATTGTAGGTCCGCATAAAATCTCTCAACGTCAGCTTCTTCAGCAGCAGTGGTCGGTGCATAGACTTGGATAACTGTTATGTTATCCAAGTCTATGCAAGTGAAATCATTCAGTCGTTTTTGGGGTTGTACCCTAGCACTACTTTGCCCATTCTTCTGTTTACTATGAGAGCGACCCCATTCCTTCTCTTGGATTCGTGCCCACAAAAAAAGACATAATGGTCGCCGGAGTTAAATTCTCCCATTCCGGTCCACTTGAGCTCGCTGATACCCAAGATATCAATGTTCAATCTGTCCATTTCTCGCTTGACGACATCCAGTTTACCTTGCGTCATAGATCTTACATTCCATGTTGCTATGTGATATATCTCCTTGCAACATCGGACTTTCCGGTCGCTTCCCGACACATCCACAACTGAGCGTCCTTTTGGCTTTAGCCCAGCCGCTTCATTCGTCCTGGAGCTACTAGGAATCGCCCTTTGTTCATCCCCAGTAACATGTGGGACGCCTTCCAACCTGGGGGGCTCATCTTCCGGCGCCATATCTTTAATGGTATTGTGACTGGCCATAGGGTTTTCTTGGCAGGAAATACTGGAGTGGGTTGCCATTACCTTCTCCAGTGAATCACATTTTGTCAGAACTCTCTGCCGTGACCTGTCTATCTTGGGTGGCCCTACACAGCAGAGCTCACGACTTCATCGAGTTTCGCAAGCCCTTCCGCCACGACAAGGCATTAGGGAGATCTCATCGGACCGGGGAGGAGGGAAGGGGGGAATGAAGGAGTTACTAGGCATTTATACTGAATGAGTTGTTTTTATTTGGTTCAAAAGAGCGGGAATTGGGTGGTTTTTGTTTGAAAACCACTGACGTGCCACATCACTGCTCACTGTAGGGGAATCTTAGATGTAGCAGATGCTGCCCTTTTTAGAAATTCCTTTGAGTACTGCCGAGAGTAACAGTGTTCGCCCCTGCGACATTTAGCCAAAAGAATGTGACAAAGAGTTGTGTCAGACATGGATGATCTGAACTGAGTGCAATTTTTTACAATACTACTGAACTGCCTCTCACATTCAGCATTGCTGTGTGGTATACAGAGGATTCCAAGCATTACTGCTGAGATACGGCTAAGTTTCTTTTGCCCATCTGCGCCTTTGCTGGGAGATGGCGCTCTACTACCTGTCAGCACGTTCCTCTTGCAGCACATCTTGGGGAATGTCAAATGCCTGAAGTTTGACAAATTCCATTTCCAGAGAATTCAAAGCTTGGTCTTTCGACTCTTGCTACTTTAGAGGCAGTAAGACCGGAAACTGCTCCACAAAGAAAAGCACATTCTGAAAGGACATAGTGTCGATGGATTGCAGATCTGCGACTCTAAAGTTAATAACTGCATTGTCAACCAAAGAGAATTTGAGGCGAATATAATCGCAGGCAGCGATCATGTACTTCCGAACAGCGTCATAAAATTGTTCTTGCTCAGTTGGCTTGAGTTTCTGAACAATGCGTTTGGCTTCCAGTCCCACTACAATGTCTTCACCATCCTTCTATCTACCTTTGTCATGGTAATCAACTGTAAGTAGGTCTCCTTGTGTTCCTTTAAAAGGTGTGGCTGCACAAACCTTGAAAGGAGGTCTTCAAGAAGCCCAAAAAGTAAAGATTGCAATGCGTGTACTATTTCAGGAGCTTGAGACTGCAGCCGACAGTTCACTGCCTCAAAGACAGGAATGGTGTTATTCAAAAAAAGGCAGCACACTTTGTTGAGATCCGAGCTGACAACTGAAACAGCCTCTCTTCACGTGTTATGCATGGTGGCCTACTCTGGTCCACCATATCAGTGGCCTTAGCCTTTTTCACTGCCACTGGTACAGCACCTGCTGCCTTCTTTCTCTTCAATTTGCACGGCATGTGTTCCAGTTCTGTACTTTGCGCCGACACCACTGGAGTCTTTGGAATTTCGTAGTATGACAGAAATTGCGCACTTGCGGCTTCTTTTTTCACCTCATGCAGGAAAAAACTCAACAGAGGTCCCCACTGATTCATTAACCTTTCCAGGCATTTCCCAAGCGACAGCCATCGGGTAGGCGCATGCTTCAGAATTTTTTGGTACTCAATGTTATGCATTTCTTGGAAATGCTTAAGGGCAGCTTTTCTTTTTGCATTTTTTTCCAAATAAAAAAAATATCTACGAGGACTTCGTCCACCTTCGCTGGGAGACAACACGCCACTTTTTCTGCTGCAATGTTGATTAAATGGTACGAACAGCCAATTATAATAACGTTTTCATGGGCTTCAGTCAGCACTGCCGCTGCGCCATTTTTCTTTCCCAGCATGACGTTGGCATTGTCAGAGCCAAAAGCTATGCAGTTAAACAATAGTATGTCCAAGGAATTCAGAGTATCTATCAGCAATCTGGCGATATTGCGCCCAGTTGACTGGCCCTCTAGGGTGCTCAGTGCAAGACGTTTGCTATCGATCACGCCCAACTCTTCAACAAAATACGTAACCACAATCGGGTACAGCTGCGCTTGGCTGTCGTTACTGCCATCCACGGCAACTGAAAACACACTCTTTTTCAGGGCACTCACCATGCTTTCTTGTGCATGATGCACAATTTCACCGACAATAGCTGTCTTCTTGTTTCTAGAACATGCGTAGCGCTTCGCAACGTCAGACTTTGGGAACATTTTGCGCTACAGAGGTCCCATGTGTTCAGAGGCGCTCAACAGGACGTTATGCTCCAACAAGAAATCGGTAAACAAGCTCTCCGCACAGATGACATCGCTGTCGTCTTGTGCACCGAAGAAATCTTGGAGAAGCTGTTGCTTGGCACTGAAGGTTGCTTGAGTGCTTCTTTGGCGAAATGTGTGTAGCCAAGTCCATTTTGCCGCCGTGCGAGATGCTGATGTCACAATTGCAAACTGTGCAAAACGCATGATGCTCGCCTTTCCGAGACAGCACAATACATCCAAACTCAGCAGTATACCGCCTTAGGAAGACCTGAAGATATTTCTTGCGCTCTTTGCTTAGCGCTATGGCCGAAGACTATGTTAGCGTGGCACTAAACAACGCACAACGCCTCTTGGAAACTGCACTAGACCATGCAACTGAGCTGCCGAAGGTAACAAAGAACACAAGTAAACACGGAAGTTGCCTAAGCAAAAACCGGTGTTAGTGTAGAAACATTATAGGAAGAAATTAAGCCACTGGAACTTTAGACAAAACCCGACCTTAGCGCCACACCTGAACCGCCCCAGGCAGTGGCGGTGCTACAGTCTCAAACAGCAAAGTGAAAGTAGTTCTGGCAATTTTAATTGCTGTGCTTGGCCGACTATGCTTTTTAGACCTTTCACTGATCACGATGTCAATCGGTGTCAAGCGGTAGATAGCCTTGGAGCTATGTGGCCAGACTAGAAAAAGGATTTGGCCAAACATGGGGACGTTTCCGGGAGATTTCTGTTCTGGTCTTGCAATCATACAGAAGTATCAAGATTCGGGAGTCTCCCGGATAATTCAGGAAACCTGGCAGGTAAGCGTTTATGCAACGCTGTGCGATTTTGCAGACTATGCACACACTTCTGGTACGACAAATGGCCAAAACATGTTATGATGTTTAAAACAACACAGGCTGACCTAAGCAACAATTTGGAACAGACTTGCAGCAAATGGAATGCTTGCTTATGCACTTCATAACCGAACACCAAGTTTGATCTAAAGCTTTTGCCTATTTTGACTTGATAGATTCAAAAGTGGAGTCTATCATTTCGATTCGCTCAAGCAGCGCTAATATTATGGGTATTTGCATCAATGAGCCCATTTCCGCTATCTTCTGCATGTTCTTTGATCCTACACCTGTGCTGATAAATTCTCGAGCACTGACCAGTACTGCTTTCAGGGAGGATAGACGGTACTAAGCGGCAGCCTTTTTTTCCTTCAGCTTCTTTATTTAACTGTCCCCTGCCAGTGGCTCCTCTTTTTTTTTTTGCTTAATCAATGCTGGAGTTTTAGTTTTGACAAGTTAGCAATAGGCCCTGTGTGGCCTTCAAACACCCTTGGGAAGTTTCCAGTGACAGGCACCTTTAGCACCCTACAACGCTTCAAGTATGCTTTTGTTTGACATAGGCCTGATTACCAAGTTCGGCTTGGAATGCGTGCACCGTGATCCATTGATAGCGAGCCGGCGTTTAATCAACCAGAGGGCACCCTCACCGCCATGCAGGAAGAGGGGGGAGGGGAAGTATAAGCAGCAGCCACTCCACTAACAGTTCTTGGCTGTTATGAAAGAAGCTTTGTGGTCAGAAAAATGAAGAGAGCAATTAAGTTATCGGGAGGTTGCTGGAGACAGCGCATGTTCCCATAGGAACGTTGCACGACGAACAGATAGCAGCGACTGACTGATGCCGCTGACGCTGCTAGCGAGTGAAAAGAACGTGACTGCATTTCGGCTTAGAGTGCACGCATCGTGATCCACTGAAAGCGAGCCGGCTTTTCAGCAACCGGAGAGCACCCTCGCCGCCCCGCAGGAAGAAGGGGGAGGGGGAGTATAAGCAGCGGCCACTCCACTAACAGTTCTTCGCTGTCACGAAAGAAGCTTTGTGGTTGGAGAAATGAAGAGAGCGATTAAGTTATCGGGAGGTTGCGGGAGGCAGCGCGTGGGCCCATAGGAACGTTGTGCAACAAACAAATAGCAGCGACTGACTGATGCCACTGACGCCGCTAGCGAGTGAAGAGAATGTGACTGCATTTCAGCTTGGGATGCACGCACCGTGATCCACTGACAGCGAGCCGGAGTTCCGACAACTCGAGAGCACCCTCGCTGCCTCTCCGGAAGAGGGGGGAGGGGGAGTATAAGCAGCGGCCACTCCAGTAACAGTTCTTGGCTGTCATGAAAGAAGCTTTTTGGTTGGAGAAATGAAGAGAGCAATTAAGTTATCGGGAGGTTGCGGGAGGCAGTGCGTGGGCTTATAGGAACGTTGTGTGACGAACAGATACCAGCGACTGACTGATGCCGCTGACGCTGCTAGCGAGTGAAGAACGTGACTCTGCGTCTCGGCTTGGGATGCAAGCACCGTGATCCGCTGATAGCGAGCTGGCGTTTCGGCAACCGTAAAGCACCCTCGCCGCCACGCAGGAAGAGGGGGAGGGTTAAGCAGCGGCAAACGGGGGAGCGTGTGCAGCAATCACATAACACGCGCGGTCGGCTCCACGCAGGAAGAGGGGGGCTGAGCTGGGGGGCTAAAAGAGGGGCGGAGCTGGCTACGAGGCCCACGCCAATGCCGACGCGAAACCCAGGAATGGGCGCCGAAGAGTTGTTCGAGGTGGTGAAGGGTGGCTGCTCCTGGCCCTAAGGGGCTGGGACTGGTAGGTCAACGCCGCTTGCGGTGGGGACCAGCCTGCCATCGAATTTTTATCTGTTGTAGGCATTCATTGCACCCGCCATCGCTTCGGTGGTGGAAGACGGTTGTTGAGACAAGAGTCTTTCTCTCTCTCTTTTTTCTTTCATCTCTATTTTCCCTTCTATCAGCACGAGGCAGCGGAGGTGGCTCAGTTGCAGAGCCAGTAGCAGGCCCGTGCATTTTCTTTTCCTTAAAAAGCGCGGGGCGAGCAGCGCACGTTCATCGCGGCTGCGCGGTTGCTCGTGGGCTTTCGTGCGTCTGTAGCAGCCAGGAACAGCGGACCGCTCTGGCGACGCGAGGCAAAAGCAGAAAAGGCGAGCGCGCGCGTCGGCGGCGGAGCCGAAGCACGCGCTCTCCCCCAGACTGATTCCTCTTCCACCTCCTTTCCCCGCTCCCTCGTAGACGCGCTGCGCGAGCCGCAGTGGAGGTGGAAGCGTGGAAGCAGCCGCCGCAGTCACGCCGCGCTATCAGCGCAATCGCAAAACATTTCACCGCTTTCATGACTCTAATAATTCCGATTTACTGTAAACACTTTCGAGGTGGTTTCCCTTACATCAATTCTTAATCTGATTTTCGCTCTACATCGTCCTTGGGGTCTTCACATGACTCTGCATCTAACGAAAACCTGGATGTAATGTAAAATCGCAGACATTTTACAATTTCATTATAACCAGGTTTAACTGTACCAAACAACATCCGGTACTCTTTTTAATGTTACTATTGCTAGAATTTCTTGCTTATTTCCTGAATTCGTAATTTACAAGTTCCCATCTACTAGCAGTGTTCCACTAACCTGTTAATTTATTTGGGCAGCTAGAACATGGGAACCTCGACGTAACGAAATTCGCGATTTAACGAAATTTTCGGCTGCAAGTAGGGATTCATTATATCGTGGTTCAACTGTATCACGCAATCTGCAGTTTCTCTGGCGTCTCTGTAAACTTGTTTTATATGAATAAACTGTTTGAGGAAAAGTGACACAAAAGTAATATTTTACTTTTCTGTAATTGTTCACTTACTTTTGTGGGGCTGTATTAAACTTTGGATGGATTAATTGTAATCGTAATCAGTTACTTATTTTTTTCTGTAACTTGTACAAGCCTGATCGGTTGACTGTCTAGATAGTATTGGTTTCAGCACGCTGACTTCATGACCCTCGTAACAATGCTCACGAAGCGCATGCGACCGGAGGCAGGTCAAGCACAAGTCACATGATGTTGAGACCGCAAAAGCAGCACTCAGAATTTTGCACAGGTCTCTTAAGGAACTCTCCAGCCGTGTTAGCCACGCATACAGCCGGATGGCAGATGCTTGACCTGCACACTCAGGGAACGAGTCAGTCACACTTTCAAGAAATTTGGGATACTAAATGTGTTTAGAGGTACCAAGATAAAAATGTCTCGAGCAAAAATCTCTCGACAGATGATACATCAGAAGACAATCGTAAAAGTCTTGGATCTGAGGACACCTGGCACACAACGCTGCGTGCCTGTACGCAGTGCTAGACGCAAACAGGCATGAGCACAACACATGCTAGCCAACAGCTCATGTACTGCCTTCCCGCTCCTAAGCTGGAAGCAGCCTAGTCCAGATTTACAACAACCGGAGGACCGTGTGGCTTCCGCAATTGCCGGCATGAATGTGAACTGCTCTGCTCACCGTGAAATTCTCTGGTCAGGCATGTCAGTGCGGAAGGGTAACAAACCTGCACTGGCACATGAAGGTGCGTGGTATTATTCAACGCTTCGCACGGAGTGGTGTTAGGTGCGCAAGCGCAAAGAACATATGCCTTGCTAAGTGAAAGCAAGATGTGGAACAAATAAATGCTTTTGGCGAGCTTTCCTGTCTAGCATTACATGCCAACTTTTTTCCGTTTCTGCTATTCTCGTATCATATGTGGGTTCTTACTGTATCTTGAAAATGAAAAAATGGCTGTGGCTTAGCTCGGCTAAGCCTGGTTGCGCAAGCAAAAGCTTTGGTATGCTTGGTTATGCTGTTAAGCCGGTGGACACACTTGTTCTTCGGTCTCTGCCCTCTAATCTGGCACATTTATGTTCCCTACTTCTAGCTAAATCCTTAGCATATCTTTCAAAGTCAACAGGATGATCAGAATCAGATTGTCCCGACGACGATGATTCTGACCAACTTGTTTCGTCCACAGCGAGAAACTGCTAGGTAAGCGGTGCTGGTCCCTTTTCAAACGAACGGTGAGTCACGTGGCATGTCATATGGCCACAGCTGACAGCCGGCAGTCAGTGTGCAGCTGCAGCTGCGGCAAGTCACCTGGTACATCACGTGGCTTACACACCTCCACTCCTCCACTTTTAAGGTTAAATGCCAGGAGCCGATGACTGGCTCAACCAGGCCAGTGAAGCTTTCGCTTCAAGAAAATAACGGAATTGCATTAGCTTTAATGGCGAAATCCCGTCCTCCTTCTTCTCTTCTACCTCTTCTTGTGTGTTTGTGCACTCGGTATAATTTCTGTTTTTCTTTTCTTTGGCTTCATCATTGGCGACATCAAGATTTCAGGACTCCTCTCCTCAATAATAGAGAATGAAGGCCTAGCTATCCGAAAGAAAAAATTATGGCAACGTCAGAACCTATGGCGACGTCTAGCAGACACATCTCGCAGAATCTCACGAACGCAAGATTTTCACCATGCGCCTAGAAAGGCTTTTGCCTTAAAACAGACAATCAGCAACAATAAGGTAAAGCTTGCTACCTTGCAAAAAAATTGAGCCTCCATTCAATTGTCTTTTCTCATCTGCTGCCCATATGTCAGTTCAGAAATGATCCTCACCTGGATACTGGGGTGGTGGTGGCCTCTGAACAATGTAAGACTGCTGCTGTTGCTGAGGTGCCTGCTGCTGAGGCACCTGCTGCTGAGGAACCTGCTGCTGAGGAACCTGCTGCTGAGGAACCTGCTGCTGAGGAACTTGCTGCTGAGGAACCTGCTGCTGAGGAACCTGCTGTTGCTGCTGCTGCTGCTGCTGAGCCTGTTGCTGCTGCTGAAGCAACTGGCGCTCTTGGAGGAGCTGCTGCCTGCGCTGAAGCTCAGCCTGTCGCATTTGCTGCCACTGCAGCTGTTGCTGCAGCTGCTGCTGAGTGGGCACTACTGGCTGGCCCCCACTGCTTGGAGACGGTGCCTGATCCCCCCCTGTGGGGGTAGTAGCCTGGTGCTGCTGCTGCTGAAGCTGAGCCTGCAATTGGTCACTGATACGTGAGCTGCATTCACTGCTATAACCCACTGGCATAATAAAATTTAGCTGGAAGTAGTGATGACAATGACGTGAATGGTAACAGCTATTTATGTAGTTTGCTACACAAATGCATGCTTACCAAAAAAACACACATACAGTGAAACCTCGTTATAACGAACAGTTAAAAAATCGGAAAATAGTTCGCTCTATCCATAATTCGTAATATAAAATTTCGTAGAAAATACACGCAAGAGCAGCGAAATTCAATCAGAGAAGGCACAGCAACTCGGAGGGTGCCTATTTGGGTCACGTCCATTTATTTACGCGCAAACAACTGCGTTAACGTGGCCTGCTTTTTTGTGTTGATCGCATTCCGTATCACGCCCTGTTCTACAGTTTGCAAACACTCAACAAGGGCAAACCCACTGCTCTCAATAGCACTGCAGTGGCGGCACAGTAAATCCAAAGCAGCAAGCGCTTCTTGTGAAGTCGGAATGTTCTCATCGTCTGCAGGGTCAGCCTGAGCTTCGTCTGCGGGATGTTCAGAAACTTCCACAGCGATTTCGGCGTCCGTCAGTACAGCCGTCGCCGCGATGTAGTCGCCGCCTACAAAGTCCTCTACAGTCATTGTTGCAGGCATGTCACCAACAAAACGCGAAAAATCGTTCCAGGCTCATCAAGCTCGCGGAGCTCTGCTTCTGATTCTTTGGGATCGTCCCCATCGTCACTTGATGCACGGGCCTCTGCTGGAACAAAACCTGCGTGCCGAAAGCAGTTGGCGATCGTTTCGCCTTTCACGCTGTCCGATGCCGCTTCAATGCTCCCGGCAAGTCGATCTTCAAGTCCTGCTTCATAACAAGCTTCACGAGAAGAGTGTCAATCAGTCTCCTCTTGTAAACTGCCTTGAAGGCCCCGATTTTATCTTGAGCTTGGTCTTTAATGTCAGTGCTGCTCTCTTTTCACGTTCACCGCCATCACAGCACTACGCACACCCGTGCACCACACGCGACACGACGGCCACGCCGCCTCGCCGCTGCTAACACTAAAAACGCGAAAGACGCAAAAACCAAAAAGACAAAAGCAACATTCGATCGCGCCGCTGCTGAAGCGGCGCTGTCAGCGATTGTGAGATGCGAACGATTTTTTATGGCCACCGAGATTACCGTTGGCTGTCAACTCCCAATGCCGTCGTGGCATCTGTGGCGCTGTCAGCGCCTGCGAGGTAGTCCTGAACGTTTGCTGCACCGCACAACACACATGTAGTGCAACGAAGCCTGCCTCCTGCTAATAAATTGAGGTAGTGTTTGGCGTCGCGAAGTTCGTAATATCCGTTTTATGCCGAACCGCATTCGCTATGGGAAGTTAAAAATACATGTGTTTGGCAAAAGAATTTCAGCGATATATTTAATAATTCGTAATATGCGTGTTCGTTATATCGAGGTTTGACTGTATAATAGGAAGTAGTTTGGCTGATTTTATCATGTCAGATTTCCGCCTCGTATTATATGCAGATCCGAAAAAATTTTATCTTAAATCTGTATCCCGGCTTCGTTATAATCAGCGCTATCAGTGTCAGGCTTCCAACGAGAGGAGGCACTGTCTAGCGATGGCGTCAGCTGTTTTGATCGCCTCAGTTTCCACACGCTGACCCCACAACCATGGTGCCCACGACGTGCACACGACCAGGAAGAAGTCGATCGCACCTCATATGATGCAGGGATGACGAAAGGATCCCTCAGCATGTTGCACGAGTCTCTCACAGACCTCTTCAGCCATGCTGGCCATGTCCGACAGCCGAATCGCAGATGCTTCACCAGTATTCCCAAGGAGCGCGCCGGTCGCACTTTCGCGAAAATGCAGGATACCAAATGTATTTAGAGGTACTGGAGGAGAGTTCGCACTGAAAGATGTCTCTAGAAAGGGACTCTCGGTGGACGATACACATGCCGGACAAAAACAATTGCGAGAACCCCAAATTTGAGAACATTTACTAGGTGCACAAGCTGCGCCTGCATGCGAAGTGCACCTAGTATGTGCAGTGGTACAGTGCATGATGGCTGGCAGCTCGTGCGCTGCCGTCCCGCATCGGAGCTGAAAGTGGCCTACTGGTTATAGAACAATGTGAAATTATTCGATCAAGCATGTCGGCGCAAGGAGAGGAGTGAACCAGCCCCAACACGATGGTTCGTGGCATTATTCGACGACTGGTACAGGGTAGCATTGGACGCGAAAGCGAAAAGTACATAGGCCTCATGGGGCAACTGCAAAATATAGTGCAAATAAACACTTTTGCTGATCTTTCTCCTCTCGCACTATACACGGATGAAAACTTATTTTTCTGCTTTCACGATCATGAAATTACATCTTGTATTATATGTGGGTTCGTATTCTACGCAGAGTTTTACGACATGTAGCATCAGCTGCAAATGTTAAGAAGGGATGTAGAAAAAAGAATTTGATGAGAGAATGTGTTCAGGACTCCAGCTGCATGGTGCTTGTACTTTTGCACGGCCATACTGCTATGCTTGAGTTCAAGTGTGCTTGCGATTCTCTGATGAGCACTGTGCAAGCATGCTAGACAACCCTGCTTATGACAACTGTACTCTTGGAGACCAGGAGGAAAGGCACCTTGTGGAGCTGAAGCTGTTGCTGCTGCTGTGTCTGCCAGAGGGCTGCCTGCTGCTGGGGGTGCAGGACATCAGCACGCACCTGAGGCTGGCCGGGAAGCCCTGTTGGTACTTTGCCTTTGAGATCTTCCCCGCCTGCAGGCACTGCTGCAGCTCGCCACTGGACCGCCACCTGCTGCTGTGGCAGAGATGCTTGAATGCTACTGCCATCGGGAGTTTTTCTCTGCTGCTGTTGCGGGAAGTTGGCCCACTGCATCTGCTGTGACGACAAACAACAGAGGAAAAAAAATTTTAAACAGAGGCATTCACTAACACATGGTTGCACCAACCGGCCAGCACATTTGACGGCAGTCACAAAAATCTATAGCAAAGTGGTGAAGGCTCAGGCGGAGTTGATGAGGTTAGCTATTCTGAAGGGATGAAGTGATAAAGGGTGGTGGTAGAGAAAGAGCGAGAGGCCTTGGTTCACCTGCTATGATGATGACCGAGAAGGCTAACCTGTTGCCCTGCCGCCTGTTGAGGAGACACCGAACTGGGTTGCTGTGGCTGCTGCTGCTGCGGTGGGTACGGCGGGCGAGCCAATGTCCTCTCAGCTGGATAAGGATACTGGGGCGGTGGTTTCATTATAGCTTGTGGCGCTGGCTGCACAGGTGGCATGCCTGGTGCACCAGCCAGCATTGGCTGCTGAGGCTGTGGCTGGCCACTGCCTGGTGCAGCTTGGGATGGCACAGGCTGTTGTGGCTGCTGCCCAGGCACCTGCCCCTGCAAGACAGCCAGCAATAAGCGACAAATGCAGGCTGACAAAGAGAGTTCATTATTTTTTCACTACTGCCAAAATCTTCTACAGAGTTGACATTCTTTGCTATGCTGACATGACTGACACAGAACTCGCATGTCAGCTTCAATCTGTTGAAGGACCCAAGCTGCAACTCTTGTCTGCAACAAAAGATGAAGCTGTCCTGCTGCGCAATTTCTATCCACCGGAATGAAAAACCTTTTCATCGCCACAACAGCACAAACTGTTTCTCAATCTAACTGCACAACGCACTCAAAATAGTTCCAGAACTGTCAGTACTGTAGCCCACAATGCAGTGTTGAAGGCAACACAGCTGCAAATGGAGCCACCAAATAAAGAGCATTTAAGTGGCAATGCGCGCTGCACTATCTTCATGTCTGGTGCAATAATGTTCTGCATCGCAATTTAGTGCTACATCCACATCTGCGGCTGCAACCAATTAGTAACTATTCCTTGAGGTCAATCCTTTGAGACATCCAAGTAAAAACATGCACTCAGGCAAGCCGCGTGTTGGGTTGGGTTTTATGGCGCATAGGCAGCTAAGGCCATCGTGCGCCAAACACAAGGTTTAAGTAGATTCTTTGGTCAGAACTGCACAGTTTTTAGTGTGTTACGGCTTATTTAGGATCCCCAATTCTTTAAGGAAACTAAATACTGATAAAATTTCAGCAAGTGGATTTTTCCCTATGAGTGAAGTGGGATAGAAAGGAATTAATTCCTTGTAAAATGAAGTAAAATATTTTTTTCCTTAGCAGTTCGAGTTCTATGCATGAGAACAGAATATGATTCATGGCAAGTTCACTTCCACATTTTTCGTAAAATGGCTTGTCCTATTTTCTCAGTAAGAAGTGTGTCATGTGTGCATGTCCAATACGAAGACGGCATAAAACTACGTAATTCGTAAAAGCGCTCTCGGTGTGTGCATGACTTCCATTCTCCTACGATGGTTTTTCTTAGGTGTAGCTTATTTTCTTCTTCATTGTTCCATTCATTCTGCCATTGATCCTTTAGCTTACACTGTAGTGATTTGATGCAATCTTTGCGGAGAATGTGTATTTTTGTTACTTCCTCCTTTTGAGGTTGTGCACAAAAATAGGCTCTGTCATTACAATCTATTCCAACATGGCTCGGAACCAGCAGAATGTGATAGTCTACCCTCGTGCAGAGGCTTTTTTGGTGTTGTAGATGATGCTTCCTATTATTGGTTGAACTGCATTTCTAGAATGCAATGGCGTAAGAAGACTCAGGGAATCAGTATAAATTATGCTGTTAAGGTTTTGGTTTATTACTCGGTCTATGGCTGCATAGACAGCATAAGATTCAGCTGTAAATATGGATGCACAATTCGGTAGTCTCACTACATTTTCCCAGTTACCTTGCACAACTGCACATCAAATAAAATTTGATGATTTTGAGCCGTCTCGTCTGTGTAAAACACAGTGCGGTTCTTATATTTCTCTTTTAGAGCCAGGTATTCCTGTAAAATATCGTAACGGGAGTTTGTACCAATATATTTGTGCGGTGTTTGCTCTTTTTGAAATGAGGTCACATGCACAGGGAAGGCTGTACCAAGGGGGCAATGGTTCATGTCTTTGGGCGATATTTGGAAGGTCGTCTAGTATTTCTAATTCTTTGCATACATCCTCAAAGCAGAGTATCAAGGGTCTGATTGACTGGGGTTTATTGAGGACCAGTGTTCTGGAATTGCACTTCGTAACTACTGGGTAACAGAGGTATTTTGGAAGGGATCTTATTCTATGTACATAAGTACATGTAAGCATAATCCTCCCGTCTGCAAGAGGTGCTTCATTTGTTTCTACATAGAGGCTACTTGTGGGGGATGTCCTGTATGCACCAACTGAGAGACGCAGACCAAGATTATGAACTGGGTCCAGTCGCTTTAGATAAGGTTGTCTCACAGAGCCATACACTATGCTTCTATAATCTAAGGTAGAATGTACTATAGATCAATAGTTATGTAAAAAATATGTCCTGTCGGACTCCCGGTGTTTTTTTGACAGTACTCCTACTTTGAGAATGTTTAGCAACTTGGATGCTTTCTCCTTGAGGGTGTTTATGTGAGGTAAAAATGTTACCTTTCTATCAAAAGTAATGCCTAAAAACTTGTGTTCAGTTTGAACATATTGTTACAGTCCATATGATAAATGAAGATGAGGAACTCAGTAGTAGTTGGACGAAGAAGAAGGGAGTGGGAGTGGAAGTGCCGCCTGTTTCGTGTGCATCATTTCTTGGGCTCAAAAAGCTTTTACAGAGAGACAAGAGCGTTACATTATTGGTGGAGGTGCGGAGTGGCACGGCGAATTCCGCAGAAAACACGGTTCCACCAAGTCACACCTTGGCACTACACACTCCAACGGGATACAACAAATCGCCACTAACGCTATGAAAATTTCCATTTCTGTCCCAAGGAAACATCACTTTTGGTTCCAGTAAGTTTTTAAATGTTAAACTCATAATCAATATTGTTGCACCAGTGTCCACTAATGCCATTGTAGAAATACCGTCAAAAACACACAGATCTTATTTTTTAGCATAGTCACGGAAGGAGGTATTTCTGCCAATAGTGAGCTTTCACCGACTGCCTCACCTCTATCGGCCGCGGCGCCTAGTTTTCCAGAGGAGGGGACTGGGAACGACGCCGCGGGGATTGCGAGTGGTGGGCACGAAAACCGGGCGGTGGAGTTAGACTCCGGTCGGAAGCCGGGGAGTGGTTGCGCGCGCCACTGCGCTGAAACTGGCCGTAGGAGACAACCAGTACTGACGGGAGTCAACTGGGTAATCACTGGCCGGGTCTGGATACATTGGTCGGTCATACCGCGATGGTTGACGACGGCGGCAATGTTTTTAAATATGGCCCGAGATGCCACATCGGTAACAGACAGGAGTAGGCCGAAGAAGGGGTTGATCCTGAAAGGATTCAATGTCATGCTGTCTATAAAAGCCAGGATCGCGCTGATCTGTGAACCAGGGTGCTCGCCTAGGTCTTCGCGGCTGAAGGTCGTTACACTGATCAAGATGTTTAGAAGAAACAGAGCTTGCGAAATGTTGCCGCGAGCATTCTTCGAAAGAGGCAGGGTGTGCTGCGTGAACAGAAGAAAACTCAGGCTGATTGTGGGCAGGTTCTCGCGGGAAAAGATGGGCGATAGGACACTGGTGACGTGTTCTGGCAGCAGGAATCGAGCCAGAGTAACTCTTCATGAATGATCTGGCGGATAGTTGAAGTAAGGTCCGGAGGAGCATGCTCATCAACGCTGGCGACGGTTGTCACATTGGCAAGCCTTCCAAACTTAGGAGTTACTTGACGGGTCTTTAATGCTTCGAATGTGCGGATGTGATGGAGGACAGCGGACACAGTCGAGATATCATCTTTGGCAATGAGGAAGTTGTAGACATCAGCTGCGATGCCCTTCAAAAGATGCCCAACTTTGTCCTCCTCAGACATGCGGGAATCGATGGTTCTACACAATTTGAGGACCGCTCCGGTATAGGTAGTGCAGGTCTCGCCAGGTAGTTGGGCATGATGGGCTAGTGTCTGCTCGGCCTGCTTTTTGCGCGCTGACGAATCGCCGAAACACTGTTTAGGTTCGGTGACAAAGCGGCCCCATGTCG
The DNA here is from genome assembly GCF_055883805.1 of Amblyomma maculatum. NCBI lineage: Eukaryota > Metazoa > Arthropoda > Arachnida > Ixodida > Ixodidae > Amblyomma > Amblyomma maculatum. The sequence continues at coordinate 216,648,143 of NC_139346.1, read as the reverse complement.
TCAGCGTGTCCTCATGGTTTTCAAACCAGACAAGGGCGGTGTCGGTCAGGAAGAAAATGACGTTGTCGAGCTGAGTAGCGAAGTCCCAGCGATTGTAACGGCTTACCCGTTGGTAGTGGCGGAGCCAGTCGTCAACGTCCTCCCCCGTTGCGCCAGCGAAAAGACGAGGCTCTCGGTAAGGTTGATAAAAGCCGGAAATCACCTGATTTGAAGTGGCAAGAAGCACTGGGCTAAACTGTCGGCGGCGGCATTGTAAGGAACAGTGGCGGGAGTCCAGCAAGGCGGCAGCTACGATGAGGCTCCAGGGGTGCGACGATGGCGAAATGACATGGGATCGAAACCGCACCCTTCCCCAATAATGTTACGCTCCTGCCTCTATGTAATCCTTTCTGAGCCCAAGAAATGATGCACACGAAACAGACGGCACTTCCACTCTCACTCCCTTCTTCGTCCAACTACTACCGTGTTCCTCATCTTCATTTATTATATGGACTGTAACAATATAGTACAGTTTTGTTTAGGTGCAGGTTGGGATCAGTATGCAGGCCACGTTTGAGAGAAAACAGAACAGCTGCTGATTTCTGTGAAGAAAACTTGAGCCCATTTTTGTTTGCCCATGTTGCTAGTTTGTTTACTGTTTACTGTATTCACCGCTCGCACGTCAATATGTTGGAGGATGTGCAAGCCATCTGGAGGTCATCAACGTAAAGTGAAAACATAATGGATTTTGGGATTATGCTGGCTATGGAGTTCATTTTAACAACAGAGTACAGTCGACGACTGATTTTTCGGACTCCCAATTTTTCGGACATGCTTGATTATTCGGACTTTTTCTCGGCTCCAGGACATACCTTATAAAGTCAATGTATTACGCGGCTCAAAATTTTAGACACTCTAGGGTGGGCTATTTCATTTTTCGGACATTCCAAGCGTCCGCCGGGCCAACTGCCACACATTTTGAGCGGTGTTGCCACCATCTTGTTTGTTGTTTACTTTTTCCTTCGATAGCCTCGAAACCGATACCGGCCTTGCGTGTGGCTGCTCAGCAAAACCGACGTTGGATTGAGGCTATATTATTTGCCTAGCAGCTTCCGCTTCTGGAACAATGTCGCTGCTTGCTGCCAGAGTTTGTTTTTTTTTCTTTTTCTTTTAGCTTGATCACTGCAACTGCCTGTTTGTGTGTTTGCCATTGGTTTGCCGCACTTCAAGTGTGTTGCCGAGCACATAGCAAGTAAGGCTAGCCGTGGTTGTGCTGATGTGAGAACTACGTTCTGTCGCTACTGTGGCTTGCATTAAATTGGATCGGCTTCAGTTCTTCAAGAAGCTGTTTCCAGATTTCATAAGGAGCTCTTTTTTTTTTCTGCATGCAACATGGCAGCAAGAAGGCACTGAACGGAGTCGGTGTTGTGATCCAGTGGTTGGTGGTGGTGGTATGCCTCGACAGTGGAAAAACCTACTCTGTCGATTTGCTTGGAGCACTTAGTACACTTCCGATGCGTGGATGTCGGTGCGGGATTTGTGCTGAATGACGAGTCGGCTGCCTTGGACGAGGAGAGCGGCATCGAGCAGCTGTCAGACAGTGAGCATCTCATTGACGACCTTCGCACTGCAGGTGTCGAAATTCCACTGACAGTCTCGTTGAGTTTACAGACGTGGACCACTAGTTGGAACTGTGCGCGGGGCTCACAGAAGCAAAAATATTCACCAAGTGCTTGCGGAGTCTGAGAGTGACAACAATGATGACTCACCTGCAGCAGCGCAGCCTAAGCAAGCTGAGCTGATACAAGCGGTCACAACCCTTTCGTCTGCTTACGGCGACACTGCGACTCGCCGAAATTCAGACGGACCTGTTAGCACGGAAGCGGAGTGCGGTGCAGAAAAACATTACTATGCAAAAAATTGAGCTTTTTTGTGCACATTTGTTTTTCCGGACTGCCCAATTTTTCGGACGTTTTCACGGTTCGCTGAGAGTCCGAAAAATCGATCGTCGACTGCAATGCTTAAAATACACCCTTGAGGAACACCATTCTCTTGCACAAAGTTTTTCGAAAGTGTTGCGCCTAGACGTACATGAAAGGAGCGGTTAGACAGGAAGCCTTTCAGGCACTTCAACATTCTACCACGAATGCCTAGATCTACTAGGTCGCAAAGAATTCCAAATCTCCATGTGGTCATATGCCTTGTCAAAATAAAAAAAAGGCAGCAAGGCAATGTTGTCTGTGTATAAAAGCCTCCCGGACAGTGTTTTCAAGCCGGACTAAATGGTCAGTTGTTCACGCTTTCTTGAACCTCCTTTGGCGAGCATTGAAAAGTCCACGAGATTCCCGCACAAAAGTTAACCTAATATTCAAAACACTTTAGAAAGATTAGGCAAGACAGCTTGTGAGAGCTATGGGCTGATAACTATTGGGTGAGTTTGGTGACTTCCCAGGCTCGAGGAGTGGAACAATAATAGCCTTTTTCTAAGCTTCGACAACAAGTGTCCATATTTTATTTAAAAGCTTCAGAAGTGCCTTGATGGCAGTTTCAGAGAGGTGCGCTAACATTTCATAATGTAGTATTTTATCAGCCCCTGGTGCATTCTGCTTTCCTGTAGACAGTATTTTATGAATTTCTTGCAGTGCAATTAGATTATTGAAAGGTTCATTTGTGCACCCACTTGACGGAAGTTGTCTTTCAGTAACGTTTTAGTATTTCAATAATAAGTGTGTGATGTGACTAACTGGAAACTATGGAGAAATGTTTACCTAATATGTCTGCTTGTTCTTGTATACTTGTTTGAGCATCGAGGGCTGTCAAAAAAGGAGTTGTATATGAAGAGTATTTACCATCTAGTTTGCACACTTGCTCCCACATTTTTTTAGACGTAACAGCACTGTTTATAGATGACACATACCTCTGCCACAATTACTTCTCAGCATTCCAGTGAATATACAGTGCAGTCCACTTATAACAATATTGAGAGAACCTGAAAATCCGATCGTTATAACCGATAGTCATTATACCTGGACCGGCGAAAAAAATAAAAAAATAAAAAAAAGCACACCCACGTATTTTCCCATGCATGTAGGCTTGCCTACTACCAGCGATGAGTAAATCGGGTTGAACAATGCTAATCATCGTACTGAGCACTAAACACTTTATTACAGTATACATCAATAGCCATAAAATAACTTAACCCTTTATAGGGCACAAGCAAACAACAAAAGCAATACTATTTTTTAAACAAAGACGTGTTCATTCAACTCAAGAAAATAAGTTTGAAACAACTTGCAAGATTATACTTGATTGTAATAACGCACAGAAGGTGGGACAACATATGTCCCACTGTACGGATAGGGTTATAAAGCAGGGTGGGACAACGCATGTCCCGCTGAGCATGAGATGCTGTCATTTGGTGGAGGGTTTCGTTCAAAAATCGCTCATTTGTCTGAATGGAAAGGCGAGAAACACTGAACACACAATGGCACATTGCAACCGGCACAGAGGAACTTTGTGCGCACCTCCGAGCGCTTTGTGGAGCACCAACGGCACCTCCTCCTTGTTCCAGATGCTTTTGGGAAGTGATCCTTTCCTTGAAATCTGACTTCATCTGGGACTCCACACATCAAGGTGCCACTGTTTCGACCATTTTTGCGCTGGAAGTCCCCTCGCGATTTTCTTCCAGCACGAAAGGTTTGTCGATTTATTAGCTGTCGCCCGAGAATAAGCTTGAAGAACAAAAATTCGATGTGTTGTGCATCTTCAACAACAGCTGTGTACTATATGAAGGCATTTACAATCGCTGCATCAAGGAGGAAGTAAAATATCCTGTGCCATCCCTTTTTTGATCTTCGGTCTACTGCATAGGCATTTCGCTTTTGATCGAAGCGGTCAACACCGCCCATCCAACGATTATAGTCCTTCAGTGCTTTGGGGCAGGTGAGCTCAATTTTTTTGCCACAAGGTAGCTTTCGCTCTACTGAGCTCTCTTCCGTAGGGTCGTGATAGTTCGACATTATGTGGACGTTTTTAGTGTCCCGCCATTGATATACGGAGATTGGCCCCTTCGACCTATAGATGAAGGACCCACGGATGAGTTTGTTGTCCACTTTTACTTCAGGTGGTAGGTCCTTTCTGTTTGGCCTGAAAGTGCCACAAGAGAATACTCCTCGCTGTCTCAGACGCAGAAGTAGCTTTGAGGAGGAGAAAAAGTTGTCGAAGAATACCTGCGAACCTTCTTCGATGACATCCTCGACTAGAGAAAGGACAACATGTTCACCAAGTCCTAGGTCACCTGGTCGATTTTCTGTGCGTCCTGTGTACAGATCAAATTTGCACAAGTGCCCCGTTTCACTATCGGCAAGGCTCCACATTTTGTAACCACGCTTGATCTTAGGCTTCATTGGCATATACTGCTTCATTGATGATCTGCCTTTGAAAAGAATCATAGACTCGTCAACTGCAAGATGCGAGGAGGGCTTGTACTCATCCTGAAAAGTCCTGTTCAGCATATTCATGAGAGGCCTCACCTTGTAACATCGGTCATAGCTTGGCGCCGTCCTTGAGGGAAGCTTGGAGTTGTCGTTCAGGTGCAAACAGTTCATTATTTGCTGAAACCGCCTAAACGACATGATGCTGGAGATTTCTGGCACGTTGAAGAAACTATCAGAACTCCAGTATAAATAAACTTGTGGCAAAGGATGAATGCTCATCAGAATGAGCATGCCTATGTATGCTTTCTGCTCGTGCACTGTTATTGGCTCCCAACCTCTCTTCCCTTGTTGGCTTGCATAACGATTTGTCTCTTCAACTATCATCTGCCATACTTCTTCATCAAAATATAAGGTGAATGCATCACACGCTCGGCTTTGCGGATTCAAGTTTACAGAAAATGTTGGGGGCTTTTCATTGATCACATCAGGAATGTCGGTCGGCAATCCTGCAATCCACCCTGTTGATTGAGGTTCTTCATTTTCATCTGATGCAGGATCATTATTGATGCCTTTATCAAGCACTTTCTTCCCGTTCTTTTTCTTTTTTCGACATGTTTTACGGATTTTAGGCGCTGGCTCGTCAATGCTATCACTTTCTGATGTTTCAATCGGCACAAGGGCTGATGAGGACGGCACATTGAATTCGTCGCTTGAGGAATCAGTGAAAGAATCACTACCGTAGTCATCCGGGAGGCTGAAGAATACTTCTAAAGCCTCTTCAGCAGTAAGGGTTTTCTTACCTAAGGAAAAAATGAATAGATCGGGTATTTTCAAGCGAGTACAGGTACTAGGGAGTAAACGTGAAGCAAACAATAACACGTGCTATATCAGATTTTCATATATAAATCATGGTTCGCTGTATGCAAACAGAAATGCTTGTTGTGACACAATCTAGACACATACAGAACTATGGGGAATGGAAAATAAGTCTTACCAGCCATTTGGGAAGGATCACACGGAAGTCCGAAAATCACCGAGAAAGAACCTCCACACCTCGAAAAAGGCGGCACATTTGAGCGCTTGTTGGACTGCCTACGCCACCTTGTGTGGCGAATATAAACTAGGATATAGTTGACTGATCTATTCATAGATGGCACAAATAGTACTTGACGTTCCAGTTGACTTCACATTTTCGCTACCATACTTTTTCTAAAACCATCCAGGTGGGACACGGGTGTCCCTATGAGGTATAAAGGGTTAAGCATACTTCAAGAAGTCGGAAATTTGCGCTCGCTTGAGCAGCAGCTGAAGCTTGAAGCTTGAAGATCGCTGTGAGCATTGCTTCCAGAAGCGTGTACGCTGGCGGCAGTCCTTTTTGCGAGCACAAAAGGATCAACTGAAGGACATCCCCAGCCTTGATGATCGTTAATATCGTAGAGTGCGAATGTCTGTATTTTTTCCCGAGGCTTCCAACCTTGAAATCCTGCCAAAAATTCCGATGAATCTGCCGTTTCATCTCGTGATCTATCGCGCCGTCCGTCAATGTGGTCGCCGCCATCTTCCACGGTCTTGGATTGGATTAATATTTTATCTTTTACTGAATATTCAGTCAAATTTTCGTGGTAAACACTTATCGGGCGGCGATAAAGCTATCGTTGCATCCGACGTACCGCCGATAATCGATCGTTATATCTGGTTTATTTTTACATGGGGGCAATGGGAAAAATGATAAATCTCAAGAATTTGATCGTTATAAGTGATATATCGCTATATCTGGTATCGTTATTAGTGGACTGCACTGTACCATGCCTTCGCTCTTGCCTTCTTGAATGCTATGAGGTTTTCTTGAGTAGGATATCGACAGAATATTCCCCAGTATTTATTCTGTTCCTTTTTTGCGTCATGGCAATCTAGTGTGTACCAAATCTTTTGATTTTGATGCACTAGCCCTGAGGGCCACGGAATAGCTAAATGTGCCATCAGTAATACATTTTGAAAACCTCCAATTTAATTCATCGACATTTAGATCTTCCAAAAATACTTTTTCCAGGTTGGCTTCAGACTGGAATTGTGGCCAGTCAGCCAAGTGTAGCTTCCTACGCCGTGGTTTGCTTGGTATGATTTGTGGTGATGCCAGACTGATAAGTACTGGGAGATGATCACTCCCATATGAATGATCCAAAACATTCGAATTAAAATCATTAAAAACACAAGGTGAACTAAAGGATAGCCCTAAAACACTCATTTTTCCCGTGCTTGGGGAACAATAGGTCAGCTTGCCCGTGTTTAGCAAGCAGATATTGTTACACAGAATAAAATCCTCTACTATTTGTCCTCGTGGCTCAGTTTGCTCACTTCCCCGAAAGGGAGAATGAGCATTAAAATCTCCTATTAAAATATAGGGCTCCGGTAGTTGCATTAAAAGTGTTTTTAACTGATGAAGTGTGACAGTTAAATGAAGTTCAAGGTCTAAAGAGCATATTGTTATAGTTTTAAAATGAACCAAGATGCAACTGCTTCAAATAAGGTTAGAATTCTCATGATGCAACACCACCCTGGACAATAGCAGCGCCTCCAGAGAGCCTGCTTTAGTTCTGCCGGTCACAACAAAAGACTTGATGCCTTTTAAGAACGTTTTTATTCTGTGATCCGAGATTTATTTCCTGGAGAGACAATGCAACTGGGGAAAATGAATTTAAAATCTCTGTTATGTCAGTGTAGTTATTTAGAAGTCCATGATGGTTCCAGTGAACTAGAAATGCCACGGTGAAGGAGTAGTTGGGGCAAGGATTAAAAAACCCAAGTTGTTAGGTCTTCCGGACCAGTTATTGGGACTTTGTCCCTTCTATTGCGCTCGAGAGAGCTTTGCCGCCGCTGCTGCGGGGGCGATGGGGGAGATGTGTCCATCACATCCTCAGATGTGCTGGACGTCCATGCAGTTCGCACGGCTAAATTTGTGCAAGGCCTCGCACCACAGCAGAGTCGGCAGGTTTGTGTATGGAGAGACGCTTGCGCACCTCCCCAAAGGTTATATTTCCTTTTACTTTCACTGCAATGATCTCTTTTTCTTTCTTCCATACAGGACAGATGTGTGAAAAGGCAGGGTGGCTGCCCTCACAGTTGATGCAATGGTGAGTTTCATTTGCACAGTGTTCAGCAGGATGTTCATGAGTGGCACACTTTGCACTTGTGAGCTGGCCTCAGCATGTCTGTGAGCCATGGCCATATCTTTGACACTTAAAGCAGCGAAGTGGGTTAGGTAAGTACGGTCTCAGTTTAATCTTCCCGAAGCTGTAGCCCACCTCTACAGCTTCGGGAAGTGTGCTAGACTGGAAGGCGAGGATGATGTGCTTTGTTGGCATTTCCTTGTTTTCCCGCCTAATCTTGAATCCATAGATATGGATGACATTCTGTCCTTTCAGCACTTCAAAGAGTTGTTCTTCACTTGCATATTTAAGGTCATTGTTCGAAATGACCCCTTTTACCATGTTCAGTGACCGGTGTTTGGCAATAGTTACTGGGCATTGTCCAAAGCTGATCACTGTAGACAGTTTTTCATACTGGTGATGGTACAAGATTTCAAAGAGAAGGTCACCATTCGGGAGTTTTTTTTACTTTACAGCCTGCGCCTAATGCTTCTGCCAATAGTATTTGTGACAATAAAAGGCGAGATCAGCCTAGCTGTTTTTTCAGTGACTTTGCTGAGTACCACATGGAATCGTGGGAGTTTGCATTTTTTAGGAAAAACTTAGCACTTTCATCGGTGCACCTCCTTTTACACAAGTGATCGTTTGTGAGCAAAGAGGAAGCCATAAGATAAGTTTACTGTTCGGTCAAGGTGGCGGCTACCCACCATAGAGCCCAACGAGGGGACGGGGCAGGAATTTGCAAAACAGTCTTGGCCTCGCCAGCTGTACATCCTGGCTATAACCATACTATATGGTGCAACATAGAGTGGTTAGCCGCATAAGGTTAACCCTAGCCGCCAGGAAAACTAGAAAAAGCAAAAAGAGAGAAGACAGGAGAGTTGTGAGAAAGAAGATAGGAAAGTGAAAGACAGAAGGCAAGATAGGAAAAGGCGACTGCCGATTTTTTCCTGGTCGGGTCAACATGGAGGTGCCGTCAATGGGAAGCGTCAGTCAAAGTGGTGTGTTGCCTCTGCCGAGGGACCTTAAAGGTCCAAACACTCAGAATCGGCTCAACCACCAGGATCCCCTTTTCCCCAGACACGGCGATGCCACGAACGGCTAAGCGTGAGTGCTCGGGGTCCGTGGTATCGCACAGTGCACATAAACATCAGCTTTAAAAGATGCCCCTGCGGGACAGGCAAACCGCAGGATGAGCCAAAATGCTAGGCGAGTACCTGAACAACCTGTTGGAACTGCTGAGCTGGCATTCGTGGGGGCATGCCCTGCCGCTGCTGCTGCATCTGCTGAATGATCACTTGCTGCTGTGGATGCCTCAGCAGCTGTGCAACACCAGGCTGACCACTTCCAGGAGGCTGCTGCTGTTGCTGCTGTGCCTGTGGCAGGTTCTGCAGTGGCGGCTGGCCATGCATGGCCTGCTGGAACTGCTGCATTGTCAGCGGCCTCTGCTGCTGCTGCTGCTGCCGCTGAAGGTTCTGCATTAGAATCTGCTGCTGCTGAGGCGTCAGTTGGCGCATTTGCAGCTGGCGCTGGCGGATTTGCATGATCTGCTGTGCGGTGAGCTGCAGTCCACCCTGCTGGGGCCAGGGCTGCAAAGAAATCAGCTACTGAGAACGGTGTCCGACAAAGTGTGGGTGAGAATTCGTAACATATAAATATATATCGTAGTCTCATTAACCGGGAGAGTTAGAACAGCAAGCCTTCCCTCCAGCTTTGGAAGTAGAATGGCTTAATCACTAAATGTAAGGTGTAAAAAAAAACAATTTTATAAATACTCCACTAGCATTGTTTGGTCAGCTTCATATTCGAACTAAGTGAAGCATGCACACCCTACACCTGCGCAGTCACAGCTTCTAAACATACTTGATGCTACAGCTGAGCTGGCTAGAAGAAAAAAACTTCATGCATCACCAAACCACTGCAGTGCACAGTTATTCATGTCCTAAGGCATATTCACAAGCTGGACAGTAGCACTGACAGCTGTTGTGCTTTAAGTGACTAGCAATGTGACTTTTACTGTCGGCATGATATGTGGAAACGATGGCAAATGTCTGCAAGCATATGTTCAATTGTACTATTCTGATTCGTGCTCACCTGTCGCTGGACCACTATGCCTTGCTGCGAAACCACTGCAGGCATGCCTGGAGGAAACTGCTGCCTCTGCTGCATCTGCTGGAGAGAGGACTGCTTCTGCTGCTGCATCAGCTGCTGCATCTGTGTGACAGGCCGCACCATTGTGCCACCCTGCAGCTGGGGCTGCTGTTGCAGTTGCTGTGGGGTCTGCTGTTGGGCTGGCTGAGGTTGAGGATGTTGTTGTTGTTGTTGCTGCTGTTGCTGCTGCTGCTGCTGCTGCTGCTGTTGTTGTTGTTGTTGTTGTTGCTGCAGCAAGAGTTGCTGTTTGCTGATGGTCATAATGCTGATGCCTTGACCACTAGCCAAAGATACCTTGAGGTCACTGCCAGATGACACATTGACCATCCGAGCCCCAAACTGTGAGGTTGGCACCATTTGCTGTTGTTGCTGCTGCAGGAGCTGTTGTTGGTGTTGCTGCTGCTGCTGTTGGTGTTGCTGCTGCTGCTGTTGGTGTTGCTGCTGTTGCTGAAGCTGCTGCTGCACCATCTGCTGCTGCTGAGATGCCTGCTGTTGCTGCTGATACTGCTGCTGCTGTTGCAATTGTTGCTGCAACTGCTGCTGGGTAACTTGCTGCAGCCCCTGTTGCTGCTGCTGATTTTGTTGCTGAGACACGTGCAGCTGGGTAAGCTGCTGCTGAAGAATGTGCTGCTGCTGCTGTTGTGGTGGTGGGGGCTGCATCAGCTGCTGCTGAATCTGCTGAATTTGCTGCTGTTGCAAAGTCATGGCAGCTTGCTGCTGCTGTTGCTGCAGCAGCAGCTGTTGTTGCGTGACTTGAGGAATTCCAAACTGTTGCTGCTGCTGTGTTTTAAAACTTGCGAATCCTTGCTGGTGTGGCATTGCAGCAGAGCTTGTGACTGAAGGCGTTGGCTGTGGTGTCGGTGGCTTTGGCGGAGTTGGCGGCTTGGGAGGCACAAGCAGTCGAGGGTGGTAGCGCACCTCATCGCAGAGAGCCTTGCTCTTCACAGAATCGGTGATCCAATCAGGAGTTACAATTTTAAGCTGTGGGCAGCAACCAGCTGTCATCACCTTCTGATACTTCACCTAAATTTAATGAAAAAATAATTTTTTTATAAACATTGATTTTTACAATACGCTTAGGCTGCATGCATGTTCAAAATGTTATCAAAATTCGAACCTGACTCCGTAAGCAAGCAAACATCAAAACAAGTTGAATGCATCACAAAAAAGAAGTTACAGAGGGGACACTAACTCCAAAATTTAAACCTCTATATATAACGAACACAAATACTATTGTGAACGGCAATGCTATGCTCTGAAAGTGCGCAGAAATACCAAAAACAGTACTTGCTTCCCCAAGAGTTGCGACTGTGAATGCCGTCCTTCTGCAGCTCATTTCTCTGGAATCTGTTTTGTTTTCAGAAGGAGGCAACCATGCACGATCTCCTGCTGCTACAACTAGAATTGACAAGCTCTAAGTCGAATGTCATCTCATGAGATCTAGGGTGCACTTCTAATCACAGTATTTCCTTAGACCTTAAGAATAAGTCAGTAGGATGACAGAGATGAAATGAGTTCAATATTTTCTCAATGGCCCTGATTATGTCTACTCAGTGTAATGTCTAATATATTTGACATAACATAAAAACAAACGATTGAAGTAAGCATTTAAGCAGCAAGGTAAATATCCTAAATTTTGAATTCTGCTTTATTATTAAATTTGATTAAAGCCAATGCTATGCTCTGAAATGCGCAGAAATACCAAAAACAGTATACTTGCTTCCCCAAGAGTTGCATCAATGCTGCGACTGTGAATGCCGTCCTTCTAAAGCTCATTTCTCTGGAATCCTTTGTTGAGAATTCGAACAATGCAATTTCATCAATGCTTCATAAAGGACCTAAAATAGGTGTCCAACATGCTGGACAACTGAGTTTCGTGAGGCTTAGGAGTACTAGCTAAAAACCTAATGTCCAACATGTTAGACAAAATGCCCATAGCCCAGTCTCATGAGGGTGGAACTGCTTTGTCCTGCAGGTGAGTGTTGGATTACGGAACCACACAAACAGCTGGTTACAAACATTCCTCTGAATTTTTTTATCATTACTTTGGAGCTCTTGAACCCCACCCCTTTAAAAATTTCTACTCAAGTAGATACTCAACCACCCATAGCATCTGGCACACACTATGGTATCTATAACAAGATAGAGAAGATTAAAACATTCAGAAGCACCATACCCCGTCAGCCTTGGCAGCCACAAGATGGGTGCAAGTTTTATCCAAGACTGACTGGAACTTGCCACCATGAAAAGTCACCATAGCCCACACAGCTTTCGTATCTGCCTTGGAAAGCTGCATTGGTAAAGAAGTAAACATGAATGGGGATCACAAAACTGAGGAGGAATAAGTATGCGCTCTTTGAACACAGCATTGCTCGTACTCCACATACCCTAACTAAGCAGTGATCACATTACAGGAAAACAGCCTGCCAACTTATTGTGTTACTTTGCGTTTTGCTCATGTTCTTGATGGATTATTATTTCTCAGTCTTACATAAGCCAATATGAATTAACAGCAGTACCACATTGCTACAAAAAATGAAATTTTTCATGCATTTTGGCAAACAATAGCTAAGTACAAATTGTACTACAAGAATTACAACGGATAAGTATGAGCCAATGTATAACCATCTTGGATTGGAATGATTCATCCAAAAATAAGACTGAGAAATTTATTAACATTTAATAAAGTTTAGAAATCACCAAAAAGAAGGAATTTTTTAATAAGTCCAGCCCCGTTATAGCGAAGCCACTTAAAATGAAGGAATGTTAATTTCCCACTTCCATTTTTACATTTCAATACAATTCGGATATGGTTTTAATAAGTAAATAAAAGACGTCTCAGAGGATATAGCCAACAGATTTTGTAAAAGATGAAGAATAATCTATTAATTGGAACATTTTTACACCTTTCAGACAAATTTCAGAGCGAAAATAAGAGCGAAACCCGGCTGACGGCCGCATGAGTGGCGTCATCTGCACTCCCGTAAAGCAAATGGTTGCTTCACTGCACAGCTTGGCTCACTGCCTTTGTTGATCCTTGATTTCTCGGCTATGCCGAGTGTCCTACGCTGGCAACCACCGTAGCAGCTGAAGCTTTACGGATGTCCGTTGGGTTGAGTTCGGAGCAACACTTGGCTTGGACAACGTGGAGGCAGTGTTCCTGAAGTCGATGCTCAGGAAACTTTTCCACGAAATTTAGGGAACACTGGACCACTTCTTCCAGTAGTGACAAAACAATTTTCCCATAGTCGACGACCGATTTTTCGGACTCGCTAGGGACTGTGAAAACGTTCAAAAAATCAAGATCACTGTATAAAAACAATTCCGATTGGCCCATAGTAGAAAATGGGGGTCAGCGGTTTTGAGCCAATTCTGATGCTTGGCTGAAATTCAGCGCAATGTTTATACAGACAGCGGGCGGCAACCAGTGTTGGATGGCTGTACTGCCGTCGACATCTGGCAAGCGAGCACACAAGCATAAATAACATATAGGCACAAGTGAACCAGCCATGGCGAATTCGCTAAATAGTCCCGTTTCGATGCTTCACCATATAGTCCTCACAGTCCGTGTGGTGAAGAATCCTCAAAACGCGGTGGGCAGTCTTGAAGAGGCACCACTGCTACTGCGTCGCACTGCAATAAGGGCCGCAGAGGCACTCATGATTTTGGAGCATTTCTTTCAGGTGCTAATAAATGTTAGTTCTGTGAAGCATGTCCTGGTGCCGCGATTAAGTCCGGATAATCAAGCATGCCCTACAAATCAAGTTGGAATTTTCGACCGGCAACTACTTTTTTTCCAGTTTTTTTTTTTTTTTTTATTCAGAGTCCAGATATAGCGAAATAGCAAAGTTATTTTCGATTACCGTCCACTTCATTATAACCGAGATAGACTGTAGTTGAGAAGTTAGTTACAATATGTGACTGTTATTACACTTTCCTGTCCGCGGGATAAGGGGTAGTTTTTGGGTGGTGTCACATATTAGTTAACTCACGATAAAGCACTTTTAGAAAATTTTCAGGCTTTTGATGCACCATGCATTTTACCAGAGAGATGATAGTGGTCCTTTGGAGTGCCCTGCTGCACCACTACACCCTTATGTCATTGATTGACCAACTTCTGCTAGTCTACGAGAACAGTCAGCCCGCCTTCAACATTTCTGACGTCCAGTTTCATATCTGTAGCAACCTTCGCCTCCTATTTGGCCTTCATTTCAAGACACTTATGCTTTCATCAGAGAGCTTGCCTTCTCAGCCACTTCATCCAGAATGTTCCACATGTGGGAATCTCTGGACTATCTAGCCAACTATTCTAATTTCAGTGGTATGGATGCCTGGATGGTCAGGCAACTTGTATAATGAGTCGAGAGAGTGGACATAAGGCTGCTGTTTAAAGAAGGTTGACATTTTGAATTAAAAAATTAAAGGAAAACCACTTGCCTGTGACGGACAGATGACAGTATTTGAAAACAGTTGGTTCTTTTGAGGTGAAAATGCTTCCAAGCTGTTGCACTTGGGTCAAGGTTTTCTACAAGATTTCACATGGAAAGATTTCTACCACATGAAACTGAGCAACTTATGGAGAGGCATGTAATAATGAATAACAACACAGTAACACAAGTGGCCAAAAATAAGACAAAAAATGAGCCTTAGCAATAGTATTTTGCAAGTAATCATGTGTCTAAGCGTAGCGGCCATTGCGGAGATCCAGCTTATGGCACGGGATCGATTAATTCACCTCCACCAAAGATGTTACGGGTGGAAACCGCACAGTAAGTAACACTACTCCAGGCTCGAAGAGCGCGCTTAACTACACACTCAGCATCATCTTCGTCACGCCGACCAAGCGGCTTCGTCTTCCACTTGCGCGGTACTATGCAATACAATAACATCTATCTGTAGCCCTACTGCAAAGTTTCTGTGTTGTTCTTGTAAAAAGTAACTGGCAGGCTGCAAATATGACACAGCCTAGCCCCATCCCGTGTCATTAACACAGACTGCAAGTAAAGATGCACTTGATTATGGCAGACTCATTTCAAAACAAAACAACGGAGCAGATCATTACAATGCAGTTTCTTCCATACCTTCTTGACAATGCTGCTCGCGTAATGGTCTCAAATGTGAAAAGGATACGGCAGAAGCTTTCCACATTTTAGCGAGAGACGAACCCATGCACTCTGAAAATAAACGAACACACATGCTGAGCCACCGTGCGTTGTTTTTCACAAATATATAGGTTTCCTATCAAGATGGGCAACAGTAATTTTGGAATTGAGGTTTCTCACCGTTACAACCGGTTTCTCGTACAGATCCTGGGCTTCGGTGATCGTAGAACTGTCGGGATTATCGGCAATCACGTACGTGACATTATCAGAAAGGTAATTGATGAGCGTGCCACCATGCTTGAACAGCAGCCTCTGAAACTGAAGCCGTGAAGAAAAAGTTAGCGAGCCAGCGACACACACAACACAGTAACCAAACTTTTCCATACGGAACAAAGGAACATAGCAACAGAAGAAAAGTATCATGGCACTGTTCATAAGGTGTGGCGAGGTCATCATGTACCCGCCTTCAATGAGTGGAGTTTCTTTTATTCGATCTAACCTACTAAATAAAAACAAAAAGGCAGGACAGAAAAGAAGTTTTTCGTGGCGCACTGTATTGAAGCGTTACAGGGACAGACACTAACCGATCTCCGATTCGACGTATCAGCGCAATAACAGCAATGAAATTATCAGGAAACAATCACCACAGCGGAAGTAGGACCAGCGTCACGAAAAAGCATCTTGAGGTCACGTCAGTGATTTCCCAATTCTATTAAGCTTACGCGAGCGATTACAAGCAACTCAATCGTTCTATAAAGATTGAACATGTTCTATCTTAAATGACAAGACAGCGCAAAAAAGAAAAAAAAAGAAAAAGTCAAGCTGTTTAGACTTGTAGAAATTTCAATATTCGAACATTCCTAGTTAATAGGGTTTAAAGCCCCAAAGCAACTCGGGCTATGACAAACGCCGTAGTGGAGAGCTCCGGACATTTCAACGGATGTTTCTTATAGCCGCACCTACCTCCTCGTCATCTTGCAAGTCGTCCGCAAGACAAAACTTGACGTTCTCGAAGAGCAGCGCCTTCCCTTCGGGTCCGTCCGGAGGACTCATCGCTGGCTCCGTCGATCCCTAGGGTGCAAGCCAAAGCTTGCCCCGCTCTAACTGAACACTTGTAAACAATGCATAGTGCAGATTCGCACGCGTCAAGTTCACGTGTTTACTATTTACCGCAAGGTGTCCATTTCCCGCGTAATCGCTTCAATGTTGCGAGACCAAGACACGCTATGAGAGCGATCCGCTAAATATCATGGCGGAAGGAAAGAACTTTCCTCTAATGGATAAGCAAAGTCACGTTCTTCTTTCAAATAGTACATTAGACGTTAGAATTTTAAATCATCGAATGATATTCGCCTTAAACTGAAAGTAATTTATAATTCAATTTCTATTGATGTTTCGGTTTCATCAGCTGAACATGCAACGATAAAATCGCTGATGCGTAGTTACAGTGCCTAGAATATTTTCTAGGCACTATAGCGTAGTCTTCATGGGACTAATTTACTACAAGACATAAGCGAAACTTCCCATAGGGCGATAGGGCCCACGTATCAAAAAACAGCGGTTTTGATTGGTCAAAATTCGGGTGTTTACGAATGGTGGCGGGACCTGCGGCCATTAAAGGAAACTGCGTCTAAATTCCAAACTGTCTGATTGTTAATAAATGCACAACTATAATGAAAAATAAAATTAGTTGAAGACTTGCAGCAGCAAAAGTTATTAGCATAGCAGCCATATATTTGGTTAAGATGGAAAAGAGGAGAGAAAAATGTTATTTTCAAAAGGCAATGGGGGCAATAGCAAAGAGCTTGTATTATAACCTCCACGGTGCCATGTGTAGTTAATGTTCGTGGCAGGCGTATGCGACAGATAGACCATGCAGATAGCGGTAGCTGTCCATAACACACACCGTTATTTCGCTGGTGCCAAGGGCGTTTGAGTAGGCAACGAATTTTCAACCACTCCCAGAGGGCGCCACATTTTGTGAAAAAGGCGGATTCATAGACACCCTTAAAATGCATACAAAGTCCGGTCATTTTTTGAAGCGGAGTTCCGCAGCTGGTATGATCCAAAAGCTTTGAGCCAGGCTGCTTCAAAAGCTGCAGTTATACGATAACCCCAGAAATAACAGCCGACTTCTGATAAGAATGGCTCGTCCAAATCTGCAAGAGAGGCACGCGCTGATTGGTCCCCGCGTGCGGCGTTCGCCGAAATTTGACAGAAACGTGGTGCCATCTGTCGCCGTCGGGGTGATCTGCGCATGCGTACTGACGCTCGCGCGGTAGCGCTAAACTAAACGTCTCTATTGAAGGCCAGAAAGGCCGCTGTAGACACGCTCGTAGCACCAAAACATATCAACTACCAGAAAAAAAATTACCACGTTTGTGTAATTGCATCATGCACCAGTATATACTGCTATAATTCACCAATGCAATCAATGAATCTCTCTATTAGGCTGTTAGTCCAAAACTCAACTTTTAAGTTTCAAAGATCATTATCAAGGTTAACATTTACACTGTAAACTTTAGTGGTGAGAATATCTGGAGCTTTCTGAAAATGTTTTATCCATTTTTTTTTAGCCATTCCAATAACATTTTTGAATCAGAAGGAGATATGAGACTCGGGATTATGTGAGATTGCCTGGTTTTGTTCTTATCAATGCTTAAAGTCTGACTCCATCAGAGGGGGTCTTATGATTCAAGCACAAGTGGAAAGGGAAATGAAGAGTGAGTGAGAAAGCGACTTGTGCCCACTGCTTCGCGCATTGTTTTATACAAAGGGCAGAAATTATTTTTCTCCTTCTCGAGTTTTAGAAATTATGGAACAGAGAAGGAATGTTCTGAGAGCTATACTGACAAGAATAAAAGACGACAGCCTGTTTCGTATGCTTGCAATCCTATACATTCGAGAGTGGAGGGGTCTCAGGCCCCTCTTAGTGTTGGAGGGTCACGGACCTCCCCAGACCCCCCTGACTTTAATCCGTGGTTCTTACTATGTATACTAAGAAAACTAGACCCAAAACCTGCTGCCCACCAGGAACCATTGTTTTTTGCCTATACATGTGTATAGGCAAAAAACAATGGTTCCTGGTACAAAGGTACAATATGGTACCATTTTTTTTTTATTCATCTAAGGTATGAATTGAATGTTTGCTGTACCATATCTATTGGCATCTGTCTGTATTATGAGACCAAGACTTGGTACAGCCATTCCTATGGATAGATATATCCGTTGTGCTCTCACCCACTCCCTTTTGCAGGGCACCAACTCTTGCGCCGTGCTGAGAAGCCAATGGGGTCTGTGCAGTGACGTAAACAGATGACACTATTTGATGTTGTCAGGCTCTTTTTCTGTACACCGGCAATAAAAATTTAGCCCTCACAGGTAAGTATATATAGTATATTACTGATGCTAAACCAAGCTACGAAAAATCCAGTGACTCATATAGGTTGCATATGTAGAGGTGCTTCGTTCAGCCAATAATGACACCTGCACCTTTGTACTGGAAGAATACCAGCTTGTCTTCTGGTGCCCTTTTTTTTCAAGTTCTCAAGAAGCGAGCAATTATATTTTAATATGACTATATTCCATGGCCAACAAGGTAACATATATATATAACTCAGAGAATATAATGTTGTAAACTCCGTAAAAGTGGTTGGGGTATATTTTTCAGGCACATTGCTATGGGATGCACATTTGAATTTTATACTTCAGAAGATAAGCCTTTATAACATGTATGCCTGATCAAAATAGGTGCCATCTTACAAATGCCAGCTAAAGGGATAAAATATAACGTGCTTTTTGCCTCGCATGTAAATCACTGTCACATTGTGCGGGGTACTATGTCAATTTCTAATCTCCATAAAACACTATTGACAAAAAAAATTAAGTGCTATTGCAAACTTGCCCCACTACTCTCACATTGAAAGCCTTTGCAAGTAGTACAACATACCGAAAAATCATCTCCACCAACAAACACCCTTACACTATTAAAAAGAAACAAACAATTTAATAGCAAATACAGCAAAGTTTGAACAAATAAGCTAAAGTATTATACATGTACGAACAAATAAAACCAGCAGAAGGACACAGATGCAGAGAAGCACACAGGATGACGCTGGTCCTGAGAGCTGCGCCTGCACCCTTTCACTGGTTTTATTTGCTTGAAATATGTACCAACTCACCCCAGCTCTCCACTTTACTGAATGGTACACACAGTCATAATAATTGGTTAATCCCTGTTTCGCAGACAAATTAAGGCCATCAAATGGTTGGAAACACTCCCATGGCTACTAAAATCTCACTTATAGAAACAGCTATTGACATACATACCCTAACAGCATTCAAGCTCACCTGCCTTGTGAAAGATTTTGTTTAAATGACACTGCAGTAACCACTGTAAGTATAACCATGAATGAAACTATATGCAAATGCCATCATGCAAGTGTAGTCCCGTAAATACATTAATCTAATATGTAAATGCAACCATGTAAGTGCAACTATGTAGATCTGTTATTTTTTTGTAATTGGTTTAGTTTTAAGGTTCCAAAACGACTCAGGCTACGAGGGACGATGTAGTGGAGGGCTCCAGAAATTTCGATCACCTGGGGGTATTTAACATGCAATAACATTGTATGTACAGCACATAAGCACCTTGCTTTTTGCCTCCGTTGAAAAGCGGCCACTGTGGCAAGGATTTCATCACGTGTCCTTCGATTCAGCAGTTGAGTGCCCTAATCTCTGAGCCACGAAGCATTTTATTATAATTAGTGAAACCATGTTTGTAAAGCCATACAGTGTAACCAATGTTTCTTTGTCAGCCTTTCTATGCCATCAGTCAGAAAATATATACAGAGGACAAGGGCCATCAAGCTGGAAGTCAGCAGCTTTTACCGTGGCCCCCTCCATTTCCTTGTACATAGGCCCAAATGAAATAAAAGTAAGGTAATGCCGAGAAAGCATCTTACTGGTCTTCTTTGCTTGTTTAATGTTTGTATGCCTCTTTTAACACTGAGGAACATTTTTGTGCTGTGACAAGTTAGCCATAGCAGTGAAGGTTGTCTTTTGTAGCTGAAAAAATCAGATGCAACTCTGGTTTTATCTGTAACTTTCAATCACTTTAATTCTGGAAATTTCTGAGCAGAAAATGTATACACCAATGATCTATTTTATGACATCTGCATTTCTCCCCAAGTTCTGTTGTAACCATCACTAGATTTTTAACTGCCTTGTCGTGGCGGAGGGGCTTGCGAAACTCGATGAAGTCGTGAGCTCTGCTGTGTAGGGCCACCCAAGATAGACAGGTCACAAGCAGACAGTTCTGACAAAATGTGATTCACTGGAGAAGGCAATGGCAACCCACTCCAGTGTTTCCTGCCAAGAAAACCCTATGACCAGTCACAATAGCATTATTGATATGGCGCCGGAAGATGAGCCCCCCAGGTTGGAAGGCGTCCCACATGTTACTGGGGATGAACAAAGGGCGATTCCTAGTAGCTCCAGGACGAATGAAGCGGCTGGGCTAAAGCCAAAAGGACGCTCAGTTGTGGATGTGTCGGGAAGCGACCGGAAAGTCTGATGTTGCAAGGAGATATATCACACAGCAACATGGAAAGTAAGATCTATGACGCAAGGTAAACTGGATGTCGTCAAGCGAGAAATGGACAGATTGAACATTGATATCTTGGGTATCAGCGAGCTCAAGTGGACCGGAATGGGAGAATTTAATTCTGGCAACCATTATGTCTTTTATAGTGGGCACGAATCCAGGAGAACGAATGGGGTCGCTCTCATAGTAAACAGAAAAATGGGCAAAGCAGTGCTAGGGTACAACCCCGAAAACGACCGAATGATTTCACTTCGGATCCAAGGTCACCCTTTCAACATAACAGTTATCCAAGTCTATGCACCAACCACTACTGCTGAAGAAGCAGATGCTGAGAGATTTTCTGCTGACCTGCAATGCCTTTTAGACCGCACTCCATCATCAGACGTCCTTTTTCTCATAGGAGACTGGAACGCTAAGGTGGAAGTGAAGAAATATCTGGAATTACAGGTAAGTTTGATCTTGGTGAGCCAAATGAAGCTGGGCAGAGGCTAGTAGAGTTTTGTCAAGAAAACAACCTGACCATAGCGAATACTCATTTTCAACAGCACAAGAGGTGCCTGTACACATGGACTTCACCGGACGGTCTGCACAGGAATCAGATTGATTCTTGTGCAGCAGAGATAGCAGCAGAGATAGCAGCAGAGATAGAGAAGTGCTATACAAGCAGTAAAAACAAGACCTGGGGCCGATTGTGGCACCGATCATTACCTTCTTGTTGTCAAATTTAAGCTTCAATTGAGGAAAACGCAGAAAACTAGAGGGCCTTTCAGGTATGATCTGGATCAAATTCCATCAGAATATGCTGTGGAAGTGAGGAATCGATTTCAAGAATTAGATCTAGAATACAGAGAGCCTGAAGAGATGTGGACTGATGTTCGTGATATAATACAAGAAGTTGCTACTAAGGTAGTTCCAAGCAAAAGAAATGCAAGAAAGCAAACTGGTTATCTGAAGAAGCTTTGCAAATAGCTGAGGAAAGGAGGATGGCAAAAGTTATAGGGGAAAGAGAAAGATACAAGGTTCTCAATGCGGATTTTCAGAAAATAGCAAGAAGAGATAAGAATGCCTTCCTGAACATACAGTGCCAAGCAGTTGAGGACAACAGCCAATTGAGGAACACGAGCTCTGTATAAGACAATCAAAAATATCAAAGGAAGTTTTTGTGCTAAGATGGGCGTGATAAAGGACAAACGAGGCAGGGACCTCACTGAAGCCTCAGATATAAAGAAGAGGTGGCAGGAATACACAGAAGAACTGTACAAGAAGGACCCGGATGTGCAAACCCAGCATAAGACGGTTGTGATTACTGTTCTCGAGCCGGGCATCCTGAAGAGTGAAGTTCAATGGGCCTTAGCCAGCCTTGCTAAAAACAAAGCTAGCGGAATTGATGGCATTCCAGCTCAGTTGCTTCAAAACCTTAACCATGACGACGCTGTTAACGTTCTGTATACACTAAGTCATATATCTGGACAACCCTGCAGTGGCCACAGGATTGGAGGAGGTCAGTTCACATCCCCATCCCAAAGAAAGGCAGTGCCAAAGATTGTCCCAACTACCGCACGATCGCGCTTATTTCGCATGGTAGCAAGGTGATGTTGAAAATCCTCCAAGGTAGGCTGCAGCAGTATGTGGATCGGGAGCTTCCGGACGTGCAAGCTAGGTTTCGCAAGGGCAGAGGAACTAGAGACCAGATTGACAAACCTTCGCTGAGTCATGGAAAAAGCAAGAGAGTTCCAGAAACCCATCTACTTCTGCTTTATTGATTATGCGAAAGTGTTTGACTGCGTAGATCACAGCAGATTGTGGCAAGCTCTCCAAGAGATGGGAGTTCCAATTCACCTCATCTGTCTCCTCAGGAACCTGTATGAAGGGCAAGAGGCCACAGTCAGAACTGGGCATGGTCTTACTGATTGGTTTCCGATCGAGAAAGGGGTGAGGCAAGGCTGCATACTGTCGCCCTGCTTATTTAACCTATATGCAGAGTGCATCATGAGGAAGGCCGGTCTGGACGAGTCTTCAGCTGGAGTGAAGATTGCTGGAAAACGTATCAACAACCTTAGATATGCGGATGATACCACTTTAATGGCAGAAAGTGGAGTGGAACTCAAGAGACTTCTGATGCGCGTACAAGAAGAGAGCGAGAAGTTTGGGCTTAAACTGAACATTAAAAAGACAAAGATCATGGCGACTTGCCCTATCAAGTCCTGGAGCATCAAGGGACAAGTGGAAGCTGTGACAGATTTTCTCTTCTTGGGCTCCAAGATTACCCCGGAAGGAGACTGCAGCCATGAAATTAGGAGACGCCTGCTTCTGGGAAAGAGAGCCATGGTTAGCCTTGACCGCCTAGTAAAGAGCAGAGACATTACACTGCCGACCAAGATCCGTATAATTCATGCTATGGTCTTTCCAGTTGTGATGTATGGATGCGAGAGTTGGACTGTGAAGAAGGCTGAACGCCGAAGAATTGACGCGTTTTAATTGTGGTGCTGGCGGAGACTCTTGAGAGTTCCTTGGACGGCCAGAAGATCAAATCAGTCGATATTGTCGACCATAAACCCTGCCTGCTCATTGGAGGGTCAAATTCTAAAGTTAAAGCTCAGCTACTTTGGTCATCTGATGAGAAGAGAGGAGTCGCTGGAGAAAGATTTGATGTTGGGAAAGGTTGAGGGTCACCGGAGAAGGGGTAGGCAGCGAACGTGCTGGTTAGATGGCATCCTCGAAGCGCTGCAGATGAAGTTATGTGATGTTAGGAAGTTAGCGAGAGACCGGAAAGCGTGGCATGACATGGTCCATAGGGTCACGAATAGTCGGACACAACTGAACTGAACTGAATACTCCTTGTGGGCTGCAATTTCAAATTTGTTACTGAATTGTGCGCCATACAGATGTGCACTGGTGTTAATAAATGTGCTACTAGTACTTTCCAGCATTTTCTTATTAAAATATTCGCAGAAAAAAAAAAAATGCTTTT
Organism: Amblyomma maculatum; assembly: GCF_055883805.1. NCBI lineage: Eukaryota > Metazoa > Arthropoda > Arachnida > Ixodida > Ixodidae > Amblyomma > Amblyomma maculatum. The sequence goes on along the minus strand of NC_139346.1, from coordinate 216,624,753 downwards.
CCAACTCCCCCCAATAAAGCTGCTTTCTATAAGGCAGCAATAATTTTTTCATAGCTCTACATATTTATCAAAGCATTTAACTTTCAGGTGCATTGTATAATAAAACAATCAACATATATATTTCTGAATCTTGGAAATGATTTTTCATGTTATATCATGGACATTTACATTTTTTTTTCTTTAAAGCTTGAATCTGAGAAATAGAATCTCGTACTGCTGCTGCTTGTTTTCCTTTCAAATGCATATTAATACATTTATTTAGCTTCAATTTAGTGTGCTATGTACTAATGAAACCTAGTTTTTTAAATTGAAAATAGTGAAAGAATCTACAAAAGATGAGAGTTTTGCCATGGAACAGAAATATTTAGGATCAGGCTTTGGTGTGACCAATGTCAACAAGAATGCCTAGTTTATTGTGATGTTACTTAAAGGTGTCTTTAAACATAATCTGAGTGCACTGTTTTGCTCGTTTGTTGCAATTGCAGAGTTATAGCGATGCTATACGACCATTCGTAACATGCATATTTCGGTATCTAATGTATTAATTTGTTCGAGAACCGAAATCATAGTTACTGTCAGTGTTGGCACCACAGTGGTTGGCACACAGTGGTGGTTCTTTGGAGCAGATATGACATCAACTGGCGAGCGCTTGACGATTGGATAAGTAGAAAATGCACTGCAAATTGTGTCCATTAGGAAAAATTTATGTCGCATTGTTGTATTTTATATTAAGTCAATGAATCCAACATGTCTGATTTAAACAAAGGCACTGCACAGCAAGCGACACAAAAAAAGCACCAAAAGAGGCGTTGGTTGCAAGTACTTTGCATCAAAAACTTTCACGAATTGTACACGTAGACAGCTACCTGTGGCTATGCAGCCAAAGTTAGAAAGGAAAGAACTGAACGACCGCGCTAGTCGTTCCTTGCTATTATAAGGCTCCTGCGGATGGAGAGAAAGGGGCAGTCACGAGAAAAGCACAATAGCTCAGGGTGCATGGTGACAAAGGAATACCACATTCCCCTCTTTGTTCCTCATTCTATTTCTGCGAGGCACCCATGCAGCTTAGCCATGGAAGAAAGGTCATCAAATTTAGCAAAAACATTTTACAGTGACCAGGAAATCATCAGAACCCACCTTCCACGATGTTGTAATTACATGCTCATGTAGGCTGTTTTGATTGGTGCCGCTGCGCATCTTCATTGGGCAAGTAAAATGGGAAAGCAAAACACCGGGAAAATTGAGTTGATGGCAATTTTTGGTTTTCTTGTATGTATTTTGAAAATTCATTCCGCAATAACTTCTAATCTAGCACACCAATTCTCGTTATTCGTTTTCATTCGGCATCTGCGTGACAAAGAATTCATCTAAAGCCTAGTGGGCCAGCGTTGCAGGGCACATTTAGGGTGGCTTGAATATTCAAAGGCATGGTATTGAAACACCTTCCCAGGTCTGTTGCGTAAATGTTTTTGCCTGGTTTCCATAAGACCACACAAACACAATGAAAAAAATAATTTATTCATCCTAAAGCAAAACCACCTGACTAGACATAACAACAGAATAAAAAATGCCACAACCAAATCAGTAATCGACCTTGCAGTAGTATATGCATATAGTATAAGTAAAACCTGAGAACTCTTTTTAAAGTGTAAGTCTACCATGCAAAAGCAATAATGAAATCTATATACACAAATATAAAGACATCAACTAAAAGACGTGCATCCCAATGCTAGCAGCTACATGCAGTCGAACACACAAAGAACTGAAAAACTGGAGCATATGTAGACAAACGACGTGTGGCCTTGCAATGGTTATAGTGTACACTTCAAAAAGCATGTTCACTATTGATGCACTGTTCAGTTTACTACTTTGCACTCACATGCTCACAAACTCATTCTCTGCCTTGATATTATGTCAGGCAATTCAGCTCTCCCTGATTGATTAGAGAATTTTTTTCTGCCTCAGTTCTGACAATGCTTCCCCAATTGGGATGTCTTCTACTCTTAATTGTTGACCACGTAAAATAGTGACAATGAGCTTTTCCAAGTAAAAAGAAAACAGCAGAAGCCTAGTGGCCATGATAAGTACAGATGCTCTGAGCTAACATTTCGATGTAAAGGCACACAACGCAGTCACAGAAAAACCTTGTAACAAAACTGAAACAGGACACTCAGATAAATTTCTTATATCTGCCCCACTCTAAAGGTGCAAATGTTCATGCTCATAAAGCTATCACAGTAAAGCATACCATTTTTGTTGTGCCCATTATTTTACCATGAACACTAAAAGCAACGTGGAGTGCACTTCAAATAGATCGGCTTGTCAAAAAGAGTACACAGAAAACATGCACAGCGAACATCACATGATGAAATGTAAGTGATGCTCAGAAATACTTAAGAAATTGAGCACTGCATTTCTTTCTTTGTTTTAATCAATGAACACATTCTAAAAATAACTACTGGATTGTGAACAATGCCAGCAAGCACATCATTATGCTAGGTATACTAAGCACGCACAGTTGTGAGTAAAATAGTGACAATGAGCTTTTCCAAGTAAAAAGAAAACAGCAGAAGCCTAGTGGCCATGATAAGTACAGATGCTCTGAGCTAACATTTCGATGTAAAGGCACACAACGCAGTCACAGAAAAACCTTGTAACAAAACTGAAACAGGACACTCAGATAAATTTCTTATATCTGCCCCACTCTAAAGGTGCAAATGTTCATGCTCATAAAGCTATCACAGTAAAGCATACCATTTTTGTTGTGCCCATTATTTTACCATGAACACTAAAAGCAACGTGGAGTGCACTTCAAATAGATCGGCTTGTCAAAAAGAGTACACAGAAAACATGCACAGCGAACATCACATGATGAAATGTAAGTGATGCTCAGAAATACTTAAGAAATTGAGCACTGCATTTCTTTCTTTGTTTTAATCAATGAACACATTCTAAAAATAACTACTGGATTGTGAACAATGCCAGCAAGCACATCATTATGCTAGGTATACTAAGCACGCACAGTTGTGACAATATTATTAGGGTTGCCCATTTGCAATGGTGAGCTGAAAGTGATCTGACAAATACTGCCAGCAGGACAGTAAATACGAGTTTACTTATACTTAGATTAAATTCCCTGCAAGCTACATGTTCATAATTATCACTTGGATGCAAACAGGGCAAAATCACTGAACACTTAAGAGAAGTGACACTACTCCGAGACATTGACTGACAATGACTATAAAAAGCACAGTTCTGGGCAGTAAACAAGATTAGAACACTATTAAATTATTATGTCTATGCTTAAGGTTGAGCAATGCCAGTCCAACTAAATAGAGAAGGAAAAAATACAGAAGTGAGAAAGACCATAAACCAAGAAACTAACGTTCATCCTTATCAACTCAACTATGTCACCTTCAGGACAAGGGTCGCTCCCATATTTCTCCAATTAATCCTGTTCTGTGCCATCCATGGCCGTATAATTCTCGCTAATTTCTCAAACTCATTCCCTCACCTGAACCTGCCACCCCTTTCTCTGCTTGCTTGCTATCTCTGAAGATCGCTCTATTCCCTTAAGGGGCTTCTTCCTTCCTAATTTGTCTGCGTTAAGTGCCCTGCCCATGCCTATTTCTTCTCGATTTCAGTGAGGATTACTTGCACTGAGCAAGCAATGCAACCATGTTACAAATGCAAAACAGGCATTTAAAGGGTGAACCATACTGTGTGAAAGCAACTATGTTGAAAGGCCTGTAAGGGTGCAACCCTTTCCCAGCAGCAAGCAGTCGGAGATAAAATATTGTGACACGCTGGTAGATACATGAGCTGAACAACCTCAATATCAAGTGTATATAATTCATTTTATGCAAGAACAACTGATAGACATTCAAATCAAGACAACTATCATATATTTCTCGAGACGAATGAACCCCATTGCTACTTTGAAAATTGAAGTTGGGCAAGTCTGGCTCGGAGGTGCAACATTTTAGGCAAGTTGGTTGTGCCTAGGCATTTTGCAGTGCTAACAAAGCACAGGTCATTGGAACAAGAAGACACAAACAGTGACAATCACTTAAAGACAATCATATTTCGAAGGTCACTTTTGTGCTATGCTAAGCAAGTCGGCTATTAAGTGTACTGTGCTTAAATGAAAGACATGTCCCTCTTGCAAAGACAAAGGAATATTGTGCATTCCATCAAGAAAATGAAGAAATAAAATGTATAGAGCACTACAATTAACAAGCAAACATCTTGTAAAGAGAGGAAAGAAAAGAAGGAATTGTTGCAACACTGCTTACAATGAAAGCACAGTTTTGTTTCGGATGAAAAAAACCTTGCAGCAAAGCATACTGCATGCATTTTATAGGCACACACAGGTTTAGCATAGCTTGTACAGCGAGCACACTGTACACATATATTATAGGCACATGCAGCTCTTTGCATATGAGCAAAGCTTGTAAAGTAGAAAAGAAGTAATGCATACAAGAAGCTCAGAAAGGCTGTATTAGGCATGCCAATAATTTGTGACTGCAGGGTTATGAACTAAGGCCATCTATAGCAGTGCATATATATATAGAGATGGATGGTGACAGCCTTAGTCTGAGAAATGAAGGCTTAATGACCTATACATTGATGCACAGAGACCTTTTCCCCAACAAGATGGAAAGAAAAAAAAAAAAACAAAACATCTAGCCGCAGCAATGCTGCTGCAATTATTCCATTCCATGCCTAAATGTTGCTACCACCAACTTGGGTTGATAAAAATGTTGGACCACACCCTGAAGTATCAGAAGCATGCATTTCGCCAATTAGATTCCTTACTGAGGTGTTCTCAATGGTAGCGTATACTTTTTTCAATGCCAGCCACATCCTTTGCTTCGCAATGAAAGACTCAATTCAGTTAGTCGGTGGTCCCAGCCAGGTGGAGCGACTCTAAAATTGCCTGGTTGTGCTGAACTCTGAAGCTGCATGCAGCCACTTCCAGCTGCTTCAGTTCATCCAAGTTTAGTTGTATGGTGCCACCAGATAGCACTATCCCCCAAACCATGGTTTCGTCTAGTTCATCGGGTTTAACGTTCTAAAGCGACTCGGGCTATGAGACGCCATAGTGGAGGGCTCCAGAAATTTTAACCACCCGGAGTTAACGTGTACTGACGTCACACTGCACAACACCTGGGTGCCTTGCTTTTTGCCTCCATCAAAAGTGGCCGCCGTGCCCGGGATTCGATCTCACATCCTTAAGGCTGCTTCACATGATGCAACGCGTACAAAAAATTTTGGTCCAATCGCAGTGTCATTGCAGCGCCAATCACAACAGATTATTGTGCCACCTGCGATTCCTGTTAGTGTGACACGAGCGACTAAAGAACAGAAGCACCGTAATGAATGCGTCCACTTCGAGGCACTGGGGGATGAGACCAATTCAGCTCAACTGTAAACAGCAGGAATCGGAGTTGTTTGCACCGAACACGGCAGCAGTATTAGCAGCGCTTCCAAACCGAGTGAAAATTACCTCTGATGCAGTTTCGACGGTTTCCGCTAAGTCGTTTCCCGTGATGTCACATCTCGGAATTCTATTGGCTGACAGCCGCTTCATTCGCCGTGACTATGTGGCGTGTGACAAAGTCGTTGGAAGTCTACCACTCTGCAACGGGAGCCCTTCTGTTGCTATGCGGTCGAAATCGCATCATGCGAAACAGCCTTTAGGTACAGCTGTCGAGCGCCCTAATCACTCCACCACCACAGCGGGTTCCCACAGCCATGGAGTAAGTGAGAAATGTAGCCACCAAGGCACAGTAGGGGATAAGAAAGGGTTTTGATCAGTTGGGTAACACGTATCTGGCTGGCATTAAAAAAATTTGAGCGGGTGCTGTCTTGATGTAACCCAGTCAGCTAATGCAAGCCACAAGTGGCTTCTACAGAGCGTGGAAGCTCATGCTTTTAAGTGCAGGCAAGCACTGCAAAAGAGCACTATGGATCTGAATAAAAACACTTGCTGTTCCTAACAAGCAATGTTTAAAAGCATTGTAACTGACATGACAAATTTGTTGGCAGAACTCCCACCTCTAAGCCCTTATAACCACAAGACACACGCACTCGACAGCATCAGCTTCCCAGTCCACCTGTCCTACATGCACCGTGTGCAAAAAGTCCCATTGTAGAAGATGGAGAACAAACGAAAAGACTATAACATCACTTGCTACAAAGCAAGGGCAGTTGAGACAATTTCCACGGGGTCATCATTTTGGTCGCATGATTACATCACTAATTTTCACCCGTAAAGATGTGAAAAAGCACCCTATATGACAGTAAGAATGCCCCGTCCCAAGCCTATCTTGGCATGCATCAAGGCAGTGAAATAAGAAGTTACTGTGAACAGGGCGTAGGCAGAAGCCAAAGAATGTCACTACAGAGTGAGAAAGACAATGCTCGATAGAAAAGGAAGCAAAGCAAAGCAAAGATGACAATGTCATTTTGCAGACTTCGTACAGCTCAAAGTGCAACTTTAAGCTTTTACGAGGCTCCTGTGCACCATCTACTCCATGCTAGGCCTTCTGTATTCCAGGAATTTGCTTTACACCACTTATACCACAACCAGTCCTGCCACAGTTTCTAAAGACAGCCTGACATTCGTTTAATTCCAAATACTAACTGCCACTTTCTATTACATTCTTGCTGACGAAGCACACATTTCTCAATTTTCCAGAGATTTTGTGGTTAAGGTCATCAAGTGCAACTGCTAGAGTTAAGCCATTTGCAAATATTGTTGGTGACATGATTATTATGTAACACTATTACTTCTTGGCTAGCAGTTCTCTCAGGCTTTCAGAATTTTGTGATTTAAATTATTTTACCGTAATTTGGAAAGTGCCATAATGAAATGAGGCTGGCCTGAGAAATAAATCATTATCAACAAAAAATGTTCCAAAGGCACCTTTTGAACTACTATAAGACTTTTACCAGTTGTGTCCACTATGGTGGCTCCATGGCTATGTGGCATTCAGCAGTTGAGTACATGGAATCAAATCCTGGCCATAGAAGCCTAGCTTCAATGGAGGTTAGATGCTTAATACTGATGTCCTGTGTGACGTCCGCATATGAACCTCTGCTGGTCAAAATTATTCGGCAGACCCCGACTACAGCATCTCTCATATTCCATGGCGTGCTATGCCTTACTGGTAGCACACTTTACTAAAGCCCTAAGGGAGCTTCTATACTTCTATACTCTTCTATACTTCAACAAGGTGACCATTTGGGCTATAGCCGTATAGCCAACTAGCCCGCTCGCAAGTTCTACTGAACATTTGGGCTAGTTGGTGCGAATCTAACATATTGAACCAGCGAAAGACAGAGGAACACAAGAAGTACACGGGACTACTTCTCCTCTTATGTTTCTGTGTCTTTCGCTGATTCACTATATTACTGTATGCATCTGGAAAAAATTACATTTACACTAGCGTGGACGGATCAGAAATGCCAACCACATCGAAATACGCTATTCCTGCCGGGCTGTATATTTCCCGCCATACTTGCAGTCCACAAGACAATATTAATAGCTGCTGAGCTTGTGGGAATGCACAAAACCATTTGCCACACCTCTAGGATGTGTGCTCAAGTTTGGGGTAGATTTACTAATTTTAAACCTGTGCCGCAAATTCTGCAACGCTTGCTGAAACAAGGATCTTAACGTCATTTGTCAACAAACATCAACTAAGCTGCATTTATCTCAATAAGAAAAATGTCACCGTGTTATGTTTCATTAAAGGGTGTGCAAATAATCGAAATTTAGAATCAAATACGTTCATTCTTCGATTTGTATCCGTAAAACTGAAAATCGAAATTTTTGAATATTGGAAATTTTTTTAATCCACTATGGTTTCACTGCACTGCACGCTTCATCGCAATGCTTGATCACGTTTACTGTGCAAGGAGGCATCCTCAAAATGTGACCAGGCTATTTTTTGAAGAGGGACCTTCCTTTTTGGGAAGAGGGCCTACCCAACAGTGTGTACAAAGCAAAGCACTTGAAGAAACCAGGGAAAAATGGCTGAGGCTTAAGAATGTTGAACCTAGTTAGGCAAAGCGAAAGCAATGTTTTGCTTTGGTTAGGCTTAAGTTTAGACATGAGCAGACATGCTTTTGCAGTGATTAAATTGCCGACACTATGGAATCGAGGATGCTGGCAACTACAAGAGGGAACACATGATGCTGCATCTGCTGTCAAAGGTCAGGCAGTGGCACCATAGTTAAACTATATAGCCACATTGTCACCTGGCTCATTGAAGGTCAAGCGGCCTGCCAGGTTGACCTCTGCTGTCACATCGTATAGTGAAGCTTTCGCTTCAAACATCCGTTTTCAGTTCAGTTTAGCCTCAAATGCAAACAACCATTGAGCAGGTGGTCATAAGAGAAAATTACTGTGATGCAAACGGATTTTAGTAGACTTTTCCGGCCCATTTGATAACTCGCGTTCCCCATAAATTCTGACATTGTTTTCTGGTCCCTTGAATGCCAAATTAAAGGGATACTCTGTAGATTTTGCAATGATATAGGAACTCTGGGCATACAGTCCCTCCCTGGGCTACAGTTTATTCACTGACACAGAAGCATCGGAGACCGCACACAGGCTAACATTGTCCATCTGGCCGCCTACTAACCCCTGCCCCTTAGGGTGACATCTGGCTCCCTGGACGCCTACGAGTGGTACCGGAACTCCGGTGTCACCCCTTCCGGACAATAAAAATTTTCACCGCTACTGAACAAAAAAAATATTGCCGCCGAGATTTCTAGCGCAGATGGTAGCTATCGCATTGAGAGTGACCAAAACAACACACTTTATGAAGAAAAATGAGCAGAAAGTAAGTATTTTAATTAACATTTCTCAAATCGTCGCACCTAGCGGCCTCTTGTGAAAGCTCTGACAAAACCGGATATTATGTCACGTTTACCTGCCTCCTGCGTGCTTCCCTAGCCACCCCCATTGCGAGCGGTCGCACCCGTTCATTTTTCCCTTCCTTCGTGGCACCCACAAACGCACGGATGGACGATTTTTCTTTCTTTCTTTTTTATAAAGTGCAACGCTGCTTGTGTTTCTACGGGGCAGCGGACTCAGTGCACAGCTTTAAACCACGCTGCACACAAATCATCCTTCCCTCCCAGCGCACAAACAATTGTCCGCAACACGCACCCTCCGTACGCGTCCCCCTCGACCTCCCTCGTCTGCAGCATTCCACACTCCGCAGCATTCTGCACGGTGCGGCGCGGGGGAACTGACACTATGCACAGCCGGTCAACCAACTTCAGGTGCAGGGGCCGGCAGGGCCGCGAGGTCATGACGTTGCTGAGGGTAAATGCAACGTCACACCCGCCGGCTCCCGACTGCATGCTGCGTCCCGGCAACCGCTCATAAAACGCAAAAAATACAGCCATCCGCTCAAAACAAACCCGAATTATGTGTCTGTAGTAGTGTAACCGTATCTTAAGAATGAAATTGTGGTGCTTTCTCAATATTCTTGGATATTTGTTTAGTATACCTTAAAGAGTTCACTGTATTCAGCAGCGATATGACAGCTCCCCTTGGTTTCATGCAGGTCATTCCTGCACAAAAAACTGGTACACGAAATCCTGTACAAAATGTATACTGTATTTTTCAGTAGAATATAAACTTCTGTGAAATATTTTATTTAAAAACACCATGTGATTTCCGAAATAATGAGGGTGAACAATGTTTGCTATTTTTAATTTTTGATTGCTTTATTACTAATAAGATATTCAATTTCGATTCAATATTCAAAGTCTTTTTTTCCCATATCTGTATTCGATTCGTATTCAGAATTTCAATATTTGCACACCCCTAGTTTTACTGCGTACTCAGATGCTACTGCAAGCTTGAAGAAATGTTTCAACACAGAAACAAGAAGTGCCCTCGGCAGTGCTGTATAAACAGTTTCGATTTCAGAGACAAGATGCCCACTCAGTGAAACTTGTGTTGGTAACACGATCCTCTGAACTGCTTCACTGGTGTGGATATTCTTTTTTGTGTCCTCCACTGTGATCAACTATGCAGTGCCAGCAGTTCAGTGGATGCCCTTCATTCCAGCTTTGGGATTTATGTATTGGGTATTCAAAGTAGTGTCTCTACAGGTTGAACCTGACGTTTGACATTCCAGGCGACATTAGTGTAACCAGTCAGGCTTCCTACATAGACTAACAGTGGCTTTCACATCATAGTACCCACATTTCACTCGGCGTGAAGGCACCCTAAACAGCACTTCTCGCCATGGCACTGAGACTGTGATGCCTGCAATAGCAGAAGGCACATTCACACTTCCTTGGAGTGTTTCGAGAGTGTACCACTGTACCTCGTACTAGGTCGAACACTTGAAAAGCCTGCCATACTATGCAGGCATTTCTCTGTTTCGTGTGAAACAAGGGTCTCCAACAGCGATTGGGATCAGGAGCACTACTCACATGTGTTGCATCTGTACGCATTGCCACCCACGATAATCTTGCTCTCTTCTGCTTCTGTAGTGCAGAGTAGCAGGCCAGATAATCATCGCTCTCAGGCTGACCTTCCTATCTTTCTCTCCTCATTCCTTTCACCAGGCTCCATGCAATAGGCTGAGAGCACTAAGAGCACTTCGTGGCTCTTGATTGCACTCTCACATTTCTGACTTAGGGAAGTACTCAGTGTAGAAGGCATTAAAAAGGATGGCAATGAGAACAAGGATACCAAACACAGTGAAGAAGACCCGTCCCGTAACTACCTCCCAACGATGCACGACCAGGTTACGCAACATGGGCACGCCAAGCAGGAGGCCTGCCGCAGCACCAGCAAGGTGAGCCGCGTAGCTCACACGGTTTTCGTCGTCCTCTTCCATGTAGCGTGTGTAAATGGCTACGCCAACATCTGTGCTGCCAAATATTACTAGAAAGATGACCCGAATCCAAGCGAAGTCCATTTCCTTGAAGTTCTGCAGAAATGAAAGACAAAAAAAAAAAAGGGCTCTACCTGTTGAGACAGAATGAAGCATTTAAAATAGAATACTAAATACAAAACGAATGTTTACTCACTACATGATCAATCCAAATCAGAGATAAAAACACCCACAGTCAAGATATCAGACTAAATGTTGGGAGTGCTCAGATCTAGCGCTATAAATGCCACTGATGTGTGCTAATAAAAGGATCCTAAAAATGAAAATAAAAGCTACTGCCAATATGTTCACACCACTTAAGCAATTAATTTATTTTTGTTTATTTATTTCGTACAGAGTGCTAGCTTCATGTAAAAGGCTGCTGCAGGATTGGGCAAAGAAACACTTACAGAACCACACTAAGGGAGCATATTATACATACACAGAACCATACACAGAACAATGTGCTTGAGTATAGTATGTTCTAAATTTTGGACGCTGTAGAAGAAAGAGAAATTGGGAGACAGTTTGTGGAGTTGCTAGTGTCTCCAGATTCATGTATGGGAATTATTTTAGCAATTTTCCACTCCTTAGGTACATTGCAGAGGCCAGTGATTTCATGCATATGAGAAGCAGGTATTTAGATACCCGTTCTGCATCTCTTGTCAAAAATTGATTAGGGATATCACCGAGGCCACTAGGCTTCTTCATATCAATATTAAGTAACAGGGATAATATGCCAGATTTTGACAAGCATAACTCTCCTAAATGGAAATTGGTACTCTGCTGGCATTTTAATTCTGGTTTCCTACCTCTGCCCATGTAAACACCATTTTGAAATGATCAGAAAAATCTCTTACTTTCCGAGCAGACTCTCTTTCTTGTAAGTTGATTAACATGCGTTTACTTGAATTGAGGTAACGCCAAGTTCAAAAAATTGTTCATATAAATTCTTTCAAGTGACATTCACTTACTTATACTTTGCTGTCTTTGGAGCTTGTTATATTGTGCGTGATTATTCAGGAACCTTGTCTTTATAATTTTTTTTATTTCCTTAATCTTAACATTCTATGTTTCATGTGAATAATTCTGTGGGAGATCCTTAGATTACTTTTCAAACTTTCCATATGTCACCAATGTTAACTGAAATGTCTATATAAAGAAATGTAAATTCACAGTGCTTATTGGTTCAATCCAATACAGAGACGTCATCATTGTTTGTCCAATCGTGCATCAGTGCTGCTGATTGTTCTGCTTGTCACCGTGTACCAAGTTTAATGGAGCATATTGTTGCTTCTCCAAATGGCCACCTGAGCCCAAGGCTGACACAAAATCAACAGCTGCATAAGCTTTTAACACTAAGCATACCCTCAGTAGCCTTTTCAGAAAGCCCTTTTATGTGACTGAAAAACTTTGTTGAGAACTGAACGTATTGCAACGGGCCACAAAGACGACGAGGCTATGGAAGCAGACAAAGTGAGTGGTGTGCACGCGCAGACGATTCCGTTTTACTGAAGGCCTTCAGTGTAAGAGTATAAAAAATAGGCAGATCGAATCTCATTCTTCCCCGTTACACAAGTTATTTACATGCTCAAAGATGGTCAAACTGTTTCCTGGAAAATACAGCAAAACCGAGTAGCGATGCTTTATTTCAGTAGATATACTACTAGTACCAACTTAATTTCTACACTTACCTATAGTAGTAACAAAATGTAAACAGAAAACCTGTCACGGAGTACAAACAAGCCTTTTCAGTCAGAAAGGCATGCTGGATATGTAGATATAGATCTATTAGTCCTGCCAACCTCACATTTATTGTTTTTGTGCGTCATTAAGTCAAAGCTGCTGAAAAGTGATCACGATGAAACAAGGTAGATATTATGAGATGATGGCAAAGAAGTTCAATGTGAAGGCAGAAATGTAGAATTAGGGGTGTATGTGCAAATATTTGAATATGAATACAATAACTGATATTGAAAATTCTGAATACACTGCAAATTTTCAAGTTCACCGCAGTCTCGCAACACTGCGCGCTTCGCCGCAATGCTTGACTGCGCGGGCTGTGCACTGAAGCATCCTCAAAATGCGACGGGACCATTTTGTCTACAGGGGTGGAAGCAGGTTCTAGCTTTATGGAGCAGGCATGGGAGCAGCAAAATCCTTATTTTGAAGCAGCTTTGAAGCAGCAAAAGTCCGATCTCAGAGCATGTTTGAAGCAATTTATGGGCTATTTCGGATCTTTTTGGAGCAGGCTGATGGCGTTAAATGCACTTTGTAAATATGTTTAAGCTAATAAACTTTCACTTTCACTTTCAAAAAATGCTGCTAAGCACATTTTTCTGTTCGCAGCTACACTCAGTTTTATTTAATTTGGCCTCCAATAAATAGAAGAGAAAAAATGTTCAGGTTAACGACTATAACACCGCAAAACACAGGACAAAACACGGAAGGAAGAAACACGGACACGGGCGCTATTTTCCATATCAGCGCCGTTGTCTGTGTTTGCTCCTTCCGTGTTTCGTCCAGTGTTTTGCGCTTTTATATTCGTTATGCAGTACGAACTAGCCCGGCATCTTGCACTTGTGTTCAAGTTAACGTAATGTTCTAGTTATCGAATGGAACCAAAAAATTGCCGAAAACTGTTTGCATTACAGTAGTTAAAGTAACTACAGATGACACCCTAGTAAAAACAAGTTTTTCCAGGTTTTGTAAGGCACTGTAATTACTGTGCGCACACTGTCGGGAAGGTTGAAAGGTTGCTCGAAAATCGCAAATGCTTCCCTACCCTTTCCCAGGGCTACTCAATGGTATTAATTGATGGCGCTGTCCTAAGCGGCCCCTCTCGCATTTTGAGGAGGCTTCACTGCAGGACACAGTGAGGTATTACGACAAACCAAGCAGCGCGGTGAAATCGCGTGACTATATAGCTGGAAGCAGAACGTGGATACATGTGCAGGGCATATACGTATGCGTTAGAACAGCATGATGCCATCCAAAAACAAAAAGTAGCGACGCCCCAAGCAGTGTCCGATGCGCGCGTCCAATCGCAGCCGCGGAATGGCATGCAGTAAGACCGAATTCAAAACTATCTGATTGAGCTTTATTTTGGAAATGGCGAACTTCCGATCATCGTAATACCTGCCACAGTGTGCACAATCTGCAGGGCAACAACTGTCCCATGCAATTCAGGTTCGGGGAGCTTGTTTCGGTGATCGCTGGTGGAGTGTGTTATGCCTCAACATGTCGCCGGCTGCCGGTGCGCTTGCCGCAAGCGGCCTATATTTAACACATACCAAGTTGGACGCCGGCGAAGATTAGGAATCGGCCATTGTGACACCGTTCGCAATGGTGCGCGGCAGCTAATCGCACTCGTTTTTCGCACATGTGTCCCCTTTCAATGGGCATCTGCAGGGACCGTGCTCCTAGTTCAAATTATCCAAAGTTCTAAATTAACAGGAGTCGAAACAAAGAAAATTTACTTCAGTACAAAAACTGCATCAAAATTTATTCTAAATGCCACTGGCCAGAATTATTTAGGAGTGCAATGGTCGTAAATATTTTTGTTCCAGTTCATGAAAGAAAAATAGACAAAAGAAAGCTACTGCAAACAGCAATGGAATCGATTAGCTGCTATTAATTTCAACAGAAAGGATTGTGCCACCAGCCTTTTGTAAAAGCTGCAGCGATAACAGCTTTATGACAAACACCCTGAGTGAACCAAACTGTCACGGATGTATATGCATATACGGCTGCGTGCTTTTGCAGCGAGCGCCCGGTGTTGCACAACCGACGATAATACTCTGGTAAATTTGGCGTTGCATACATGCAAAGGTCAATTACCGCGTAAATGGCTGTTGGCGCAGCAGGTCAGATTGGCACAAAATGGCGCAATTGGCACAGCACTTCCACCCTTGGAAGAGGGGCCCTCTCTTTTGTGCAGAGGGCCTTTCAAACAGTATGCGCAAACAAAGCACATGAAGAAATTGGGAAAAACATTGTTCCCACTTGGGTTTCAAATCAAATGCAGACAACTATAGTGCAGGAGCTCATCAGAAAAAAATTGCTGTAATGCAAATGATTTCCCGGTAGTGTTTTCCAGGTTTTCAGCAGGTACCCAATAAACAATAGACTAACATTTATATAGTTAGGGTTCTCAGTTAATTTGGACATTTTTTTTAGTTCATAGAAGACCGAATTAATAACAGTTTGCTGTATTCCGCAGCAAAATAACAGCTCCACTAGGCTTCAAGCAGGTCCATCTTATACAACAACAGCAAAAAAAGAAAGAAAGGGTCTATGGAATCCTGTATAAAATGTATACTGGATATTTCAGTAGGGTATATGCTTCTGTAAAATTCTAGTTGAAAATAATTTCAAAATACTGTGTGAATTTTGAAATTAACAAGACGAACAACATTTGATATTTTTACTTTTGCATTCTTTTGCAAGAGCTAAAAAAAAAAAAAAAAGAAGCTGTGAATACTGGATGTCTATAAATGCTAATCTACACTTTTATGTGGTGAGTCTCAATCCTAAATGCGTTTGTAGCTTATTCAGTAGTTAAATTTTTCGTTATCAGGCAGTTCAGATCATACGTCTTTTTTCCTGCATCCTTTAAAAACGAGGTTTCACTGTATATGTTTGAGTACAGATGCATGCAGCAAGGCCATAAGTGAGCAGTTGAATACCAGTATGAGTGTTGCCAGGTGGCCTGAAATAAGAGCATACACGCCACCAGATGCGCCAGCAAGGAAGACATATGGATCGGACATCGATGATCCAAGTGACCCTGCAAAATAAAAAAAGAGGACAACAAAGGTGCAAAAAAAATGACTGCATTGAGAATCAATATTGTATATTCTGACGGTGGCCATAATTTGCATACGTTTAGAAACAAACAAGTAAAGCTGAATTTATGGCTGCATTTTGTGTAAACTAACTGAAACCACAAGACGAAATCTATGTTCACATACATGGTAACAGACAGTCAATCTATCTTAGCAACAGCCCGATTATATGTAGACTAGTAACGGAAGCAGTCAATTACTGGAATACAAATTTTTGCACTGTGGGCACGACCCCTTGCAACAGTGCTAAAATGTACTCTTTAATGCAGAAAAAGTTTGAATGCAGCATCACCACTTACATAAAAAACACATTGCACTCCCATTCTGCAATTTAGATGCTGCAACACAAGTAACACAGTGCACAAGCTTCAGCCAGAAGGCAGCATGATTCCCATTGCACATTGAATACTTGGTCTGTGATATTATACAGTAAGTAAAGTTGTCAGTGGCAATGTTCCTGTTTATGATATAAAAGTAAAGGCACATACTGAGCTTATGTGGCAGCAAGCAGCTTGTTTGTCTATACCACACAAAAGAAGACACTGCAAAAAGAAGATCTTCAACATGCAAGCAAAATATGCATACAATTGACTTTCTATTGTAACAGGCTCACGGAGCCATGCCACTAGGTCACACCAGAATCCAGAAACCTGGTAGAACTGTTTCGGCCATGGCCATTCCTCTTTATTACCTCTATCACGTTCGTACCTTGCGCTTGCGCTTCCTTGTCATTCGGTACAGCGCTCTTCTGCAACGTGCGCCGTAACACAATATAATTTACGCTATCAATTATATAGCCAATGTTATGTACGGTACAAGTGCCCACAAAAGTTTTTGGAACATAAAATTTAGAACAAAGATCAATTCCTCAGCAATCTAACCATACAGTCATGACACGAATGGCGTGGTTAGCACTTGCTTGTCTGTCCATCTTTAAATGCCGTGCAGCACCTTTAGGGAGAAAAACTTGAAGCTTTTCATAATTTCAGTCTTCTTGTAGGCACTTGTACATTTCATGCCCTAAAGGAAGATGGAAGGTGTTCATGGTAAAGTATTTTGCACAACAGACCAGCTACGACGCCACCAACATAGATGAGCATGACCCTCCACCACTTGTGGACCATTTCAAGTGGAATTCCAAGCATGAGCTGAACAAGAAGATTGAAGAAGATGTGGAATCCACTGGAAACGAAAGAGAAATACATAAGCCACGAAAAGAATATACTCATCCAACTACATAATTGCATAAAATGAAACGAGGAGACTAAATAATTCACATGCAATAAGTGTATACAATTAAACTGTATAAATTGGCTCGAGCTCTTGCAATATGAGGCTGCAACCATTACAAACAGCATATCATAGGACAACTTGATTCTTAAATAATCGCAGAAGACTTATTGACTGTGCAATTTGGAACTTCAGGACTTATCGAACTGAACGAAAATGATTGTTGGTATACCAGGAAGCCTGAGGATAAGAAAAGTCCTACTAGTGGCATTACTAAACCACAGGGAGCAGCAGCCATAAAACATGAGTTAAATGGAACAAATAGTTAAAAATATTTTTAAAACCTCAGATTCCTGATAACTGTCCCTACGTAGCAATATTTACTTAATTGAGAAACGCACTGAGCTGCTTGCACGGCCCAACTTTCCTAAATGTTGATATGACAACTTTCATTGTGCATGCATGTTTAGCTCTGCTTTATCAAATCACAAAGTTTGATTTTCCACAAAAAAGGAAAGCTAATTTTTTCCACTCTAGGAAAAACTTGTCCTTTTTGGCAGTACGTATTCTGCTTTCTCAAATGGCACAAACTTCATGCAAAGTTAGCATGCAAAACTCAAGCTCCACCTTCCCCGAGAACACACTTTCTTAAGAACCTATTCTAACCCCCCTTTCAGGCTGGTTGGTTGGTTGGAAAGCACACTAAACTTAACAATAAGGATATCATGATAGCCTTAGCTCTTTTATAATCACATCACTGGTACATGAGGCAGCCCAAGTGCTGTTTGTGCAGTTCATAGAACACAGGTGTGTGGCCATACAATGAACTGAGCATGCACACATTGTTTAATAATTGTTGTTTAGTACTCATGATTTATTTTTTTTTGCACTTTAAGTCTTCACCCTCTCCATCTGGCACGGAGCATCCCACCACATGCTTCTTGGAATGTCTCCATCCTGCTGACTCTTTCTTTCTCTTTACAGTGTCCAGTACAAACATTGTATGTTTTGTCAGCATCTCTTTGACATGACTGCCGTACAGCGCCTTCCTCTGCAGATAAGTCTTTAGCTACAAACACTACAAATGCTAAAACAATGTTAAAGCAGATGCTAACCCAACATGTATGAACATGTAGGTGAGGTAGCGCCACGCCTCTTTCCGCCTCTTCGGGTTGTAGATAAGCGGGCTGTCTCTGGGCACTGGACCTGTGGCCGTGAACTCGTCAAGAACCACACAGTAGTAGATAAATACTGCAACCTAGCCCCAGAAAAAAAAAAGACATCATAAAGAGGACAGAAGAAATATGAGTGGGCAATATAGTGCAACAAATAAGTAGGCCCTAAAATGCACGTAGCCATGAATTCTGGAGTACTGACTGAGTGCCCTGTCCACAACATAAGTACTTTGTCAACCAGCAAAGAAGCATAAGACTTTCTTATGCTGTTAGAGCATTGAAGTAAATGATTATAAGCTCAATTCAGGTGCCAATAACCAATCTCAAATTAGGTAGTGCAGAATAAATTATGCCTCAAGCACTGAAGACCTTTGAATCCACCACAATTATACGAAGCTAAATGCGTTTTTCATTGCAGCTTAATGGTGAGAGACGGTGGAGGAAAAAAGACACGTCTAAGTTGCCTGTTCGAATGGCTCTATGGTATATAGTACCTTTTGTATGCAAAGATAACATTATAACTTTCGGAGCAATTATTTGAATAAAAACACCCAATAGGTGTTTTAAACTATTGGATGGCCTAGTGCGATTGCTAAGACCAAAGGGCACACAGCAAACAAAGGTAATGGCAGTACATTTGCGCTGCTGCACTTATTGAAAAAATGTCTCCCTTTTTTAGACAGAGACTGCAACAGTGAAGTGTTGAAGGACATGCCACCTAGTTAATAGCATTTATGAATAAAGTAGCCAGACATCCCGATTTAGGCGGGAAAGTCCCTCTTTTAAAGTCACAGTCCCAGCGTCCCATTAACTTGCCTGCGGAACGGTGTTTTGATCAGCTTTGGCTTTCATGAACAAAGTTTGATACACAACTAGCTTCTAAGGTCATCTCCTTAGAAACGGGGTGGTCATGAGCCCCACAAACCTTAATTTCTTTTTATCCTTGTGGACATTATTCAAAAAGTTCCAAAAAGAATCTTGTCTCCATAACTTGTCCATCACTAAATCACCACAGAGTAGCATCATCACTTGTTCGTGGTATCCCAAAACTTGCGTCTGCTTGCACCTCGGAATGCTTACGTTCTACATCACTTTACTTTCATTGTCCAAGACCCACAGTCCTACTGAAATTATCTTTTGGCCACAACCGTTGATGACATTCCATGGTGAATTAGTTTTGAGTGTGAAGGATTGCCAGGCTGTTAGCGACAGAGATGCTAAAAAAATACATTCCTGTCAAAAGTATTGCAGGTTGTATTTTTTTTAGCATCTCTGTCGCCAACAGCCTGACGATCCTTCACAAAAAATACATTCCTGTCAAAAGTATTGCAGGTTGTTCTGCCCCGCCGGGGTGGTGCAGTGGTAAGATGCCCGACTACTGTGCCGGAGTTCCCGGGTTCGAACCCGACCACGGCGGCTGCGTTTCGATGGAGGCAAAACGAAGTGGCGTCCGTGTGCTGTGCGATGTCAGCGCACGTTAAAGATCCCCAGGTGGTCAAAATTACTCCGTAGCCCTCCACTACGGCTCCCCTTTCTATCTTTCTACTTTCATTCCCAACTTCATTCCTTCCCTTACCGCGCGGTCCAGGTGTCCACAGAGCAAGTGTGACAGATACAGCGCCTTTCCTTTCCTGTGAACCAATTATTATTATTATTAGTATTGCAGGTTGAACAAGGATTGCACGGGTTGGGTTAAAACAAGAAAATGACTTTTTTGCCTATGGAGTAAACGTGCGACATCTAAATAATCTCTCCCCGACTTGCTTGTCCCGCTTTGAGGTCCATAGAATATGGTCACATTATTCATGAACCATGTAAAAGCACTCTATGAGCAGTGCAAAAACCAACCAAAGAAACAAAATAACAGGGTATTTCAAGCCTAAAGAAACTTTCAATACATATATACAGCAACCACAACAACAATTAGCGCGTGTCCTGTGTCTTCTTCTCTTGTGTGCGTCTTCCCGTGCGCTTCATCTTCAGTCAAATAATAAGCTCCATGTGCTGGAGCACGTGCATTAGGAATCAGGCTATGTTGTGATGGTAAACTAATGTCTTGAGTGCCTAAATTGAATCCATAATGAATGTTCTTCACTAAATTCACATTACACTATGAGCACACCTGGGGGAAAAAACAGTTTGAATAGAGCACCACTTGCAGGTAGTTTTATTTAACTTGGTCGGAGCCCTGATTTCACAGCTGAGATAAACAAGAGGATGGGTAGTCATTGGTCTGCCAAACAGAATTTTACCACTGCTTTGCAAAAGATGCACCAATGACAGGCATGGGATACATGTATGTTGTCAGTGTATGCATGCGTAGAGAAATATCATAAATAACAAGCTGGACAGCAATACCCTACAGAACAGAGTGGGCCATATATTTATTTATGACTTTGTAGTGATACCAGACTCTCTCCCCCCCCCAAAAAAAAAATTAGATATCAATATAAACATGGCACATATTTTTACCCCTCAACTTTTTCTCTTCTAGAAAAATATCTTTCTCCTGCTTTTCGCAGCTATTTTTTCACAAATGAAACGTAAGTTTGTTCAGCCAAACTTTGTTTAGCCACAGCGACATTAGTAATCATTTTATATCATGCAAAAAAGAGCCTCCCTTTTTAGCCATAAGCACAGCTCTTCCAAGATTCAAGGAGAACCACCCAAAAATCTATACAAACCTCAATAATACTGATGGTGATCAGAAAGAGGGGTGGTGGCATACAGCTGTACTCATCAAGATATCGGCGCACCACAGTGGTACGCTGTCGCCTGGGGACAACTGCCACGGCTGCATAGCGAACCAGCCTGAGGAACCGTGGTCTGTGCTCGCCCAAGTCATAGGCATGCACCTGTAGGAGCAATCAATATGATTTATTATATTTTTTATCCTCCTCCCCACCCCCATACAACCATTGGCTATGTGTATGCAAAATAAGCAAGAACGGCAGCAGCACAACTCCAGAGCAATAAATTTGCAATGCATGCCAGCATGGCACAGCATGTGTCACTGCCGCATACGCAAAAAAGTGGTGTACACTTCTGCAACAACCAGTTTTGCAATATTTTTAGTATAAATATTTATTTTTGATCTGTGCACATATAAGTTGTACCACATTTTCCACTTTTATATAACTACAAGGGATAACCCGCCTAATGTACATATCCCTGGAGTTAAAGCGTTGTAAATGATCACAGTGATCCGGCTGAGTAACTAGTCAATTAATTTTTAACAAGCTTTCTTCCTCTGTAGCACGAGCGTCGAGGAATCGCAGGCTGCAAACTCTCACGGGTGCGATGATGCATAATGTACAAATAAAATGCGTCTGCTAAAACGTCTCAATACTTGCTGCGAAGAACCAACCATGCTCTTGAATTCGGCGTAGGAAAGCTTTCTGTTGGAGTCCCAGTCGGCTCTCTCCACGATTTCCTGTAGGACGCTTGGAGGAATGTCGTGCTGCAGTTCCTCGTTTTTGTCGTGCAACAACTGCAGGATGTCTTCGAGAGGAATTTCGCCATCGTGGTCGCGATCGTACTGTTTTATGGGCAGGGTCAGAAAGAAACAAAGCCAACCGGGTGTAATAAAGTCATGGACATCAGAATGCAATGCACGGATTACACAATCGCACACCCGTAACTTGTCCCCAACAGGATAGCCAACTATGCCTACAAAAATGAGAATTTAAAAATATAACGTCTCAAAAATGAACGAGGGCAGCAACAACGCCGCGATTGGAACGCGTGATATCAATCATTAATGCGCTTACCTTATCGAAGATAGGTCTCCACAGCTGAAAATAAAAGAACGCAAAAACAGTGAGTGAGAAATTTTTGACAGTGGTTCAAATCGTCGCATGCCGTTTCAAACCGCGCGTAAAACGTCACAATGCCAAGCAGGCTCTCGTTCCCCCGTCTCCCGTTATAAAGATCGAAGCAAGCAGAGTTCATATTTACCCGCTCTAGCTCAATGACTTCCTCCGAAGACTTGCCAGCCGTTCCGTAATCCTTCGCAGAAAATTGCGACATTGTTGCGAACAAGCAAATCAAACTTGCTATGACGCCCACGAATAATGCCGACTCCTTGATACCTTGACTCCTGGAGAAGCGCTGTCAGGAGCAACCTGCTGTCACCTGTAGGCAGGAAGGATGTGCGCTATCAGCAGAGCGGCGTTGCTATTTTTTATCCGCGACGTGAGTAACGCGCTCGTCGTCAAGGCCTGAGCGAGCGATAGTTGCACTCGGTTGCACAACACGCATATAAACTTTTGCCGGCGGCTACAAAACCAGAGCGAACAATGACCGCGGGACACGGCCGCGGGATCACCGCTTAAGTACAAACAAATGCACACCGTGCAAGCAAAAAAAAAAAAAAAAAAATCCAAAACATCATAAACTGTCGAAAAAATTCCCGTCTAGGGCGTCTCGATACCAGCGCCAGATGGCAGCACAGCACTGTCAACCAAAATTTTTGTTTGCGCGCCACTTTCATCGGCGCGTTCTTTACGCGAGAGCGCAAGGGCCCCCTGTCGCAGAAAAGCCGGTGTCGGTGCTGTTGTACGTTGAAACGCGAAAATTCACAATGAATGATTAGTCCTATCAAACTCCGGCCCTCAGTCACCAGCGGCAGCGGAACAACTGACCACGGAGGCGGTTAGACCTGTGACGCAGCAGGGGGTGCTAAGAATTCCTGGCTCCGCTGGACAGGCCGCCATTGGAAACTGACCCTGTCAACGTGTAACGCTAGAACCCTAGCTAGCCACCATACCCTAGCTAGTGAAGCTAGTTTGGCAGTGCTGTTAAAGGAACTAGAGGGTATGAAATGGGATGTCATAGCACTTAGTGAGGTTAGGAGGCTGAATGAGGCATATACTGTACTGAAGGATGGGCATGTACTGTATTGAGGTTTACCGGAGAGGCGCGACAACTAGGAGTAGGTTTCCTTGTCAATAAGTATATAGCGGGCAATATAGATGAATTCTATAGTACTAATGAGAGGGTGGCAGGCATCGTAATTAGGCTTAATACTATTTAATACTTTAATAATAATATAATAGTGCTTTTAATACTATTAACTTAATACTATTAACCAATATAGTTTAGATGCTGTGAGGTGTGCATTAGGAGCACCCTACTTTATAACAAGCGAGTAATTGCTCAATAATGTCCACCAGCACAACCATATGGCTCCACTTGGGTGGAAGTTACTGTGCAGCTACTACCATCCTGCAAACATACTTCTCCTTGGGTGATATCCCCTAAATACATTTGCAGTGCACTTGATTTCACACTTTGCAGCGACTGCTGAATATCACCAAGAAAAATGAATGTTGTTTTACATGTTTATTTGGTCATTTGTGTTTTATTTTGCCTCTGTGATATCAGGTCCGGGGTGCACATTGATGACTTGTAAATATACAAATGCACATATATAAATATATGCTCATAGTAATGGCAGCATATTTAACACACACACACACAAAAAAAAGTAGAATTGTGGGTATGCTGCGAAGGAAGCATGTCCACGTGCAATCTGAGCTTGGAAAAATGAACTCATCAGCAGTCGGAATGCACTGGCAGTATATCCTAAACAAGCACACTTGTGGATATAGCACTGCATTCTTCACAAAATATTTTGAAGAGCCATGGCAAAAACTCACATTGTAAACACACTGCAAGAAGTGGTAACGACATTCATTTTAACACAAACATTAAAAAAAATGAGATGGTGGGTTATCCTGCGAAGGAAACATGTTAATTGGTGTAATTATATCAACATATTATACACATACACACAATGTAAGCATATACTGGGCCTCGAAAACAGTGGAAAGGATTTTGATGCAATCTGCCAGTGTTCCCAGGGCAACATTCAGCTTAAATTAAAAAGCATAATGTGTAAGAAAAAGCATACAAGACCACGAGGATCTCATTAAGTATGACACAAGTCAAATGAAAGGAAATTTCAAGGAATGAACACCAAAAATATTTAGACAATGTTAAAAATTGAATAAATTCATAAAATTGTGGCTGACTCCCAAATAAGAGCAAAAACGTAGCAAATTTAAACATAAGAACTTTAACTGCTATCAAAACCCAAGCCTTCTGTAATTTGTAGATAACGTCAATCTTTCTTGAATGCCTGCCATAATGTGTGCGAGAGTATCAATGAATGAGTGGCTCTTGGCAGTTTGCGCCTCGACCGCAGGCTTAAGTCACTGAAGGAAGTTAAGCGTCCATCAAAATTTATGCGCAAAATTGACCTGGATGAAATCGCCGAAGATTATGCGGATCCCCTCCCTGTTCAGGGACTGGGAGATATAGCTACGCAGTCTAGCCCAGCTCAACTCCAAATTCAACATGACGGTGGGAACAAGCCATCCCGCAGCACCCCAAAATATCAGGCTTTTTACCTCATGCAATGGAACTCCCGCGGTTTTAAAAACCATACAAAAAAAAAAAAGGCTGTGGTTTAGCTCTGGTTAAACCGCATTGAATTGCGTTAGCAATACTTGGGTCTCCCATTTCACATGGGACGGTTATGTCAGAATCAGCCTGCCAGGACCCTAGCAATCACGTTACTCCTATAGGCCACTAAGGCACGTTCATAAGCTTGGTTAAAGCGGGGCTTTAAATGTGGGTTGGCAGGAGCTGCCAACTTGAGTGCCTATATCGTTTCACATGGGACGGCTATGTCATAATCAGCATGCAAGGACCCTGGCATTCACGTTACCCCTATAGGCCACTCAGGTACGTTCATACGGCTTGGTTAAAGCCGTATTCGGCTCGGCTGCGGTTTGAGGTCAAACGTGGCCCTTCCCGGGACGACGCGACGGGCTGAAACCTGGCGCAGCATTGTTAACGCAATAAAAGAGCTAACTTAAGTTAGTATCTCGAGAATTTTAAGCATCCATCACCATTAGTTGCACTCCAAGAACCTGGGGTTGCGGTGAAGCTGTCGGGCTACAACGCATTTCCAACGGAATCCGTCCACCTGCCTTCTTGTCCACAAAGGCTTTACCGCGCAGGAGGTCGATCCCGAACTTGATCTTTCCTATTCGTAAGCGATGGTGATAGTCCCCCCTGTGTCGTACTGACTTACCTGTACACACCTTAATACTGCCCCCTTAAACGTAAGAACATTACGTTCTCGGATGTCTTTAGCAAGGCGCACAGGTAGCAGGTCGCGATCCCCTTCTGACTGTGGGGGATTTCAACGCCTCCAGTCGATTGTGGGGCTATCGCAAGGAAGAGTCGTTTGACAGAAAGCTTTGCGGAACTAATCTCCACGCTGGGCATTACTGTTCCTACTGGCCTCGCCCATCCAACACGTGTGGTTACTCTGTAACCCGGGACACCTGTCCCGATCTTACCTTCACCCGCAGCATAAGACATGCAGACTGGATCAACAACGAGGACACCATTGGCACTGACCACTGCATCAACACACCATAACTCAGGTCTTCCTGTCACTGTGCGGCTTTCCGTAAATCCCTGCCAGCCTACAGTCTGCCCCAAGATGAATATTCTGCCTGGACCCACAGCCTTATCCAAACACTACACAAAAACGATAAGAAAATACAACTCACAGATAAGGTAACGGATGTGAACAACCATCTCCTTTACCTTTGGGAAGCGCGGCGCAGCCTAAGAGATGGCGCTGTCAGAAACATAACAAACTACTCCGCTTGCGATTCACGATCTCACCCAAAAGGCGGCTGAGTATGCTGCTGAGCTCAACGACTCTAACAGGGGGGATCGCTGTAACTCTGCTGCTAGAAAAATGTCTAGTCCCAATACTTGAAGGCTATTCCGCAGCCTCATAGATTCCACTCAAACCCGCACAGAAACACAGAAACATATGCAACGAGCAATTCATTATTTCAACGGCAATACGGACCAACTTGCACAGACTCTACGGGATCAGTATCTGCGTCAAGTCCAAGACCCCGTGGACAGGAATGCCTATGCAGGCAGAGATAATCTGGATATAGATCGTCCATTCCAGCTCCATAATCTGCGGGCAGCTCTTGCTAAAATGAGACGGTACCGCTCCCGGCAGGGACAAGGTTACGGTCAAGTTTTATCCGGAATATGAGTCCCTGCTAAAATATATTAACGCAATCTGGAAAGAAGAAACGCCTCTCCCCCTAGAATGGAAAACAGTGCTTGTAACCTTCATCCCCAAGGCGGACAAGCCGATCAATACCGATCACTTTATCTCCCTAACGTCTTGCGCGGCCAAGCTCACGGAGGCCATGGTTCGCGATCACCTCTCTGAATATCTGGAGGCACGCAATACTTTCGCAGACACGATTTTCGGATTCCGACCTCATAAGTCACACAGGACATTCTCTTTCAACTCAACCACGAGGTGCTCACGCCTGTCGAGCACCCTCACAATGACAAGGTGGTTCTCGCCTTGGATTTGAAGGGTGCCTTGCCTTCGACAACGTGAAACACAGTGTCATCCTCGCTCACCTCAGTGAAACATAATGCAGATACAACATGTTTAAGTACATAAAACAGTTCTTAACGGACCAAAAGTCTTTATCTGCATCCAGGACAAGGGTCACGATCCTTATACTATGGGTACGTGGGGCACGCCAACAGGCGCAGTGCTGTCCCCACTACTCTTTAATTTGGCAATGCTTCATCTCTCTGCCCACTAGATATAGCCAATAAGCGCCCAGTCTCGCTCACTTCCTGCGTAGGCAAGCTCATGAAGCATGTGATCCTATAAACAGACCGCAGGAGTACGCAGAGGACAAAGAGATCTTGCCGACAACTATGCTAGGCTTCAGAGCTAATTTATCCACGCAGGATGTCATGCTTCAGCTCAAAGCAGACTTCATTGATAATGGGAAAGGCACGGGCACCAGAGCAGTGCTAAGGCTAGACCTCACCAAGGCCTTCGATAACGTGACACACGAAGCGGTGGTGGAAGTGCACGGGCATCAGGGTTGGTATAGACAAAATCTTCGGAAACCGCGGAAGAGGCAGCTGTGGCACTAGCTATGCCATAGCTAGCACCGACGCGGATACAACCTTCTCCGATTCTAAATTTACTGCCCGTAGCTTTGCGGGGGGGGGGGGGGGGGGGGCAGAATTTCAACTGCGGCGCAGAAAATACTGAAACTGACTAGGCGACCATACAGAGTCCGGGAAATGAGTCGGCCCACAACATAGCTCGAGGTTTCGTCAACCGAGTCGGTGGGTCCTTCGTATCCATGGGTTACTCCAAGGAGGGGCTGTCATCTTTTCCCGATATCACAAGTCATTACAGATTGGAACGGCACACATGTCCACCACCTGACAAAACGTTGGATAAGGCACAGGAGACCGCTTGGAGGAGTCTCCAGACGAGATTCTTTCTTAACCCATGTCTATTAGCAAAAATGTACCCGGATGACTTTAACCACGCGTGCAGGTTCTGTGGCGAAACAGCCACGTGTGGTCACATACTATGGCAATGTAAAGAAGAACCTCCACCGGAAGATCTAGTACAAATTTCTTCTCTTGAGCAATGGGAGGCGGTTCTGGTCAGCTCGGACCCGGGCATTCAAGCTTTGCCACCGAGTGGGACACTAAGGTCGCCGCCAGCCATGGACTGGATGCCATCTAGAGCGGACCGTCTGCATCTGAATTTTGACGAAATAATGTTTTCCAATCTAATCATCTTCCTGCCCAACTGGCTGAGGTTCAAGGTGTACATCACGCACTGTATGCCAACGACATCACCATTCGGGCAAAAGAGGGCAACATTGGTCAACTGGAGGACCGCCTGCAAACAGTAGAGGACATAGTGTATTGCTATGCTACGTACTGTGGTCTCCAGTGCTCTCAAGAGTCATAATTCGTGCACCTTCGCCCCTCGCCGAGATGCAAGACACCAGTACTTCTCTCTCTGGCTAATGGACCCATACGCGAAGCCACAGAGGTTAGAGTCCTCGGACTGTATTCACCGAAATCGTCGCGCTGACACAACACTAGCTAAGCTTTGCAAGGTTGGCGACCAAGTGGGCCGCATGGTCCGCAGCTTCTCCAACAAGCGGGGGGCCTCAGAAGCAGGGATGCGATGTGACTCGCCATGCTTTTGTGACGAGTCGAATTCTTTATTCGACTCCGTACTTACACTTGCGCAAGCATGATGAAAACATCCTGGAGGTTACTCTTCGCAAGATGATCAAGAGGGCGCTCGGGTGAACACCTATCGGGAGCTACGCGAGGTGCACCTAACTAATCAATACACGCGTCTTGCCCAGACCTTGTCAGGTCGTCGCCTTTTGGACCGGCTACATATACAACACAATAATCACGTTGAGGAAAGGGTACGAGTGCCAGAGTTACGGAGAGGCGCCCTCCGTGTTCGACCCCTTCCTACCAAATGGCCAGAGAAGACCACAATGGACGGCGCACGTCAGGCGCGGGCGAATGCCCTGAACCGCCATTATGGCTCCAAACACAATGTTTTCTATGTGAATAATGCGGGCCTGCACCATTCCAGGGAAGGATGGTACATGGCTGCAGTCGTTCACGAGGAAAGACAGGTGGTCAGCCTCACTTTTAAGGCCCCTAGCGCAATTCCCACGCAGAGGAGGCAGCAATCGCCCTGGCTGCCTCCCACCCTTAATCTAAATTCATCCCATCCGACTCACGAGGGGCCTGTCGAAATTATGAGCTGGGCTGGATAATGCCTACAGCACAACGAATACCTCGGAGAGCAGCTCGGGATTAGGATACCCAGACCCGATTTCTTATTTGGACTCCAGGCCACCAGGGCCTACCAGGGAATGAGGCCGCCAACTCGGCCGCCTGCGCACTCACTAACCGGGTCCCCGGCGTAGACCCTATCGATCTGGACCAGGACACATATCTTCTCTTAACTTTTCAAGAAATCTTTGCCCATTACCAGGACTCGCTCCGTCAGTACCCAGCTCCTCAAGGGGCTAGTGAAAGAGGTCGAAAGACTACTCTTAGACTTTTTACTAATGTATACTGTGCCTAGCAGTACACAAATATTTCGACCCTTCATTTTCTGGCCTCTGCCCTTTCTGTGTAGAGGTGGCTGACACCTTTCGCATGGTCTGGGCATGCCAGATAAATCCTTCTCTTTTACCCATAACCCCTTCCCCTGCCCGAGATGATTGGGAGGCGGCCTTGCTCGGCTGCCTGGATCTAGCGGCACAAGCGCTGGTCCAGCGAGCTTGTGTGGCGGCCCAGACCAATGGGGTCCTGAAATAAGGGACTCCACCTAGTATTGTAAGGGGAGCGGCCCACTAGGGGTGGCTCCCCAAGCAACCTCTCCTTTTGTTATAAACGCTTTCTACCACCATCCCGTGATTGACCTTTGTGATGGTGGGGAAAGGCTGAGTTATAGCGGGCTTGCATTATGCAGCTCGATGATTTCAGGCATAAACTGTCGGAGTTGCTCTTCCCCGGAAGTTTTCCCTAGCAATAATAAAAAAGAACTTCCATAGCGTATGGAAAACTCCCGAGAAAGAACAACTCAAATACTTCCGTGGCGTAATTTCACTGCCTACTATGCAGAAAGGACGAGACTATTGTGCATGTTTTCTTGGAGTGCTGGGACGCAGTTTTCTTCTGGGACGTCCTTCAAATGACTGTCAAGAAATATTTTCCGGTTAACAGTGCACGGTATTAGATATCTCCCTATTGAAAATGAAGACGGTATTTCTTATGATCTTGTATGGCGTTGGGCCCTCATTGTATATATGGTGCTCGCAAGTTCATACGGTGTCGCCGCCACGCGGCTACCTCTAGAAACGCCCGAAGGATGGTAGCGGCGGAGGACGCCCAAAAGCGTAGACCGATGGGCGAGTTGATACGACATTCTATGAAAAAGCAGCGCACCTGCACAAACACGAGGGAGAAGAGAGCCATCTAATAAATTACCAACATATTCTCAGCGGGTGTGTTCCCATTCAGGTTATGTGATGCTCTTTAATTTGAATAACTGTAAAACCTGTCCTGAACACAGCTGGCTATTGAGGTATGACTGTTGTCACACAATGCAATAGTGTTCACACTAATCTTGTCACGCTTTCCGTGGGCGTGTGTTACCTTTAGGTTGCGTTCACAGACACCTAGCTAGCTCTGAACCGAAATATAAATACAGAGAATGAAAAAAAAAAAAGCCCAGGTATTCCTGTTCAAGAAGGATTAGAATGCATCATGAAATCGCTCAAAAAGAAAAGGGACAAGGAAGAAACCAACAGGATAAAGCGCGGAACTTCACTAGTTTATTACAACGGTGCGTCACATTTTATACATTCTTTGCAATCACGATGAATGTATAAAATGTGACGCACCGTTGTAATAAACAAGTTGAAGTTCCACGCTTTCCCCTGTTGGTTTCTTCCTTGTCCCTTGTTTTTTTGCGCGGTCTCATGATGCATTCTAATACTAGTCACCAACTAGCCCGCCTCTCACTATTATTCAAGAAGGATCACGGCCAGATTGAGCATCACCCCTACGCTGCTGCGGCAGTGAAAAGCAGTAAAAACGCTCACGTGCGCCAATATTCGGCGAAATTGATCAAAACAGGTCACTATTTTTGTGACCTGTCTCATTTTCAGAAGGTAACTTTCCCACGTAAAGTTCGTTTTTGATTTTACATTTAGGAATTTGGACTATAAAGTCGCTGTTCACTCAATCATTTCGATTAGCATCGACCTTAGACTGTAGATGTCTTCCTCGATATCGGGGCACACAGGGAAATATATTTATAGCTGTGAATAGATCACTATACGAATTGTATCATAGCCCCACTACGGGGGTGCAGTGGTTAGGGCCACTGTTGCACCTAAGGATACGGAATTGAATCCCGGTCACGTACAGTGATTAGGGAAACTGCCGCACCCAATGATACGGAATCGAATCCCGGCCGGGGCGAATCCCGGCCCGGGAAAAGTTTCTCGATTCATGCATGTTTATTTTTTTCTAGCTCGCATCGTAACAGAAGCTTGTCTCGCGCAGTGTTGAATTCGGCCGGATTACTCCCTCTGTCCACATTTATCTTGTTTTTTTACTGGGGCTGCGTATTGCACTGTTTGTTGTTTGCTTGTTAGTTCTTGTGCGTCATATATGCATATATACATGCCTCACCCGGGGGATCCAACTCAGTGTCCTATTATAACTATATAGTTCCCCGAAGTCTGGGTAAGGAACCGCGTTGACTTCCCTTATCCCCGCATATCCGCGTATCCATACCATCGCCCCGCCGTATGCATGCGATGCACGTCCATCTCAGGAGAAAGAGTAATGATTTGGGCGGAGCTGAAGCGGATACCTTTGAAGTAGCTGTTTTCGTCCTCCCGTCCTCTACATGTTTTGGTAGAGTACGCCTAATCCCTTCTCTGATCCTTAAGGTTTTGTTTTAGTCTCATGATTGCACGCTACGTCGTGGGACTTATACGATGCAGCTGATCGGAGATGTTTTTGCGCAGCCCTGCAACGGCCGGAAACGTAACGAGCGTGAGCAGCGACCTGGCAGACTTGCCCATGCATTGCTGGTTGACGAAGGGGTGAGTGCTTATGCGTATGGTAGGAGCGCCGCGTGTAAGCGTCCACCTACCCGCCAGGAAAGCTATCTTTTTTCAACAGGGGATGCCGTGTCTAAAGACGAGGGCAACTCCAACTTTTCGTGTTCAGCAAAGCTTGATTCGAGGTCAGGCTGGTCTCGTTTATTCTTTTTCGGCAGCAAATATAGTGCATTTTACCGGAGGGAGCTTCCTTCGAAGGGCTGGCCCGGAGGCTGCCTGGAGGGCACGTGCGACGGTGCCGATAACAGCGCAAAAGTGAGAAAAAAAGCTATTAATGCTCTAAAACGATAGATTCGGTACCCCGTGCCGTCTTTGTGAGCTGGGGTGTTCGAAACAGGATCCCCCCCCCCCTCCCCCCCATTAAATATTCAAGTACAGTGAATTGCGTAGAACAGGGAATAAGGCGAGTAGGAAATTGACCGGAATGATGGTTGGGAGTTAATGGTTTAATCTAAAAAGAATTAGAGGGAGGTAACGCCAAACATTCTAACATCTTTTACGGTAACTGTAATTTTGGCCTTCTCCTAACCGAGGATATCTGCAGTGATGCGAATAAAAAATAATGCAACATGCGAGGAAAAAGAAAGGATGAGACAAGATTTTGATTACCCTTGAGGCGCTACCTTTTGATCATGGAGTAAAACTAGCCAGACATTCCGCTTTGACTGCAGTGTGAAATCACATTTCCGTATTTCTGTATTTACAGACATGCCGTTGCTCACGAGCCTTTTTTTTTTTCGAACGGAGGTGGGGACGGAAAATGCGCATATATAGCCTTCAGAAATTAACTTGCTCGCATCTGTAACGCGTTCCTAACGCCAAGAGAGCCAAATTGTTGACAGTAATAATAGAAGTAGCCTAACTATACTCTGCTTTGGAAGCCTCTCAGTCTTGCGCCAGTGCCTTTGAAGGCAGAGAAAACTGACACAGTAGAGCAGCTATGGACTCAATTTCTTTTCCAAAAACTTGTTCATGTCTGTCACTGGTTCTGAATATACTATACAGTCTAAACCACCGTGGTCTAAACCATGGTCCACTTCCTGGATTTTTAAACTGCACAATGGTAACAAAAAAAAAAAAGACTCAATGCGTTTTTCAGTTTATTGTCTTCTTTCTCCAGAATACCCTGAGGTGCAGCTAGCTGGGTGTGACGCACTGCAGCACCTGACGCGTCCCCTGATGCTTGTTCAGATCTTTATCGGCGTGGGCTTGTCCTTGAGCTTGCCATCCTTTGTTCTCAAACAGGAGGTTTTCATGGTTACTGCAACAGGATTCTTGATAATCCTCCTCTTGGCTGTTGTTTTCGAAAGGCGGCTTAACATGAGGAGCAGGCCGATGATGGGGAGTGGAAGCACTATCATGGCTATAGTGGAGACACATACTTCCGCGGCCAGCTGTCCGCCGGGAACGAAAGTGAGCACATAGGGGCGAATTTCCTGACCTGGCTCCCCGTCACTGTACTTGACGACCTGGACATCGTAAAAAAATTCGAAGGAAGGTGGCTTTGGCTCAGCGCTTTTCTTAGTGTCCTCGGCTGCGAGTGGGAGCTTCTGTGTGAGCACTCCCGGAGCAGCCATCACGCCTAGGCTCGAATCGTTCATATCGGGCTTCGGTCTCATGCCTAGACGGCTTGAAGACAATATTTTATTCAAGAGAACCTTCTTGATAACGTCGATTGCTAACTCCTGGCGTCGGCGGCTGCTTTCAGCGTTTAGATTCTTGGAATCTTCGGCTATTTCCCTTCGGCTAGCACTGAGCGTGGCGTTAGCGTTCTTGGTCGTGTTCTGCACCAGGCGTCGATGGATGATGAAGATCAGAGGGCTGATGCTCTTTCCGCGTTTACTTCGCACAATCTGTTCGATGATCGTGGGACGTTCGTCGGCGGAGTAGCCATACGCGTTGGGGGATTTGAGGTGCATGGGTGTCTCCAGGACGAATTTGCGAACGGGTATGTTGTCGCGCGAAGATTCCATGACGACGAAGGGGAATTTGCGGCGATGCTGCTTGCGTAGGTTCTGCTTTGAGCATTCGTTCTGAGCGTCTTCTGTTTTTCGGCTTTTCATGTTTGCAGCGTTTGCGATGCGAATGAAGAACGTTGAAATTTCCTTGGTCTTTCGCTTCGGCCCGGGACTCTCAGCAACGCCGGAGAAGCCCGGAATCGGAACGCTAGCCTTTGGTCCATTCAGAAGGCTATCGAGTAACGCTGCATCTTGACCTGTGAGTAATGATACGAAGCACGTTTCTTAAATAAAATCAAGAAAATAAGATAACTCCCGCTTCCTTTAGGAAGAGCAGCAAGAGAGCTACTTTCGATATGCCACGTTGCTAACAGCCGTATTTCCAGTTGCTTTATAGTCGGCCTTCGGCATCTAATACCCACATTCCGACGAAAACTACATAAACGTTGCACCTTCGGCTGCTTTAAAATCGGTCTTCAGAAATGAAAATACACATTACAGTGGGAAAGAACAAAAGATAGAAGCTCACAAAAAAAACTATGTACAACC
The DNA here is from genome assembly GCF_055883805.1 of Amblyomma maculatum. NCBI lineage: Eukaryota > Metazoa > Arthropoda > Arachnida > Ixodida > Ixodidae > Amblyomma > Amblyomma maculatum. The sequence goes on along the minus strand of NC_139346.1, from coordinate 216,590,516 downwards.
TATTAGAAATGAAGACTTAATCGAACCAGTGATTACAGCAAGCATCTAGTCACAGGAAGCTCAACACCAAAACCATTGTGATATGTTTCCTTAGTCACTTGTGGGGCTAGACAATGAACACGTTACGAGAGGAGAACGAAAGCATATTGCAGGCGCACCGGCCGTCTGAACTGCAAATGACCAGGGCAATTGAACGTGAGGGTGAATGTGGGCGACTGCATGGTGTTAGCGATTGCCAGGCACCGGGCGCGAGCAATTCCTGCGAGATCGTAGAACTGCTGAGCCTTTCACGGCGAAGTTTATTTGATGGAGTGATTGAGAAGCCTCGTAAGCCTGCTTTATTTGCCAAGACTTCACGTAGCCTCTCATAGGAGACATGACCTGCAATCCTGAAGGAAGGCGCATGCACATATATTTGCAAGTCGCCCACATTGGGGTAGCTCCAAAAAGACAATACCTTTAGAGCCACTGGATAAGATTATAGGGAAAAAATTACAGAGCACTGCAGAATCTGCATTGAAGTAACGCGAAAGCACGGATGCTGCTGTTGATTGCTTCTGGTTGCTTCTGGCTGCTTAATTCACTTCTTGTTTGCCCATTTTAGTCTTTGGTACTTTTAAAATTGCACGCCAATCCCTTCATATGCCCTATTTCGACTCTACTTCCGGTTGCGTGACGGCGACGTCATATCCACTACGGCACCCCTTCCTCTCTTTCCGCTTTCACTACCAACTTCCTCCATTCTCTTACGGGCCCCGCCGGGGTGGCGCAGTGGTTACGACGCTCGACTACTGTTCCCAAGGACGCGGGATCGAATCCCGGCCTCGGCGGCAGCTTTTCGGTGGAGGCGAAAAGCAAGGCGTCCGTGTGCTGTGCGATGTCAGTGCACGTTAAAGAACCCCAGGTGGTCGAAATTTCCGGAGTCCTCCTCTACGGCGTCTCTCATAGCCTGAGTTGCTTTGGGACGTTAAACCCCACAAACCAACCAACCAACCATTCTCTTACGGAGCGGTTCCGGTGTCCACAAAACAAGTGTGGCAGATACTGCGCCTTTCCTTTCCTGTGAATCAATGATTCTAATTATTTATCTAATTAACTTAATGACCTAATTATTTTTTCAGACACAACATTATGTCACTCTCTATCGATTGACACCACTCAATACCCTTTACCACTTATCAATATCTCACAGCTGCTGCGGACACGATTTTGCGGACACGTTCTGCGGACACGGTCTGCGGACAGAAATCTGTGAACATAGCGAAGTAATGCTTTCGCATTAAAATACTTTGTTATTCTATGTCCTTGCATTGTCCACCTCACTTGCTGCTACCTCGAAACTCCAGAAACACTGCGGTCTCCCCAGCTAGGAATCCATGCCGGCACCCCACGGATGGCCTTCGTAGTTCTGAAAATGCTTGAGAACCTAAGCGGCTAGTTTGCATACGTGAACAGAGCACCATGCTGGCGGGCAGCCATAGACCGGCTCACCTGAGAGAGGCCGTGGGTCGCCTCCCGACGCCTGGCTGACAGATAAGGCCACGATGAGGACGCCAAGAAGCGAACCTCTGAGAAACGCCAGCCTCAGCATTGTAGACGTGCCTCGCGGTGATGATCTCTTCAGTCTCTTGCCCTGACGATATCTAGCGTGGTCAGCGAGCTGCCTGTGTGTTAGCTTCCGCGAGGAGAAAGAATAAGACAGCGATGCTCTCTTCTTTTTCGTTGCTTAAGACGGACACTGGTTTTCGCTAGATTTAGTGACATTGTGCAGCGCTTGAAAGAAAACAGTGACGCAACGAAGGCCAGGGCTTCTATTTCTCGGTTAGTTCATTCATTGGATAATACTGCGAAAGAAATTCGAATATTTCTTGTTCTGGTGCGAAAGCACTCATGCGGATGCCCAGCTATGATCTTGGATCTTGTGCCTGAATCATGGTTGACCCTCCTAAGTGAGTGAATCAACTTTATTGTTCGATAGAAAAGGCCCTTTTCTACCCCAGGTCCTCCCCTCTAGAGGAGAGGCGCATTGGGGCAGGTGAGAATCCGCTTCAGATCCTGGCCAAAATCCCCTGGATCTCGTCGGCCTCTTCAGCCAGTCTAACCGCTAGTAGCTAGTGTTACAGGGTTGGGCTTTCCAGCAAAGCCTCCATGGCTTCTCTACTATCAATCTTGTTTGCCCTGCCTGAGGAAGGCAAACACTCCCATATTATATGGTTCAGGGTGCCCCTCTGCCCACATATCCTGCAGCTATCATCTTCAAAATTTGGGAATATATATTGTCACGCTAATGACGACGGTGAAGGATGGTGATGGTGAGACAGAAGAGGAAGACGAAGCGTTGGTGCCTGGGGCTAGTAGGCTTCACCTTATCCCACTGCCATATCACTGTAAATAAACACCCCTTTGCTATTTCATCGTAACAATATTTATTTAAGACATGATTTGGATAAACATCTGCTTGCAGATACCTCCATGCCGTCATCTGTTTCCCATCTGGAGTCTTGTCTGGAGGGGGTAGTTTCAAACGCTGCCTTCTATAATACTGCGTCACATCATAATACGACAGCAGAAGCCCTTCTATGTTGTAGTCTTCCTCAGCTTGCTCATTCCGACCTGCTCGGCAGTAGCGATTTCGAGACAGGTTGTGAGCAGCCTCGTTGCCACTAACAGATTCGTGCGCTGGGGTCCAAATCAGATTAATTGCCCTATCCAATCCTTTTTGTATTAGAATTTTGAGTGCCATGGGAGATATCCTCCCACTACCAAAATTTTGATCATGATTTAAAAGTCCACGTACCGTGACGCTGGTAATTCAAACAGTGTAGCCTAACCACCTTGGCCTTTGACTTCGCCATTATTATGGCGGAAGCATTACTTCACACCATTAAACCCAACCAAATATTAGCCTTGCACCTATCGAGTTCGGACGTAAAATCAGCCGTTGGAGCGGAGCGGATTTAAACCTAGGAATTTCTCGTGGAGAGAGAGTATGAACGTCATAACTATCGTAGTAGCCGATCACCCAGCGTGTTAAACTGCATTACACTATCACACTGTGCATTGCACGTCGCTGTCATCAACCTCCATCTGTGTGCAAAAGCACTGGCATGTCCTACTCGACTTACTTACGTTAAAACCCTACATATTTTAGTTCTCATCCGCATTCATACGCTTGGTGAGCATGTGGGAGGGCACACATCACCGGCTCTCTCTTGCACTCCCTCGTCTATCTACCACTGTCACACACACTGGCGGCCCCTTTCTCCACCCTCCGGATATTATCTCGCTTGAGGGCCTCTCCATCATTCAGGTCATTCAAAGTTTCTATTCTCCCCCATCTGTCCTCAGTATATTATATACACTGACTACCAGGCTGCTATCCGCGTCATTCAATCTAAAAGTGACACATCATCTGTCCACGGAGCTCGAGGCTGCACTTGTTGCGCTGCAGACCTGCCCCGTCTTCCTCCGATGCATCCCTGGACATTCGGGAATTAACGGCAATGAGCTGGCGAACCAGCTCACCCGTGAAACTCGTAACCGGGCGCCGTTCATCCCCTGCCGAAGATCCTTGGAGGGCGGGTAGCGACTCTCTTTTCGCGCCGCCATCAGCGAATATTAAAATGCTGCTCGCGTAGACCGCAAGCTCTACCCCGACCCTGATCCTTATCTTTCCGTTCGGGAGGCTCATATCCTTCGGCAAATACAGTTGAATACACTCATAACCCCTGCACGGTTATATCTCTACAAATTCCATCGAGATCCATCATGCCCCAACTGCCCTTCCCCTCGTGTCAACCTTCCACACTGCCTATTTTAACTTCCGGTTGCATTGCAATCGGGATTCTTTCCCACCTTCCATACTATCTAGACCTGGGTGGACTGTCTTGGTGCTGAGGGTGAAGAAGAACAGCGCCTGCTCGTCCAGCAGGCCATCGATGTATTAGGCGCTTAAGTGTTGCGCCTCAATAAAGTCTTCTACTACTACTATTATGGAGGAAGGAAACTTAGGAGAGTCCATTGCCATTCTCTATGCATTGGAGAAAGTATGGCGGAAGTGATGTCAAAATTTAGGGTTAGCCAAGTCGGGCCATTAGCAACGGCGACGCTGTTGCTATGAAAACTCGGACCACTAGCAACAACGTTGCTAAGGGCCCTAGGTACGTGAGCGTCGCGGAGAAAGAAAATGCGGAGGGTAAAGGAGGAGGAAAGACGTTGCAGCGTCCGGTCGCGGCGCGGCCGCGTCGGCTTCAAAACATGACGTCAGGGTCTCCCCTAAGTTCTTTCCTTCCTCCATGACTACTACCCTACTACCCTATGCCGCAGCAGCGAGAGAGAATTACGGGCCTCTACTCTCCACAGATCACGCTACCAGCCTCCTTCCCCCTCTCTTGGCTGCTCCGGCTGCGGCGCGCGCTGTGTTGGCCGTGTTGGCTGGGTGTGGCGTTGGTGAGTGAGTGCGCACGCAGGCGCGCGTGCGTGCATCGAGGAGTGTGAACCGGACGGGCGAAGAGAGCGGACGCGTCCACGACGCCAGTCGGACTGATCAGGTGAATCGCGCCGTTGCTTGATCGTGCGCGCGGCCGAGGAAGACCAATAAACGGTTAACCCTTTAGGCTGTTTCATAAGATGCGATGCGCACGAAAAATTTCTATCCGGTCGCAGTGTCGTTGCGGCGCCAATCGCAACAGCCCTTTCACATTCGTGCGGCGCCAGCGATTTCTGTCGGTGTGGCATGAGCGGCGGCACCATCATATTTTACCAACAAAAAGGTAGACCACGTGTAAGATGAAATGTAGTATTTATGTTTTTTATCAAGATATAAAGCACTTTATGCAAAATGGAGACTTTTAACTTTTTCGTTTTGTACGAAACTACGTACAACAGTTACATCAGGTTGAATTTCCTAGACTGGCGGCCGTTTCGTTCGCAACGATCGCTGCGACGGGAGCGGCGTGCGACCAACATGTTGGAAATCTGTCGTAGCCGCATTGCGACGAGAGTGGCGTGCCCTTCTGTCGAACCACCCCACCTTCGTTCCCAAGAGACGAGGAGGTGGTGAAGGGTGGAGCGCAAGTGGACGCATGGTGCATCGGCTCCGCGATGTTTCGCTTGGGATCGTGGCACAGCAACTCGACCCTTGAAGAAATCAGAGCGACTGCACCACGCAAGTGACCCGACATCTGGAGCCACCAGATTTATCCAGGTGGGCCCCAATTTCACCGATTAGGGGCTGAGTTTCACCCGTGCATCGCGGCAGCGGCGCTAAGCCTAACGGCAGCGCCGCTGCAGGCTTAGAAAGAGGGTTTGTCCACCCCTTTTTCTCCAATATAACTTCTACCTTGCAACGCGGCTATGATCCGTCCGAAATGTCATGGTCCACCATTTCGACGGTCCAAGATACTGGTTCTTTAATCTCACAGCCCCTTGAGGACGAGAACCTTTTCAAACTTGTACAACGCCGCTTCCAGTCCAGAAGCGGACGCAAGATGGCGGCCGACACGTCAGCGGCCTCTAACCTCAAGCCAACAAGGACGCTGGCGCGCAGCCCCACGCCCGTCCTGTCCAAACTGCTGACCAACCGAAAATTGCAGCAGGCATGCAATGGCGTCCACGACACCACACCTGCACCCCCAAGACATTGTTGTAATCCTCAAGCCCCGCGTCACGGCGAACTTGCGGAGTGTGTTCCAACATGGCGAACTGGGAGCGGCGCTCACCGCCTACCTTGGCAAGCAGGCGGCAGCCACTCTCAACATCATCCCGGCATGGGACCAAAATCTTGTAGTAGTGGGAACCCAGGACCCACCCAAAGCGGACCGCCTAATTCGTGACTTCAACTTTGATACCGACAAGGGACCCCTCCCTATGCGTGGACATTTGAAACAGACCGGCGAAATCTGCCGAGGTGTGTTCTCTGTGGCCAACCAGGAGACAAGCAACACCCTGACAGAGAAAGTGCAGTGGCGAGCTGGCGAGCTCGCAGAAGTACGCAAGCTGGGAAAGACGGACGTCGCGGTTCTCACTTTTGTGGGGAAGGTGGTGCCGCGATTTGTGCATTACAATTCGGAACTGGCTGTTGTGCGTGAATACAAGCGTACTGTGCCGGCGTGTGGGAGGGGCGGTACTATCGGGCATCGGGCAGACACGTGTCCTGCCCCGAACCCCTGAAAGTGTGGCCTGTGTGGCCAATGTGTGGAGCTTACTCCAGAAGGTCCAGCTCCACATGAATGTAAACCGTCGTGTGTATGCGGCTTGGCTCACCCCCACGGGCTCACAGGATTGTACGGCAAAATTCCGAAGATTTCGGACGGCCAGAAAGAAGTCTCGGCAACGTGGCGTCTTGAAAACGGACACACCTGGCAAAAAGCCAGGTCACGCCACTAGCGGAGCCAATGACAGCGCGGAACGCGGCAACCGCGCCGCCGGCTCACATGACAGTTACGTCAACGATTCTTCCTCCCGTAACCTAACGTCATCGAAAGACAAGAAGAAGGCGCCCCCACCGCCTCCAAGCGGCAAGAATGACAGACACTTCCCGGCCCTTCAGGCAACCTCCTTGCTTCAGACAGACAGCGCTGCCGGCGCCCATGCCTTAAAGTCCCCAGGGGCTTCACCATGCCTCCGCGCCGCAACATAAGCAGGTGAGCAGCTGGGCAGGGGTTGCCCCCTCTCCTATCCCCTCCTCACCTTCCTTCCCTCCCGCGGTCCCCGGCGTAGGCGCCGAGAGCCGCTAACAAATTGAGCTGCTTAGGGCACAGAACGAGCAATTGCTCTCTAAAATTCAAAATTTGGAAGCTAAACTCACAGCCGCGTGGAGTCCCCAGAGCTCAGACGCCATGGAGAGTGAGCCGGAGCTGCCGGCCGCGTTCGCGGCAGCTATGGCCGTTATGGAGGCGCGTCTCGCCTCCCAACTGCAAAGACATGGTGGAGACCGCCTTGGACCGCGTCGCAGCCAAATGCTCATCAATGGTTCCTGAAACTGTCTCCAAATATATGCAGGATCATCCCAGAACGAGCCGTCGGGCTAGGAACCTTAAAAACATGTCCCGTCTCACAAAAACAGTCCGTCGAGCAGGGAACCTTAAACATATGTCCCGTCTCGAAAAATACTCCCGAATTATTGCAGATTCGGATAACGAGGACTCCAACCCCGCACCTACTTCAGGTGCCGGCTCAGGGGTGGCGTCTGTACCAGTCTCACTAAATATCACTCATGGCGGGACAGCCTAACCAGCAGTCCCTCTCCCCCAAATCATGTCAATCAGTATTGGTAACGCAATGAAACTGTAGGGGCTTCAGGAACCGCCAAAAACGCGCGAGTCTACGCCTCTACTTAGAAACATTCGAAACTGCCCGGCGTGGTCGCCCTTCAGGAGCCAGGAGCGGCGGCCAAATTAACAAACTACACGACGTTCCAGCGAGACCCCTCGTTCTGTCTGTTCGTACACAAATCATACACGACCATAGAAGTGGATCTAGACCTAACACTTCCCTATTCGTATGTCACGGTGACGATCTTACCCCTCAGCCGCTGAGATCCTCCCATGCACATACTGAACATATCCTGCTCCCCCAAACTAAAGCGAGTGACGTTCGCAGACATCTTTAGCCGTGCGCTGAAGACAGCAGGTCGAGACCCCCTCCTGATATTGGGTGACTTCAATGCCCCCAGTCAGCTGTGGGGGTAACGTAAAGAGGAGGTGCGAGGACGCAAACTGGCGGAGCTTGTGTCCACATTGGGCCTCACCCTCCACACCGACCCTGTTTACCCAAAACGCGTAGGTAACTCCGTGACGCGGGACGCGTGTCCGGATCTTACCTTCACTCGCTACATACGACACGCAGACTGGGTTAGCACCGAGGAAACCCTCGGCAGCGACCACTGCCTTCTTAATACCACGATCTACAAACGCTCCCTCAAGCGTCCTACCACACAAGCCCACATCCCTAATTGGACTACCATCCGATAACATTTTCCCACCGCTACCAACACTGCCATAGCAGAGCAAGGGTACACCAACTGGTCCCGGTCACTGATGTCACACCTTCGCACACATGCAACGCAGATTCAGCTCACAGAGGCAACAACGGACGTGGATAATCACCTCATTCACCTCTGGGAAGCTCGCCGCAGCCTTACGCGCCGCTGGTGTCGCCAAAAATAGAACCGCAAACTTAAAGAACGTATTGCCGATATCACCCACCGAGCCGCCGAGTACGCAGCCCAGCTCGCTGACTCGAACTCGGTGGTTCGTTGCAATAAAGCGGCCCGACAAATGTCTAGCCGTAATACATAGAGGCTCTTCCGAGCTTTCATCAATCCAACGCAGACCCGCACCGAAACCCAAAAACATTTACACCGAGCAATCCACTCGTTTAAAGGCAACACTATGCAGCTGGCACAATCGCTCCGGGACCGCTACTTGTGCACAGCTCAAGACCCCCGAGGATCGGTCTACTCCTACGCAGGCAAGGAGAACTCAGAGCTGGGCAAACCTTTCCAGCTTCACGTTCTTCGGGCCAGTCTAGACAAAATGAAGAGAGGCACCGCGCCTGGTCGGGACAAGGTCACCGTCAAGCTTTTGGCGAACCTGCCCGACTCGACGTACCAGTGCCTACCCGAATACATTAACGCAATCTGGACAGGGGAAACCCCTTTATCCATCGATTGGAAAACGGCACTTGTGACTTTCATCCCGAAAGCTAGCAAACCAATAGACACGGATAACCTCCGCCCCATCTCTCTCACCTCCTATGTGGGCAAACTAATGGAGACTATGGTGCGCGATCGGCTATCCGAGTATCTTGAACACAGGCACACTTTCGTGGACACCATGTTCGAATTTCGCCTACACAGATCCGCACAGGATGTCCTTCTCCAACTTAACAGAGAAATTCTCAACCCATTCGAACGCCCCCGTAATGACCGGGTTGTACTCGCCCTAGACTTAAAAGGCGCTTTCGATAACATCACACACGAAGTCATACTAACCCATCTAAGTGAAACACACTGTGGCAGCAATACGTTCAATTGTATAAGACAATTCCTTACAGACCGACAATCCTACATCAAAATACAAGACACGGAGCACGGACCATTCATGCTCGGGACACGGGGCACGCCTCAGGGTGCAGTTCTCTCCCCGCTGCTTTTTAACATTGCCATGATGCGTCTGCCGGCCCAGCTGGCTGAGGTCGAAGGCGAGCAGCACGCGCTGTACGCCGACGACATCACCCTATGGGCAACGCAGGGCAGTGTGGGCGACATTGAAACCTGCCTGCAAACAGCGGCGAGCATAGTGGACCGCTATGCCCAGCGCTGTGGTCTTCAATGTTCCCCCCAGAAATCACAGTTTGTGCATCTCCGCCCCTCTCTGAGATGCAGTACACAAATCTCGCTCTCGCTTGCGAGCGGTCCAATTCATGAATCAAAAGAGATCAGAGTACTCGGTCTCTTCATCCATCACTAAAGACGCCCTGACACAACACTAGCCAAGCTCCGCCAGGTGGGGGACCAGGTGGGCCGTATGGTCCGCCGGCTGTCTAACACACGCGGGGGGTTGCGAAGTAAGGATGCCTTGCGGCTGGCAAACGCCTTCGTAACCAGTCGAATCTTGTATTCGACTCCTTACCTCCACTTGCGAAAGCACGAGGAGGATACCCTCGAGGTGATCCTCCGAAAAATCATGAAACGTGCCCTCAACCTCCCAATCTCCACCTCTAACAGTCGGCTCATGGCCCTAGGGGTGGTGAACACTTTCAGGGAGCTTCGGGAAGCACATTTGATGAACCAATATACCCGCCTCACACAGACACTGTCGGGTCGCCGCCTTCTTGCCCGACTGAACATTCAACATAAACAGTTCACAGAGGAGAGGCTCGGCATCCCAGAACTCTGGAGACGCGCCCTCAGAGTGCGGCCTCTCCCCGCCATCATGTCACGAGAAGACCATAATGGACGGCGCCTGGCGCGGGCGGAAGCCTTGGCCCGCCATGATGGCAACAAGTCAGATGTGTTCTACGTGGATGCCTCGGGCCCCCATCCGGGGGGCTGGTATACGGCCGCAGTCGTTCACAACGGGAACACAGTCGATGGCCTTACATTCAAGGCCAAATCTATAACACACGCTGAAGAGGTAGCCATTGCACTCGCCGCCTCAGACCACACTTCTAAATATATCATCACCGACTCACGAGGGGCTTGTCGGAACGTCGCCCAAGGGTGGACCACCCCCTTAGCCTATAGAATATTTCAAAACTGCTGTCGGGACACGGACCCCGCTTGACGATATCTCGTCTGGGCTCCTAGTCACCAGGGTCTTGCAGGGAACGAGGCATCTGACGAGGCCGCCCTCGCGCTTTCTCTCCGGGCAGTTTCCTCGGAACTCGAATCGGCTGAGGACATCGATTCCAATCCGGCCTACACATTCAAAGATATTGTAATTTTTTATCAAAACTAGCATCGCAAATACCCTAACCCCTGCAAAGGGTTAGGAAAAGCGAACGAGAGGCTGCTCCTACGCCTCTTTACTAACACGATGCTGTGTCCGGCAGTACTTAAACATTTTGACTCCCAATTCACTGGCCAGTGCCAGTACTGTGGGGAGGTGGCTGACACCTACCACGTAGTATGGGCCTGCTAACGAAACCCATCCCTTCCCCCACCCCTAACCCTTCCCGGGAGGACTTGGAGGCGACCCTGCTCGGCTGCTGCGACTGCCTGCTCGGCCTGCGGCTGCCGCGTTAAGGCAAAGGGCCTTAACGCGGCGGGCGCGGGCGGCGGCAACTGTCAATGGGGTCCCTGACTAGGGTCTCCACCCAGTATTGTATAAGGCCGAAGCCCTTAAGGCTCCGCGTCAAACCTCTAAATATGCAATAAACGTTTTCACCACCACCACCACCACCCTTCTGTCGCTGTGCGGCTGAAATCGCACACTGATGCGGCGATCATCGCATCATGTGAAACGCCTTTTGGTCCTCGGTGTTCGTGTTGTTTATTGGGGCCGGCCACCACTGTGTTCTAAGCTAGCGGAGCGGCGTTGGGCTCTGAGAGCGGAGCCGCAGCCCCGTAGAGGATCCTACGAGCATTATATAATAACTTCCTTTTCAAATAAAAAGGAAAGAAAGCTGGCGTACCTTCTATGATGATCATCATTGCGGGGTCTGATTTTGTCTGTTTTTTTTGAAGAAATCAATAGAAATAAATAAATTTATGATGAAATGATTTACCAACACGTGCATGGCCGCTTTATTTTCGTGCTCGTTGTTCCAACATGGCCCATTCCAAAAACTTGAATGCATCTGACATTCGTTTATGGTTGTGCATATGCCCTACTTCGGTTCCTCGCTCTCTGGCTCCTCAGCAAGCATAAAGAACGGCGAGGTTTGCTTGATTGGTTCACAGGAAGGGAAAGACGCAGTATCTGTCACATTTGCTCTGTGGACACCTGATTGATTGATTTATAGGAAGGGAAAGGCACGGTAACTGTCTCACTTGTTTCCTGTGGACACCTGAACCGCGCCGTAAGGGAAGGGATGAAGGTGGGAGTGAAAGTGGAAAGAGAGAAAGGCGAGCCGTAGTGGAGGACTACGGAGTAATTTCGACCACCTGGGGATCTTTAACGTGCGCTGACATCGCACAGCACACGGACGCCACTTCGTTTCGCCTCCATCGAAACGCAGCCGCCGTGGTCGGGTTCGAACCCGGGAACTCCGGCACAGTAGTCGGGCGTCTTACCACTGCGCCACCCCGGCGAGGTTTGCTCAAAAGCGATTCTGAATGCGACCTAAAAGGTAAAGCGAATTCCGATGGGAATAGTAAATTGTCTGAGTGCAGAAAACTGTTGGTTGAAGGTGTAAAAAAATACAAAAAAGGCTAGAGACACATTGTTTTCTCATTTCGGTTTAAGCGGCAGCTGTGGCTTGACAGCACCACTCAGTGCAGCCTAAGAGGAAAGACACTCCCAAATGTAGATGGTATTTTTTTTGCGTTTTATGTCTCGCAAAAAAAAAAAGAGAAGAAAAAGTACAAGTAAAAAGCCATTTCGAACCGCTGTTTAGCAAGTTGAAAACAGAACATTAATATATTGAGCCATCGAAGATTTTTTTTTTCGTTTGCCAAGTCGGGAAACAAAGGCAAAATATCGTACCGAAGAAACACTTGGACAGAAACAGTTATTCAACGCTTGGCAGATAAAATTTGGGTGATTGATTGGTTTACATTCTTGAAAGCCATTCTGCTTGACGTTGTTGCATCTTCAACATCTCGATGATATTGCTGACTGATTCATCAAAGTGTGGCCTGAAGGCCTCGCTTCCCTGTGAACATAGCTGTCATTCTATATCGCAAATTGCTGCGAAGTCCCAGCAGTAGTATTAAATCTAGGGACATGCAAACATCACCTTTCATGAGTAAAAGTTAATTTCAAAGTTCCTGTTGGCAAGTCAGGAGTTTCAGTGTGCGTTGGAGAGTATCCTAATAGAAATAGTCAAAGCAGTCTAAAAATTGCAGGTGGCTTGCTCAGATAGACCAGGATATATATAGCGAAAGCTACGGTTAGGCCTAGTTTTGCTTGTGTATGTTTGCAGTAATACTGTATTAAGAAACACAGTTTGCTGTGTAAGGTACATGTTTATTTAGCATTTGGCTTTATGCTTGTGAAGATGACCCTGTGATCGGTACAGTTATACACATGAACGTACTCATCGGTATCAAGTGTGTTTCACATATTCACGCGCCGCCACGCGGAGAAAAGTGATGGTTGGCTGTAGCGGCGGCGAGTGGCGATGGCTTTCGGCGTTCTGTTCTCTAGTTATGCGCAGTGCTTGTGAAGCATTTTTCAATTGATTTGCCAGCAAGATCATCAGAGCTACTTCATGAATGAGAAGAACCTTGATGCGGATAAAAAAAAAAAGACTTTTGCTTCATAAAGAGAAGGTCTATCGCGCAAGTCGTTAGCGAGGCGTCGACTTTCGTTGATCACTGTTTTTTACGTGTGGCGAGTAGTGAGCGTTTGTATTAACCTCACTGCGTCATGCCTCTTTCTTTTGCATTTTTTAAGGATAAATTTTGGAAACTCATCGTTCAAGATGAAAGACGTGAATTGTATAATTGAAAAAGTGGTTAACCAGGTCGGTTAACCACCCAGTGCAGTTCGTTTACTTACATTTCGGTAGCGACACGCCGCCGTTGTCGTTCAGTGGCTTGGCGGTGTCTCTTCGCGAGACGTGTCTCGTTCTTCAGCCATCTCAGTCACTCGCATAGCCTTTGTTTTTACGCTGTCGGCAGGCCTTGTACCATGCGTCGACTTCTGCATCGGAAGACTCAATTTCCCGCAGCCTGCAATGCTGTCGTGGCGAGCACGGCCGCTCTCCTTCTTCCATAATGCGCGTTTGTGGACTAGGAGCGAACAAATCGCCGCGGCGCGAGTCGGTACATGTGCCGTGAGGCGCATAACGAAGTGATGACGTCACATGCGGTGGACTGGGCATAGTGGCTGCGGCGGAGCGACAGCGCGCGGCGCACACTTGTGGCTCCGGAGCAACTGGTTGCCATGGTTGCGGCGCATGCGCAGTAATGGCCTCTGCCCGGTTCCTCGAAATGCGTTTCTACTAGCCCAGTGAAGCTTTCGCTACAAAATTATGTTCAGTAGTTTCGGGTGTATCAATCATCGCGAAGTTCGAAGGGAATACCGTACCATGCAATTTTAAATTGGACGGATGGCTGACCTAGATTCTGCATGTATAATCGTATAGTTCTGTGTACAAGTTGTGTCGAGGTATATTTTTATCCCGGAAGGAATGCACAGTTTTCAGGTGTTGAAAATACTGTGGCCTGGGCCTTCACTCTGCTCAAACCTGTGCAATCACATAGATCCTCGTGAAAATTTTCCGTGGAATACTGTTAAGGATACTCAATAGAGAAACGGGCTACAAAGAAAAGACACGCTGAATATAGTTTCCTGAAGCAATCAGAACGGCCACCTATCATTTGCCTTCTTGTGACGATCCAACTAGGTAAATATATACACAAGGAGGTTGTCTTCTCCTTGTATTTACCCAGCCTAGATTGACACACCTTTTAAACATGTCGGACGATCAGAAATGTGCTGACCAGCCATCGCAAGTTGATGAGAAAAAAAAAAAGACTTAGTCCACAACAACAGTCACGTAAACAAACTCATTCGTCGCACTTTCTTTTTTATAGAACCCTATATGAAAACTGCGAATGTGCGATTTAGTTTCATGGCGTTAACTCGTGAAAAATGAACAATTTCCTTTCACTGGCGAGCCAGCGAACAACGAAAAAGTTGCATTAATGGCACGTGCGACCATAAAGGAAACCCGTTGAAATGGCTGTTTTTTTTTTTTTTCCCGGTCAATTGTTCGGCTTCTGCTTTACTGACCCTGTAGCATTGCAACGGAGTGCCAATATATTTAACTGGGCTATTGATTTATGGCAGGTTAACGAAAACGTCTGGAGTGGCATGCCAGTTGTCATGTCAGAAACAAAATGACCGCAGTAATGCTAGCAGAACAACATTTTCTAACAATTTCTATCACATTTAGAATACTGAAGTAGTCCACAGAAAACACTTCAATAAGAGGCGAACCTTCTTGAGGTGTAGCCGAAAATCACGAACACCGGTATTTGTAGCAATTTTCAAGCAAAACGATCCCAGGAATAAACAAAATAACAGAGGCAAGAACGGACACTCTTGTTGCACGGAGCGCTTTACCTTGATGCGCGCACCACGTTATTGCCACATGGCCACATTTTCTCTTAGGAATTTAATACACGCTGTAAGACATCATGAGGCACTCTATGACCAACTGAATTGTTGGCTGCTTGTGCGCCACAACACTCCATGTATATATGCAACAAGGCGCATAACATCGCTAATTTAGTCTGGCCTTTAATTTGAAAGGTCTAATGAGCTCAGACCAGTCAGACCAGCGTTTTGATAACATTTGTCATCTTCGCACTAACACTTTCATAAATATGTAGGGGTTTCATTGCCGTCACTGTTTTGTGAAACACTTTAGCTGGTATGACAAAGTAAAGAGTATGCTTATCTGCTTCCTTGGTTTTGGAAATTAAAATCATATTATGCCACAGAAAAAACGGAAACTAAGAGTGTTAATTATTGTCTTCTGTACTCTCACAAATATTCTGGTATTTTCACGCATGCGCATAACTGAACATTTTGCGCCGTCGAATGTCTGGTCTTGAGCGTCTTGTTTTTCGACTTCGTTAATTTATGCGCCTGCATAGGCATGCTCTTTACATAGCTCCATACGTTGATCAAATGATCGCCCCACAAAGAAGCAGGGAAGGCAGGCAGCAAACATATAAAGTTAAAACAGTCTGATATTATGTCTCAGTTTTCTTGTCATAGTTGCTCTTGTTCACCCAGCCCGTGATTCGTGCCAGTGGGGTGGAATCAACGTCAAATAAAGTAAAGGCCAGCGACGACCCGGACATACAAACTCGAGCCGTAAACAAAGGCCTGTGTCATATGACGTACATGCTGAACACCTTCACTGGATGCCCTTTTCCTTTTGCCAACAAATCTGTGCTTGCTTTTCCGCACTTGCACGCCTATGCTATAGCAGCAGGGAGATACACCATTCGCTGGCGCGAATTATATTTTTCTTGAAATCGAAGACCAAATGAACGAGATGCAGCAATTTATTCATGCATGGAGGTGACGCACAAGCTCTTCCTTTGCTGCACAACCGGCTTTATGTAATGGCCGTGTTTTGCTGGTATCGTAACGAATTTCTGTGCAGGGAGTGAATACGCAGGAACCGACATAAGCTACGTATATCTGAAATGAGTGTTTAACATCTTGAAGTAGGGAAGAAAAAATTACACGGGTTCAACGCTGCTGAACCGAGTGTGGAGCGAAAGCTTTGGCTGCGGGCGACCGCGCGTTGCATCGAACACAACCAGCTTAATAGCGTAAACACACAGGACAGCGCCTATCCTGCGTGTCTATTTGTGATTGTCTATTTGTTATCACTGTGAATCTTTCCTTTTAAGAGTAATGCACCAACTAGCCAGATAATTTTACTTAACCAGCGTTTTGTTGAACGCATCAAAGTTCATCGTCGTTTTAGGTGGTGGTGGTAAAGGTGTTGATTGCATCTAAATATGGGGGACACGTAAGTTCCGCCTTTAAGGGTATGATGCGATGTTTTGTGTTTGTGAACAACTTTTATTTCCACCAGAATGGAGGCCCCCTACTCCCTGCCTCCGGAACACAGGCCTAGGGGACGGGGGCCGGGACCTCCGCGAATAGAGGCAGGCAAAAAGGTCTTGGTTCTTTGCGGCCTCTTCCGCCAGGCGGGTGGCTTGCTTCTAAAGAGTTGGGTCTTCGCTCCGCAGAAGGGTTTCCCAGGCTTCTCTACTGAGTATTTCTGTCTTAGCCCTTGGGGAGCTAGCGCATTCCCAAATTACGTGGTTGAGGGTCCCTCTCTTTCCATATTGCTTACATTTATTGTCCTGTCTCTCATCTTTCTGGACGGGATAGGCCCAGACCGGGTGGATGTAATTTACTGCCGGTAGACACCGCCATGCGGTTGCCTTGTTGTTGCTCAGACACTTATCCTGTGGTGGCACCAGCTTCCTTGCCTTGTCTACAATTTTCGACTATTTCTGTGTAATTTAATAAACGTTCGTCCATGTTCTGGCAGCTTACGCTATCGCGTCATCACGAAGTGAAAACAGTGCCGTAATGGAAGGCTTCGGATAACCGCGCAACAGACGCTTTAGTCTCATCTCACAGCAACCAGGGCGCGTAAATAAACCGCGAAAGCGATAAGAATTTCAAGTGTCTGCAGGTTTAGTTCCGCCTCAACTAGCGTCCTCCTAACCGCGATCTCCTCAGCACGAAAAATATTTCGAGAGCACTGTGGAATCTACACTGCGCAAATGCGAAAGCCGGAGCTTTGCTGCGGCACACAGTCCATCACGTTTGCTCTCATTATCAGATGCACCGTCGTTATCACTGCTACTGTCATCATTGCTATTACCACTAATTGCAGCGTCTTTGTCATCGCTGCTATAATCCTCACTGTAGACAAGAAAAACTATGTGCGTTTCATGATCTCGGGCGTGGCGCAGTTGATTAAAGCTCTCGACCGGGTAATTCGAGGATGGAGGTTCGATTCCGGGTGGAGACAGAATTTTAATTTGTCTGATGACATCAGAATGATTGACAAGTGACATCAGCGCACAGATCCCACGCACCTCCCGCACAAGGGATTTCGTTCAATGAGCCCAGAAAGGCTTTCGCCTCAATTAAATGACTGTATCATGTGTGGGTAGTCGCAGGTGCTACACTTTTGTTAACTTGAAGATAGCTTTCTATCTGTATTGTCAAGTTTCGTCGTGCTGACGGGCCACAGCAGACAAGACTTCAGCTGTAAGAATCTTCTCATGAATTACATCATGCGCTTCTGCCGACAACCTCTGAAGAAGCCTTTGCGGCGCTTTGGTCCTGCCATGGGAGTTAAAAACAGATTTCTTGTCATAAAAATTCGTTTTTTACCTAGTAGAGAGATGAATTATTCTGAAAAATTGGGTGGAGTTTATTTTGCATTTGTAAATACACCAAAGCACGTATGTGTTTCAAGGTATATAATATCCGACAAATACAATGCTCTTGGAACTTGGAAAGCGGTCAATATGCAAGCATTCCTTACGTGAAAAAGAATTCTTGTTATTAAAGGAACCTAGGCCCCAGATCACACATCTACAAGTGACGAAAGGTGATGTGTACAGAGCCCCAATATAACAGCAAATAAATTCGTGAAAAGTTCTCGTGAGATAGGAGCAACTTGTGAAGCGTTTGTAACTATTTGCATTGGTGAATGGCTAATAATATTTTCACCACGAACGAAATCATGACCTTATTTTCCTCTGTAACTGCACTATATCTCAGCTGTTTCATATTCTGTTTCCAATGCATTGCATCAGGGCCCATTAAAGAGAATGCTACGACGTAAAAGTGGCACATGTTCATTCATGGAAGGTAAGGGCGGACATCGAAGACGTTTCCTTCACTGCTTGCGTTGAGCACATGGCGCAGCAGAATGTAACGCTCCTTGCCTCTGCAGGGAGCTGCGTACGCGTCCAAGTCGAGGTTATGCACCAGGACGCACATGTCCCGGTCACCGGGACCTCCCTTGCCGTAAGACAGCTTACGCCGCAGGGATTCGTAGCTGTCCAGGGAGTACCACATACCGTCCTCTGACCTCGTGCGCAAAATTGACCTCGTCTTATCGGCACCCTCGACGTCTCTAAATGCAGTCTCAGAACTGCCGCACAACTCGAAGATTGCCCTGTACCCAACCATACGGCTAACATTGGTAGGCGGCAGCGGATACTGCGACCCGCCCCCTCCTCTAGCGTGGAGGGCGAGGGAGAGGCTTACGCACACCTTGGGTCTTAGCTCGGTGTAGGAACGAAGACGTTCAAGTATGTTCCTCATGGAACGGTAAGATGCTGCGGGACCTTCGCCAGCTGGCACTTGGACGGCCTCGAGTGTGTTATGGGTGGAGAGAAACACAAGATCAGCCCGGTCTCCGAGGTGCGAGAGCATCGAGTTCGCAAGCGAGACGTCTGCAGGCGCCATAAGGCCCACAAGACCCGCACTGTCAGGAAAATTCAAGGCTAGAACGGCCCGTATATCGTCCAACAGATTAGCGAGTCCTGTGACCACGTCCTTCATGCGTGTCCGGCACACCTCGCTGCCATGGGCGACCCAGTGAATGACGACGCCATCCAGCTTGTGCCGGCGAACATTCATCAGGACATCTGCCACGAAGGGTGCGCGTGAAAGCGGACTAGTGGCAAGAAGGTAGAATTCTGCGGCGTCCTCTGCATAGCCTCCAAGTGCCACGTAGATAGGAACAGAGGAACCCTGGGCTGCCCTCACCCTGTGCAGCTGTTCTATTCCGTAGCGTCGGTCGAACTCAGGCGCTCGGCTTTTAATTCGACCTGCGGTAAGGCCCACAGACCAGTAGACAAGACCCGAGCAAAGGTTCAGGGGCAAATGTCGCGGCAGGAAGTCGTGACCACCCTCGCGCCGGAAGAGTGAGTTGTTGTAGAGACAGAGGACGGGAGTTGCTGAAGGCACGGAGAGTCTCAAGGCACCGTTGTCGGGATAGTCGTCATTGATTCCGATGAGGTCGTCGGTGAGATAACCTACGTTTCTGGCGCGACAGGCAGGTGGTAAGGATAGGAGCGGGTCATCATCTGTGGGCAGCGGCGAAATTCCCGTGCCTTTCCTGGCATCTACTGGAACGTCGGCGTTCTTCGGCGTTGCGAAAACGTCTTTCCAGGCACTGACCTTCGTGTGGCTGGCCAGGTAGGGTAGCAGGATCAAGAACAGCGGCATGATGAAGAAAGCTGCGCACACGGCGCAGAATACCGACGCGTGAAACAGCCGTTGTCTGCTGACCGATAATGCCTCCGAAGGCTGATCTGGCAACACACGCACATCAGAGGCGAGAGGAGCGGCTGTCACTGCCCTAGGCATGTCACCCGGCTGGAGCGCCAGGGTTGAAGTCAGGGGGCCCTCCAAGATTGAGTTCGAGGCCTTGTTGGTGCTTGTGCTGTTCCAGATGAATGTGTATTCGCAATCACTCTCTTGGAGTTGGGCTGGTGGCCGGATATCATCCAAAGTGGTGGAGTCAGGCAATGGAGGAGGCATGGTGGTCTTCTTCTTCTTCTTGACCTTTTTAAATGTGGCACATATCAACATGCGGGGGGGGGGGGGATTGGCCAAGGTGTAGCGATATATATATATAAATTTCCACCAGCAATTATGACAAAATAATAGTGCCAATCTGGAATTTTGAAAATTGTATTGATGAAAACCGACAAAAGAGCATTTAAAGTAAAATAATAAACACTACATTTTGGTGCTCATAAAAGTTTTCTTGATCGTCTTTAGCTGAGATGCAGGCAAGTGAATATTTTGTGGTATTAACTGCAGCTCGCGTCTACGTTCATGCGCATTACGCCTACGCCCAGTTTGTAAAGAAGCAGCAGCATGCCTAAGTATCTATAAGTGGCGCCAGCTGCACTTCTCATTATCGCCATCTTGGCGCGAAGTTAGAAAAAGGTTATACTGCGGGTTTCTTCCTAAAGAGTGTTGGTTGAATCTGAAATTCCATATGGAAGGAACACATCCTCCATTCAGTCGACATTCTCAACCTCTCACGGTACTATGACAAATGTTGCTTTGTATGATAGCAAGTTCTTTATTGGCCAACTGACCTTCCACGGAGCCTTAAATAGACGCCGTTTTTAAATTGAAGTTGGCGTAAGCCCGTTTTGAGGGCAGACAGGACGTTTTGTATACAGATGCCGCACAATGCGTGGCTTTATAACAAACGGCACGCGGAAATTTTCAGTCTCAGGTGCAAGCGTTGCGACGGCACAGTGGACATGATCCACAAGATATGAAATTGCCCTATATTTGGAGAACCTGACAGATAAGATGATTCCTGGGAGGCACTACTTCTAAAACAGGACGAAAAAGGACAGCATGAAGTTATCTGTCTCGTCCTGGCCGCTACTGAGAAGTTTGTAGAGGAGGTCGTGTCCAGGAGATTCCGGTCGACGGCTGAGGGGGAGGAAATGACTGGGACAGAACTGAGCCTCGGATCCTCACCAACGTTTTGACAGCTGAAAATAAATGTTTTTAGTGCATAGCACTACTAGCCGTAATCACGGATTCGCCAATGTCTGTCTGAAGCCGCCCACTCTCTATCGCCCGTATTCACAAACGGGCCTCGACTCAACGCTCCACCTCCACTCCTTGGAGCGGAGAATATAGCCGCTCCTCCACTCCAGGGCCGATTCAGATTCATGAACACCCCTCGGCGTTTCCTCCGACAAGTTCTCCTCGAGAATACCTCCTCCACTCGAAGCCGCGCAAGTGGCGTATGGGAACGAGAGTAAGGTGAACTTTTGGCTCGAAAACTGTGTGCTGAAGTGTGTAACATGCGCAGTTTTTCATGCCAAGTCTTCTAAACAATTTTTTCAAGCGACCTCTACGTTAACAGCGCAGTGGACTTGTTTTATGAGCTGGATGAAAATGACGGCTGCGAAAAATGGCCGAAAAGGCTTTTGCATCTGGCAACAGTCGCTGTTGGTGACGTAGATGTTACGCAGAACCACGGCCGCCCAATGGAGGTGCATTGGTGCGGCCCGTCGCACCAGACCTTCTTTATTGGAATGCTCCGTCGCTTCTGCGCATGCGCCAGCTGAAAGGAGCGAGGAGGAATAACTTGCCGGACGTGACGTAAAACTTGTTTTATGTTTTGTTTGTAAAACGTCTGCCGCTTCTCGTCGCCGTTTCTAGCGATAGGCCGATAGCTGGTCGCCAGTGTTGCCGGCTCCGTGATCGCTCGCAAGCCGGACTTGGCTGTGGCGATGGTGGCGGACGGGTTTCTTGGCATCGTGTTTTGAATATCGTAGCCGAGTGGCCGTGTTCCTTTCCACTTGTTCTAATACTCCTTAAGCTTCGGCCTCGCGTACTGCGGTTCGTCTATCGGCATGCTGTGATATTCCCAGTCTCCGACCTGTGGACTCTGCGACGCTAGTTCAGCCCCCCTTGTCGATGGAACATGCCTGCAGTATGTTGCAAGTAACTGGTATGGTCAGCATTCCATGTACGTACTTGCATTTCCCGAAATTATACGAGTCACTGCCTTTGGATCATCCGGAAGTACGTATACAATCGGACTGAGGTGGCTAGTGGCCCGAGTTTTCATAGCAACAGCGTCGCGGTTAGTATTTTGAAAATGCACTCTGGTTTTTATTTCTCAATTTGTTTAAATGCATTGTGATGGTTTGTGATTTCCTTCCTCTGCCAGGTTCTTCTGGGCGTAATTATTTGTTCCGTTTCGATTTAAAAATGACGATAACAAGCCTCAATGCGAGTCCCAACATAGTTGTACGTTTATGAGTTCATATAGTCGTTTGCTGGTTTCGTCTTTGTGGCCTTGATCTATTGCAACTGCGGAAGGACAAGGGACAGAAAGAAATGGTACAGCAAGGGGCGCGGAAATTTAATATTGCAGTTGTCGTCGTTCTCTAAGTTGATGGCACATACCTACTCACGCGCTCCGTCCTGTTTTCTTCTTTGTCCTTCATGCGGTTGCAATATACGTTAAAGTATTAACCACCAATTAGCCCCCCTTTCCCAGTTATCTTTGTGTCCGTCGTTAGTCGCGATCGAATATCTGGTCCTACTAGTGTGGTCTGTCATGCTGTTGATGTCTTCTCATCTTGGCCCCGTGTTTTGCTGCTCGTCCTGATAGTTTTGCAAATGGCAGCGTCTAGAATACCGCCAACACCACCTGTCTGCTAGGCTACGTCCTACAATACACCAAAGGAAAATTTCTAGTGCCCTCTCTGATGCTTTGCTCTGGGCGAGCAACTCTGAGCTGCTCGCCCTTGGATTGCTTGGATGTGGATAGGTCAAGAAAGCTGTACATACAGTACAGGAAGATGATAAGGGGGGAGGGGAAGAAACCGTAATGACATTCATGGTGAGCTTTATCATATTGATCGTATTTATATGCTGTGAGCAAGAACGTTCTGATGCATTCTAGCAATGCAAGGAGGAGAAAGCTGTCTTATTGAAAGGTCAGGACACTGATTGTGGGAAGGTGCTACTGAGAGGTTTGTGATGACCAGAGCCTGTTTAATTCATCAGCAAGCCTCACTGCACCATAATTACAATATGACACGAACGGCCAACACTGCTAAGTTGCGCTGACATATTCATGCGTTGTATGCATGCACAATGTCCGTCATCTTACACATATTTTTGATGTGATACCCAAAGTGTGAGCTCTTTTTTTTTTTTTGCCTTCTCTCGTGCAGATGTCCATGCTTAGGCTACACATGACCACCTCTCTTGCATATGCTCTGGTCGACGGCTGGCAGTGATGCCCGTATAGGTAACTTTTGGGTCTTCGAACATCGGACCTCGAACATCGGACCTCACATTTGGATGAATCCACCGTCAACTGGTTACAGGAGAATGATTCTCTCCTTGCTCCTCCAGGAGAGAAGCCTAGCACATCTAATCTCACCCCTTTCCTGGCACCTGCACGCCCTTTTTTTGTTGACCAAATGTGTGACCGTATATATGAAATAAATAATTGAAGCAACAAATAAATCTTGGCAATCTGCAAAATATGCTTGCACATTTAATGCCAGTACACTTAACCTAGAGATCACATTTCTTGACATTCTGTGAATTACAATGCATGCCTGCTAATTATTACGATTGCTGTATGTGCTGTACCAGTGTACCTGGGCAGCTGTTTTCCCTCTTTGTGGTGAAGTTGCCTGTCTTCTGTTGGAGCAAAGATTGTGTTACCTCAAAATATTTTCTCACTTGCATCAGTGCATACTTTGCTTGAATGGTTCAGTGCACCCTTTTAAAGGGAAACTGAGGACAACTACATTGAGTCATTGGTCTCAGTAAATATTTGATTATTTCTCTCATTATGGCTGTGTTGTCTGGCAGCAATTGTGGCATATAGTATTTATTGGTGAGAAAATTTAAATTGGAAGCCTTCCCATGAGTCGATTCATGATGACGTTGATGAAAAGGACGTGTCACTGCCACATTAGAGTGGCTCAAGACACAATATATCTTGCAGTAATCTGCACCAAAACTTCTGTGTGGAAGCATGCATTTTACTTGCAAAATTGGCCGGTAATGGCAGCATCTTTGTTCTGTTTCTTGGTCTTTCTATCCTTTTAGAACCTCTGCTTTCATTTTGAGTGGTCTCTTTAATGGTTTGTGGGGTTCAACGTCCCAAAGCGACTCGTGTGGTCTCTTTAAGATTAGAACACTGTATCTTAGCAATACAGGAAAACTGCTTTCCATCCTTAGTGTCCCTTCAAAGGAATCCGACAATAAAACACAATTCACAATAAGTATTTCAATAAGTATTGCCATTTGCCTACTTTGTGCCTGTGGCTACTTGGAGCTTGTTTTACTTCACAAAAGAAAGCTTTGTTTAACAAAATATATACAGTGTAAATTTCACTGGATTACTAATTAACCATATTAATTAACAACTCCCTCTTGTGTAAACTCACTCAACATCTCAAATGTGTTTTGTCAGCACTTCATTACTTCTGGGCTGCCATGAATGGCAGCTATGGGATGCGGTTTTTATGGTAGGCAACCACCTTGGCAGGAATGTTGCTTTGTGAGCTGCGTCGATTGGTGTCGCCCCAAGACTTGGACATCACTTAGGAATATACACAGTCAGCAGTAGGATGGTGTACATCGGGCCTGTGTTGGCAGTCACTTTTTCAGAATTGCAGCGTTGGAACCAAGAACCATATGGCATTA
Organism: Amblyomma maculatum; assembly: GCF_055883805.1. NCBI lineage: Eukaryota > Metazoa > Arthropoda > Arachnida > Ixodida > Ixodidae > Amblyomma > Amblyomma maculatum. The sequence continues at coordinate 216,566,112 of NC_139346.1, read as the reverse complement.
CCTTGGCCTGCATGTATGATAACACAACAGAAACAGGACATAACTCCGCCGAACTGACAGGATTAAAATCTCCATGCAAGCCTTGTGCTCAACACATCACTAAAGGCAACAAGCACTGTTTGCCATGTCAGTCCTAGCTATGGTTCTAGCAAAACTACTTTCACTGTGTAGTGTTTAATATTTTTAACAGTGCAAATTTACGCAGTTTTGTTACTCTTGCAATGATTTATGTCCATATACCATTTTTATACCATAGCTGCAGTTGGCTATCATGACATATGGAGTATTTTGTGACCACCCGAGGGTATTGAATGTCCTGAAATTGAGATGCATGTGTGTATTTTGACACTACACAACCAATATGCGGTCCGCAATAAATGTTCAGTCTTGCGCTGGCAAGCAGACTGCTTAAATCTTTGAAAATGCAACACACCATTAGCATGATTGTGTGAAACAATATGAAGGGATATCAGTCCATATCTTTGCAGCTTTCACAGCTGGCCTGTTTTCCCTAAGGCAGACGAAATAATTACTTGGCTAACTCTGTTTTTGGTGCATGCTGCAACTAGTCGCAACGGCAATGACTGGACAAAGATGGAATCAAGAACGCATCACTGTTTGTTTATTGTTTTGACACTAGTCTACATGCTTGTCTACAATGATAAGCGCAACAGGGCAAGTAGAAATAACATCGATTGAATAGGATGCCGTGGGATGTTTTCTGAAAAAAAAAAAAAAAAAAAAGGAATTCGACACAAGAAGACCTGCCTAGATCTAGAGCAGCTGGAAGATAAATATTGTGCAAAAATAGCAGGAATTTCACAGCTTGCGCTTCGAGCCTTTAACGTTAGGAGCAAAACTAGAGGCAGGACTGCGTCGGGAGATGTGGAGAGCATTTTTTTCTTTGCGCGGGCGTTCTACCTCCCGGCACTCCTAAGTACAGAAGCTTACTTGAAAATATACACGGTTGCATGACTAGTCCAGTAGGCCGGCAGCGAGTCGCTTCAGAGCTGTGATGAATAGCTGGCCTTCCCGGTTGAGGTTCTATTTCCCGGTTAGTCCCGGGCTGGCTACCGCACCGACGATTCATAATAGATTAGCTGTGCCAAGCTTCCTGCATCAATTCGACACCGAATTCCTGTTTGTACGTCCGATAAAGGCAACGAAAATGGCAAAACAATTGCCCTCCGACCTCTTGAAATCCAGGATAGAGAGGCAATTTCATACAAATTACAGGCTCCAACCGGCCTTTTTATACTGGTATTTCCAGGTGATTAAAATTTACCACTGCTACTAAATAGTGGTGTCGAAGTCGAGGACAACGATAAAAATGACAGCGAGATTCCATTCAACTACGCACTCGATCGGAGACGAGTTTTTCTCATCCCTTGTGTTGCGCTACTTGCGCTGTACACCTCAGTATGATCCAAAGGCAGTGACTCGTATAATTTCGGGAAATGCAAGTAAGTACATGGAATGCTGACCATACCAGTTACTTGCAACATACTGAGGCATGTTTCATCGACAAGGGTGGGCTGAACTAGCGTCGCAGAGTCCACAGGTCGGAGATTGGGAATATCACAGCATGCCGCTTGGCGAACAGCAGTACGCGAGGCCGAAGTTTAAGGAGTGTTAGAACAAGTGGAAAGGAACTCGGCTACGATATTCAAAATACGATGCCAAGAAACCCGTCCGCCACCATCGCCACAGCAAGGTCCGGCTTGCGAGCGATCACGGAGCCGGCGACACTGGCGACCAGCTATCGGCCTATCGCTAGAAACGGCGACGAGAAGCGGCAGACAAAACATAAAACAAGTTTTACGTCACGTCCGGCAAATTATTCCTCCTCGCTTCTTTCTGCTGGCGCATGCGCAGAAGTGACGGAGCATTCCAATAAAGAAGGTCTGGTGCCCGTCGCGTCGCGCCTCAGTGGCTGGGCATGGCCTCCGAGATCACCTCCGCGCGCACGTTTCTCTCCGGCCGTTCCAATCGGGCGGAGAGAGCGCAAGTTGGAAAAGGGGCGTGGCAGCGTCTTTCGCCGCACCGCTGCGCTCGCCACCTATGCATAAATGCATAAAGTGTTCCGCCGCAGCTTGGCGCAAACTATAAAACACGAGTTTCCTCAGCTTGCGCTCGTACCACAGTCGAGCTGCCAGCTGTAAAATGCCACGGGCAAGACGCCAGCCAACAATTTCGCTATCGTTAAAGTACTAATAATACAGTGTGAAGAAGAGAAGGAAGAAAGGCAGAAGACGACGAAGTTCCCGTTTCGCGCTCGCACCGTTCGTCCCTGGACTTCGCCAACACCGGGCTCTCTGTGTTACCGGCTCTGCGGCCTTCACACGCCTTTTTGCTACGTGACAATATAAGGCCCACATGCGCAAAGTTAGGCAGCGACTATCCGAAGCTGCATGCCTGCCCGAAGCATGCATGCGTGCTCTGGCGCTCTCTGCTGCGGTTCCGCGTCTTTTTTTTTTTTTTTTTTGTCAGTGTGTATATACACGCCGTATATTTGTGAGTTCATTAACTCGCTAAATACAGTATTTACGAGCGCGGCGACTTACATAAACATCCATCGCACGAATGCAATTCTCTAAATGGTTCCGTCACAGCCACATGATTATTGCTTACTTAGATGCATGTCACGATAGCTATTTTTTTTTCTCGCACGGTTTTAAAGCAGTATTGGAAGATCGTAAGCACGCAAGTTCGATAGAATGCTTACGGAAAACAATTTACATGGGTTTTTATAATATGCCTTATGACAAGCTTGCGTAATAAAAAAATAAGTTCGATAAAGGTGAAGGGTAATCGGGGCACGTTCAGGCACCTCTGCCGTCATATGAGTATATGCGAGGTTTTCGGAAGTGATCCCGTTAAAAACGGATCAGCTTATAGGATCGAAAGTGAGGAGAAGCTATTACCTCGTTTGTAAACTACGCGGCCCGCCATAGCATAAATGTGCGCAATTATCACGCGAATTTCAGCTTATTTCTTGTTTTCACTTGTTTGCATATGCTACAGACTGTGTGCTTGTGCTTTTATTTTTAATTTTTATTCCTATGCCTATACACGCAGAGGGCCAAGCCGAGCAAATGGGTTAATTCAAACGAATTATGATTAGACTATAGAATTGCACTATCATACACGCCTGCCGCACTAGTTAGCAATTTTTCATTAACTTTCAATGATATGCGAAACTTATCAGAACATTTTAGGCACTAAACATCCGCCGGTTCTAATGATACTAGCCACTTTCTGAACAATATTACGAGGCAAACACTGTGAGCAATTTAGAAAAGACATGTTTCTTTATTTACAAAACTCATGAGGTGGACAAAGAGAAAAACAAAAGCGCAATCAAGAAGTACACACAACCATTTAGTTATTTACAAAGTTCAATCACCACATGACGACTATACTTGCATAGTTTTCTGTTCGCAAAGATAAAACTCGCCAGACTAAACACGCTGCTTCTATCTTGCTCAGCAGTTTTCTTTTTTTTTTCCTGGTAAGCTGCTTGATCAATTACTATTTTTCTTGCGTTGATAAGCTGTGGCCTAAGCAACTTTTCTATGATTATCTTCGTTGTTTCAGTGGCGTGGTCCTTTCTTGCTGCACAGAGCTAGAAGAGAGCACCTCTCGAAGTAAGCAACATAAGCTATAGCGACATGTACGCTACACATGGAATGTACCGATGTATGCTCCACTGGAATTTGTTATATTTGCAAGCAAGCGCAGAAGCCTTAGGATTAAAAATGGGGAGGAAAACGAATGTCTCATCAGTTCACCAAATTGCAACAAGACCTTGCAGCTGAGAAACATGCATGCCTTTGACCACTCGAGCATATGCTCCTAACGTTGATTGATGCCGGCTTCACGAGTGACCGTTAGGCACTCAAAGACTACCACCTACACGAGGTAGTCTTGACGAGTAACTGTTTCACAAGCAAAGAAAACTATCTACACGAGCATAATGCGTAAATTCTAAGTAGAACAGAACGAATTATGAGAACGCAGCAGGAACATCAACACTCCGCTTCGGTAGTAAACACAACACTTAAATTGTGAAACATTTCGGACACACCTTGCGGTCAGTCTTTGCTGGAAAACCAGCTAAAGATAAAAGGCTACGTGACACGCTCGTAACAAATTTTTCGTCAATCATCATCATCATCATCATAAGCCTGACTATACCCACTGCAGGGCGAAGGCCTCTCCCATATTTCTCCACTTAACCCGGTTCTGTGCTAGCTGCATCCACTTGACCCCTGCGAACTTCTTAATCTTATCCGCCCACCTAACTTTCTGCCGCCCGTAAAAAAACGAGAGAACCGCCGGCGGAGATACGCCGCGAGCGGGCTGGACGATGCATCGACGCATAGGCGCACACTGCCGCCTGGTGCCGCCTGGTGCCGCCTGGAGGAACTGACGAACTTACAACGTTTGGCTGGGGCGCGCGCCGATTGGAACGGCCAGAGAGAAACACGCGCGCGAGGGTGATCTCGGAGGCCATGGGCTGGGGAAGCGCGTGTTTGCACGGCCCATAGAGTTAATACAAAGACTCTAGAGGGAAAGCTGCCCGTTCACCCAATGCATTCGAGGGGTGACCGCGTGATTGCCGCCATTATCCCACTGTTCATTGGTTGCCAGATGAATTTTACTTGCTAAATCTGGCACATGAAGATGGTTTGAAGCTGGCAACTTAGATCGTGGGAAGATGGCGGCGTGCAGTTAACCGACGGCGGGCGGCTACTGTTCAGTAGGTGCTGTAAACAACGGCAGAATCGTCGCGTGTGGAGCATTTCTTGTGATATATTGCGTCGCGTACCTACTGTAACATCACATAGGTGTCCTGATTCTTCTGAGTTGTTATCGCAAGCCCGGCTATCCCTGCGATTGTTCCGCGCTTCGCATGCATTTCGTCCGTCGAGCGAACATGCATCTCCTCTGTGCCCGATCACCTGAAAATATGTCAGAAATTTGCTTTGGCGCAAGACGACGACCACAGTATATTAAAAAAAAAAAACAGTGACGAATTCCACAGCAACAGCCCTTGGTGTATCCGGGATATGGCTAGTGCTGCATACAGTAAATGTCAAAGGGTGCTCGTGTGTGTTTACTGTTGATCTGCTACGTCTGCTCGCAAACATGGTTTCCAATTGTTCTACATCATTCCTTTATGGCCAAGAAGGGGCCTGAAAGATTATATAATATGCTTGAAACTTGAAAACAATGTATAGAAATTTCCTACAGTTGTGTTATCGGCAGCGGTTTTTAAAACTTTTGTTCAAACCTTTGTTCATTTTTGACGCAGTGAGCAGAAACTGTGCTGGCCACAATGATAAATTTGATGATGGCGGCGAACAGTGAGAAGCTCGTTTCCCTGCCCAGCTTTCCCTCTAGAGTCTTTGTATTAACTCTATGGCACGGCCGGTCTCGGGGGAGAGCGAAGCGCTCTCTCCCTCGAGACCGGCCGTGGTATTTGGGAGAAGTTACAGTTTCCGCCGTCATTCTCCGCGGGGGCGCCACCACTCCATGACAAGGCGCAGCCGGCACGGACGAGCAGACGACGCGGAAGGAGTGCGCTGGCTGGGTTGGCGCGTGTTATCGTTTTGACTACTCAACATAACCGCGTGGTTCTGATAGTTCTGCATGCGTGTCATCGGTGCCTGTGTCAACAGCGTCCTAAGCGTATGCAGCACCATGCCAGGCAACTGCTGTGTGCCGCTGTGCACCACGAAAGCAAGAAAAGATAGGTTACCATGAGTTCCCGTGCGATTCACAACGTCGAGCAGCATGGCTGAAAAACATATCTCGGGAGGGCTAGGATGGAAAAGGAAGCCGGTGGGAGCCGAGTGACAAGTCACTGGTATACTCACTGCACTAAATAGATGACGATTACAGGAAGAACACAAAACTGAAGATCCTGCTTCTTTCAGCTGTCCCCTCCGTGTTCCCGAACTGCCCACATTACAAGTTAAGTTACTCACGCGGGCTCATTTTGAGCCAAACAACCTTGTAAAAATTAATGTGCGCAAGTCAATAGCTTTACTTTCCACACTTGTTATAGCTACACTCATTTCTTCCTGGACAACCCCTCGTGTCATCCTGAAGCATGTGTGTTTCAAGATAGCTCCGCCAGGATCACTTTTATGACGATGATATCAAAATGGTATGCCTTGCCCAACATCGCATAAGTGAAGCCACGGAGACACCAAGAGGAGCCGCTCTATTTGTCAGATGACGAGCAACTCTCTTGATTAGAGTTGAGTTCAGTCGTTCAGTCGTGTCCGACTCTTCGTGACCCTATGAACCATGTCACGCCATGCTTTCCGGTCTCTCACTATCCTCCTAACATCACATAACTTCATCTGCAGTGCCTCGAGGATGCCATCTAACTATCGCGTTCGCTGCCTACCCCTTCTCCGGCGACCCTCAACCTTTCCCAACATCAAATCTTTCTCCAGCGACTCCTCTCTTCTCATCAGATGACCAAAGTAGCTGAGCTTTAACTTTAGAATTTGACCCTCCAATGAGCAGTCAGGGTTTATGGTCGACAATATCGACTGATTTGATCTTCTGGCAGTCCAAGGAACTCTCAACAGTCTTCGCCAGCACCACAATTCAAACGCGTCAATTCTTCGGCGGTCAGCCTTTTTCACAGTCCAACTCTCGCATCCATACATCACAACTGGAAAGACCATAGCACGAGTTATACGGATTTTGGTTGGCAGACTAACGTCTCTGCTCTTTACTAGGCGGTCAAGGCTAACCATTGCTCTTTTTCCCAGAAGCAGGCGTCTCCTAATTTCATGGCTGCAGTCTCCTTCCGAGGTAATCTTGGAGCCCAAGAACAGAAAAGCTGTCACAGCTTCCACTTCTTGTCCATTGATGCTCCAAGACTTGATAGGGCAAGACGCCATGATCTTTGTCTTTTTAATGTTCAGTTTAAGCCCAAACTTCTCACTCTCTTCTTGTACGCGCATCAGAAGTCTCTTGAGTTCCACTTCACTTTCTGCCATTAAAGTGGTATCATCCGCATATCTAAGGTTGTTGATACGTTTTCCAGCAATCTTCACTCCAGCTGAAGACTCGTCCAGGCCGGCCTTCTTCATGATGCACTCTGCATATAGGTTAAATCGGCAGGGCGACAGTATGCAGCCTTGCCTCACTCCTTTCTCGATTGGAAACCAATCAGTAAGACCATGCCCAGTTCTGACTGTGGCCTCTTGCCCTTCATACAGGTTCCTGAGGAGACAGATGAGGTGAATTGGAACTCCCATCTCTTGGAGAGCTTGCCACAATCTGCTGTGATCTACGCAGTCAAACGCTTTCGCATAATCAGTAAAGCAGAAGTAGATGGTTTTCTGGAACTCTCTTGCTTTTTCCATGATCCAGCGAAGGTTGGCAATTTGGTCTCTAGTTCCTTTGCCCTTGCGAAACCCAGCTTGCACGTCCGGAAGCTCCCGATCCACATACTGCTGCCGCCTACCTTGGAGAATTTTCAACATCACCTTGCTAGCATGCGAAATAAGCGCGATAGTGCGGTAGTTGGAACAATCTTTGGCACTGCCTTTCTTTGGAATGGGAATGTAAACTGACCTCCTCCAATCCTGTGGCCACTGCAGGGTTGTCCAAATCTTCTGACATAATGTATGCAGAATGTTAAAAGCGTCATGGTTGAGGTTTTGAAGCAACTCAGCTTGAATGCCATCAATTCCGCTAGCTTTGTTTTTAGCAAGGCTGGCTAAGGCCCATTGAACTTCACTCTTCAGGATGCCCGGCTCGAGATAAGTAATCACAACCGTCTTATGTTGGGTTTGCACATTCGGGTCCTTCTTGTACAGTTCTTCTGTGTATTCCTGCCACCTCTTCTTTATCTCTGAGGCTTCAGTGAGGTCCTTGCCTTGTTTGTCCTTTGTCATGCACAGCTTAGCACAGAAGCTTCCTTTGATATATTTGATTGTCTTATACAGAGATCTTGTGTTCCTTAATTGGCTGTTGTCCTCAACTGCTTGGCCCTGTATGTTCATTAAGGCATTCTTATCTCTCCTTGCTATTTTCTGAAAATCCGCTTTGAGAACCTTGTATCTTTCTCTTTCCCCCATAACTTTTGCCATCCTCCTTTCCTCGGCTATTTGCAAAGCCTCTTCAGATAACCAGTTTGCTTTCTTGCATTTCTTTTGCTTTGGAACTACCTTAGTAGCAACTTCTTGTATTATATCACGAACATCAGTCCACATCTCTTCGGGCTCTCTGTCTTCTAGATCTAATTCTTGAAATCGATTCTTCACTTCCACAGCATATTCTAATGGAATTCGATCCAGATCATACCTGAAAGGCGTTCTAGTTTTCTGCGTTTTCCTCAATCGAAGCTTAATTTTGGCAACAAGAAGCTGATGATCGGTGCCACAATCGGCCCCAGGCCTTGTTTTTACTGCTTGTATAGCGCTTCTCCATCTCTGCCGGCAAATAATATAATCGATCTGATTCCTGTACAGACCGTCCGGTGAAGTTCATGTGTACAGGCGCCTCTTGTGCTGTTGAAAATGAGTATTCGCTATGGTCAGGTTGTTTTCGTGACAAAACTCTACTAGCCTCTGCCCAGCTTCATTTGGCTCGCCAAGACCGAACCTGCCTATAGTTCCGGATAATTCTTCACTCCCGACCTTAGCATTCCAGTCTCCTATGAGAAAAACGATGTCTGATGATGGGGTGCGGTCTAAAAAGGCATTGTAGGTCCGCATAAAATCTCTCAACGTCAGCTTCTTCAGCAGTAGTGGTCGGTGCATAGACTTGGATAACTCTTATGTTGAAAGGGTGACCTTGGATCCGAAGTGAAATCATTCGGTCGTTTTTGGGGTTGTACCCTAGCACTGCTTTGCCCATTCTTCTGTTTACTATGAGAGCGACCCCATTCCTTCTCTTGGATTCGTGCCCACAATAAAAGACATAATGGTCGCCAGAGTTAAATTCTCCCAGTTGGTTAGAGTTAGACTTTGCCATATCGGAGACATTCAGGTCCAAGGAGGCACGTCGATCCAAAGGATAACGAAACAAACGTACGAAGCAACAATCATGACAACCAGATCCACAGTGGCGCAAATTAAGTGCCTTCTTGATCACACCAAGTATCTTACATCAATGTCTTCTGTGTGTCTTACATTTGCATTGCATTTAACCGAATCTTATTTTCAGCTTCCGATACGCCTTAAAGCAGGCTCTGAAAGCGGGTCTATAGTACCGCTTTTTAGCAGCCTAAGGCAATTCAAAGGCGGGAACGACAAAGTTGACGCAAGGGCTGCAGTTTTCACCTCGGAGAAAATACTAAAGGTACCACTTGCGAAAAAAAAAAAAAGAATATATCGACTGAGATTATACACATTTTGCCATGCTTTGTGCAGGTTGGCATCTTGCAAGCATCAGTCTGCAAATGCACCTATCAACAATAGACAGCTGTAAAACTTGGCATTCGTGATTATGAAAGTCGTACCTTGCCAACTGCCATGTCACGTCTGCTGCGAGAGAGTTTTCGAGTCAGCTTGGATTCATTCATGTGTGGTGTGAACCAGCAGCTGACATAGAGTTAGCACCGATTGCATTCTTGGCTGGTTACCTTGCACGTCCATTTGAAGAGAAAGTATGAATATTTTTAGTTTTACAGAATCTCATGAAACATTTTTATTTAATCTGTTTTCAGTGCCTGCCCGTGTTTTCATTATTTATATATTACCAAAGTTTAAATAACTTCTAGTGCTTACTTTAGAGTGTCAACAAATTTATTTTATTACTCCCCATCCATTTATTAACTTTGTGCCTTGTGATTCCTGCAAAACCCTGGACTTATCAAAATTCTTGATGATGGACGCCTAAGGTATCTGAAAATCACCATGCACCTTTGTTAGCAAGGTGATGAAGTGCCCGCAGGTCATAAGAAGCAGCAAGCTATGCCACATGTTAGTTTCATCCCTTCTTCCCTATTTTGTGCAATTTCCGGAGTTGATTTGCGAGAGAGAAGACCGCAGTCGCACTAATGACCTAACCAAACTAATGCGACCACTGCTGACCAACTGGACAGGCAACATCAATCAGACAGTGGAAAAAATCACGCTTGCACATAAACCTTTTTCGAGGAAAGTTGTTCGCTTGTAAATTAAGCTTGCGTGTCTTCTGTGCATCACGCGGGTTTCATAATCAAATCAGAAAAAAATTGCCTGAGCCTGCGGGCGTGTCGTTGAACTGGCTGTCTTGTGTTGTTTCTTTTGCAACCGTTTGTGTTAGCTAGTATGTTTTGGTGGTGGTACCCACTTGAATATTATTTCCAGTGAAAACGGAGGAACAGGCTGAACAATAATGTTGAACGCTACGTCCTGAATTGTAAGTTTCCAGAAAAGTGCACGCTGAATAAACGGCCCCAAACCGTGTCCCGATTTCAAGATTGTAATATCTAATAAGTTATTACAGTGGTTGAAACGCAACTAAATGGGTGCGCACTCAGCGAAGCACACGACTGCCTCGTTCTCGTTGTAAACGGAAGACAACATTAGGCGCAATACGGCACGGCCCGTCTCGAGGGAGAGCGCGCGCTCTTTCTTACGGCCTTCTCAATCGCCGCGGGAACAATGGGAACGTTTCTCCTTGAGTTGCGCTCTCCGCCGCCGCAAGGGGCGCGCGACCCGCTCACTGTTCGCTTCGCGTCTGATTCAGAGGCGGCGGGTGGCTTTTGTCTGGTTTCGCGCTGTCGCTCGCGAGTTTCGTGTTGAGTGCAGCCCCGAAATTAAAGAACACAGAAGGCAGATGCTGCAGCGGCATGTCGTCAACGTACTACACACGTGAACGGATATAAAAAACACTGTCGTTCAGCAAACGTTCGACAAGCATGGCATACATTGCGGCATGATAGCTACTTTTGTCCATTTTAATCCGAATTTTTCCCAAGCCTGTACAAGAATAGGAACAAAAAAAAAAAAAAAACTGAATGAGCAGTGATCACATCGAAGCTTCTTCAAGGCTAACATGACAGCAACTCGTCTGCAACTGCAAAACCGTCTTTCGGCGCTAGATGCGAAACCATTCATGTAGCACCGAATGCTTGCAGTATAACAGTCAAAGTAAACGTTGTAGAGTTGAGTTTTAAATGTTACTATAATTAATATATTAGCCAATGTGTGGTATTATGAACATTATTTTAATTTTGCAAATAAACATTGCTTTAATAAAATGTTTACATGATATTAAGCTTATTATGAAAACAATAAAAAATGGTTTGATATTCATGACACCACTTGTGCTCGAAGTAGTAAAAAGAGGCCAATAAAGGATGAAGGTGATACTCGATGCAGTGACTTACAAATGAGTTCACCTGCTATATCGAAAGTACATGCAAGAAACTTCTAAAGCGTTAAAGAAGGACACTCTCACTGAAGACTCATTTCAAGCCTTATATAGCGACCCATTGAGGCCCTCTTCGGGAAAGTAAGGTTAATGTGCGGAAGGGAATGACATATGCTAGATGCGAGGGCCGTAACAGCTAGCGGCACATGACTACATTGTCAAGACGGACGTTTCATCTGAGAGCAAAATCAAGGCACTGAAGGAAGTGATGGCATCTCCTACCATCCCATTTCCCACTGTCACATATTCCAGTTTACCTTACGTCACTGGATATATCGTTTAGTTAATCAACTTCGGGTGGGACGCTTGCGCTATTTTTTACTTGAAACCAGCGAAAGAAGCAGCCCCATGTAGTACGCTCTTCTACGAGGACAATATTCTAGTGGACTGCATTATCCGAAACCAGAGCTTGTTGCCCTATTGGGCAAGCTTTTTTTTTTTTTTTCGAAAAAGCTGCCGTGCTCCTACTCACACAAATGTTCTCGAAGTACTTAAGATCCTGATTCAGTCAGCATTTCAGAATTCAACACTGAGTTGCCCGAAAGAAATTGACAACAGCTATGTTATTAGGTCCGCTTCTTTTATATTTGAAAAAATTTCTCAGAATTCTTCTTCTCAATTAATTATACCAGGAAAGCGACAGAGAAGACCGAGAGGCCAACTCCTTATGTGCACAAGCCGTGCAGGAAGATTTTGAGACTGAATTTTCTAGACGCAGTGAATTGATGAATACGTTGTGCAATGCGTAACTTTGAAGGACAATTTTTTTATCGTTTGCCGCTCTTTTCGATTCTGCTTAACTGTTTATGCCCATTTCCTTGATTAAAAGTAGTCGCGAGACTACATATACATCTTCGGTCTTTCAACCAACTGATATGTTTTGAACGAAGCTAGAACAGCCCACTCCACTAGACAAGTGAAATTTTTACTATATGAGTAAATGTTTGTTCTTTACTCTGAATCTGAGACGCGCCATGAATATTTGCCGGTGCTTCTTCTGATCTAAACGAAAACGGTAGCGGTTGACAGAATCTCCACCCAACAGTTCACCATGCACTCACGTCAGGTCGCGCTACGCCTGCTTAAAACATTCAAAGGCACACTGCATAGCCTGGTAAATTTATTTTTGTACAAAAATTAGGGGTAAAAAATGTTGAAGTGTACCCGAAGCTTCATTCGACCGTGCAAGGCCGCACTGACGAAGGAGCGCGCGCGTGAGCGGATTGTTGAGTGTATTTTATTCCTCGTACACGATAAATATTCGATGTTGATTACGGACTTTGTATAAACCATAAGGGGCGAAATGTCAGGACCTGCCGGTTGCAACTGACGCGGGCAAAGCTAAAAGCGAGCGCGCGTTTCTCTTGCGCGTGAACGGCTGTAGCGGAGGAGCAGAAGTGGGGCGGTGGCGACCCCACCGAGGCGCGGCGGGCGGTGGAAACAGACCCCATTGGAGAGGCCGTAAGAGAAGAGAAGCGCTCTCTCCCTCGAGACCAGCCGTGAATACGGCTCTTCTGGGCGACGCGACGGGCCGCACCCAAGTGCGCCTCCATTGAGCGGCCGTGGCAGAATATGGCGTAGGCTTCGAAAAATGGTGTGGTGTGACATTAGTACAGCTGAAGAGGTCGCAATAGCGCTCGCATGCACTGGTACACAGGCCAAAACTATAATCAGCGACAACAAAACGGCTGTCTGGAATTTTGCAAAAGGACGGATCTCCGAGGAGGCCAAAAAGATTATTCTCACAAATCCCATTACTAGAACCATATCCATCATATGGATACCAGCACACGAGTCTAGCTGTCCCTGGCAACGAAGCTGCGCACCTGCTGGCCCGAGATCTCTGCCACCGGGCAGCGGCAGAACAGCCCGAATGCAAGGGAATTAAAGATTGCGCTATCACATACAATGAGATCACAGAATCTTACAAACTAGATCGAAAAGTATACCCTCCCCCAGATCGGTCTCTCACTAACAATGAAGCACGCATCTGGAGGCGATTACAGGCCGATAACTACATCTGCCCTGTCTGGATTTTCTTAACACAGACCGGGGAGGAAGATTTTTCTGAATGCAAAAATTGCGGCCAAAGAGGCACGCTAGATCATATAATATGGCAATGCGCCGATTCCCCAGGCGCCGGCATTACCGTTGATAGTAGAGAAGCCTGGTAGGTTTGGCTGCGGAGCGGAGATCCCACCGTTCAGCGGCACGCGACCCGCCTCGCGGCTGAGGCCGTGAAGAGTGCTTGTAACCTCACCTGACCTCAGCCTGGGGGGCCCTCCTGACCCGCTCCCCGGCCTGCGTGCCGGGGGGCGGGAGATGAAGGGCTCCTTTTCGATCGAAATTAAGTTTTCATTCATTCATTCATTCGGTTTATTTTTTCGTGGGAGATCTACTCTCGGTCTTCAACGCTTTGCCTTTTTTGTTATTGCCAGGCTATGACCTACTTTTTTTTTATTGCCGAGCTTTGACAGACATCAAAATATATTGCAGGAAAAAAACAAAAAGTAAACGCCGCCAACACCTACGAGCATGGCTCCTTCATAGGGCTCGGGCGGCTCGGGGGCGAGCGGTGAAAACACGTGTGCCGCTTCGCAGCGCGTTGCGGCTCATGTACACTGAATTCGACTCTCCAGAAGCAAATGACGCGTTCGGTTTCCAAACAAGTTGAGAGCCCTAATTGAAAACAGTGATGTCAGTGCACGTTAAAGAACCCCTGGTGGTCGAAATTTTCGTAGTTCTCACTACGACATCTCTCCTATCCTGAGTCGATTTGGGACGTTTAACCTCGCAAACCGAATCAAGCAAAACAAAACAAAACGATAAGGTAAAGGAGATGACATACGGTAGAAAACCAGTATACTTTAATGCGACGTGTCGGCCGGGTTCCAGCATTTGTCAAGGAATTGTTTGACAAATGCCAGACCCCGGCCGAAGCTTCGGATTGAAGTATACCATTTGTCTACCGTGTGTCAGCTCTTTTTGCGTTGATGCCCAGCCGGGCCCATTCGAGCTCCAACCCCTCCCTCCCATATATATATATATATATATATATTGTGAGAATTCAGCATTTCCCTCGTCCGCACGACGCGGCGAACGCCCTCTCTCTCTTTCACGGGGAGCCCCCATCTTTCCCCTTCTGCCATCCTTCCCCTGGAGCTGTGGCGGAGGGGGCGGGGGATGAGAGAACTGGCGTAGCGCGCCGGACGGCCCCTCCTTCCCCCTCCCCTCTCATCTCAGCGGACATCATCTGCATCCAGGGAGACGACGCCGCGTCGCCGGAGCACGCGGATGCTGCTACGACAGCGAGGAAGAACATTGAGCTTACACAATAAACAGCTTGGCCCGCAGGCCGTGCCTCGGTCTCGGTGTGTCGTTCTTCACGGTCACGGCTGTGGCCAGTGCTAGCGTTGTGGCTTCGGTTCTCAAAGCAGAGTCGGGGCCCCGTGAGAACCCCCACAATATACATACATACATACATACATACATACATACATACATACATACATACATACATACATACATACATACATACATACATACATACATACATACATACATACATACATACATACATACATACATACATACATACATACATACATACATACTAAAATGAAATCTCGGCTACGGTCAATTGTAGTGAAAAACGAAGACCAACGTGTTTCAGAGTCATGTTGCGAGCTAGGTTTCACTCATCAAAGTTGAAAAATAAATATAAAGCAGGGTTGAACAACTAAGCCTGAAATTATGGAGTGTTGTTGTGACCGTGCATGGTCCGCGCTTGCGTGCCCTATTGTGCGCCTGTGGGCATGGTATTGATATGTGCTGTTTGTGCAAGGGCTCCAAGTGAGCGTGTTCACATGAATCTTTTTGTGTGAGCATGCTTTGCTTTGTCGTGACCCTACAACTGCCAAATTGGCCCTGTCAAGGGAACGTCAAAAAAAAAATACAAAGAAACGTCGCCCTGTGAGAAATAGCCGGAAGTGCTTTTGTTCAACTGTTCACCCTTCCCGTCGAGAGGCGCTATTGTCAAGTGAGGAATGCCTATTGTCCAAAGGAGACGATCGGAGTGACACGTCCGCTGACGTACAGGAGAAGAATGGAGCATGAGGATTACGGCCATTAGAGGATTTCCCGTGAATGCAGGAAAGAGTTGCAATTGCCGGAAAGGGACAATGCTGGGAGCAGTATTCGTGGCGCGCACGTACACTTGGGTTTCTGAGAAGGAAATCCACTTGCCGGAACTAGCATAGCGGATCTTTGCAGAAGAATCGAAATTTACGTCCTCGCCGTTCCCAAGCTCTACCCGACAACAAGTGACCACCCCCAACGAAACAATACTGGACCAGTCAGTGCATCAGACCATCAGTGCAGTGATGTGTTCGATTGGTTGCCGATATCTG
The DNA here is from genome assembly GCF_055883805.1 of Amblyomma maculatum. Lineage (NCBI taxonomy): Eukaryota > Metazoa > Arthropoda > Arachnida > Ixodida > Ixodidae > Amblyomma > Amblyomma maculatum. The sequence continues at coordinate 216,550,306 of NC_139346.1, read as the reverse complement.
AGGGGTGTGCCCTGGAACTGATTGGTCAGCATCTTCTGAGAGGGGCTGGACATAAGGGATTTAAGGACGTTGCAGAGCACGAAATGACGCTCTGAGCTCTGGGTAAACGGCTCATCCAGACGCTTCTCGCTATGAACTCTTAACGCTTGCCATTTTGCTGATATACCCCTTTTTTTTTCATGTAAATAAGTTTTCTCAAAGTGCCATTAAACCTGCTTGTTTATATTTTCCCAACTTCGAAGATTCAATCCTTCATCAACCCGGAGTCTCTGCACGCTACCAAGTGAAGGCTGGGTCGACTTAGTCCCAGCGTCACGACAAGTGTTGACCAAATCCTTGGCAGATTCGTGTTCATAGCTGTCGCACAGCGCAATTGACGGTAATTTATGATCGCTCGACCACTTCAGTTTAGGTTATTGTCAAAAGCTGCCTGACATATAGAGAGGAAGTTACGGGATCTCCCCACTTCTTCGAGCATGCTTCGACATGGTTCTCTGGGGTAGCGACCGGCCATCGCGCGTTCTTGACGATGGGCCGTAGCGCAACCAGCCGAGAGTATAAAAAGGTGGACCGCAGCACGCCAGCGGCAGTGCGCGCTGGGGAGTCGCAGTCTTGCGGGCCACTCTCGCGGCCGCTCGCTCTAGTGAAGTGTCTTCTATTTTTCACCGAGCTCGCGATCAACTCATCAGTCCTCCTCATCTTGTACGGCCGCCGCTATCGATCAGCTCTGCGACTACGACGCTCATCGAACAAGAAAGCCGCGAGAATTCCTCTTGCTACAGTCTGTCGGTTAATTGAATATTGTTCTCGTCTTTTTTTAAACCTTGGTCTGGTTTAGCATTTTACGCTGTGTTTTCTGTGTCACTCTTGCTTCTACTAACTATATCTGGAGTACTTGCTTTGTTACCTTTATTGTCTTCTTTTAGCGCAGTGTTTGTTCATTGTCGGTTTTTTCCATCTTGTCATTTACCAAGCCGTCTGTTATCATTATTGTGTTGTGGCGTTTCATTATTTATTCTATTATTATGCAGTGTAATTTGTACTACTAGCTATAAATATTCAATTGTTTGTAAACAAAGTGACTTTCTTGAACTTATTCCTCAATTACACACCGACACACGTACTTCACAGGTTGACCAGCCTAACTTTTAACTGTGTTCTCAAATCTCATAGAGGGACGGCGGAACCGTAAAGGGGATCCCGCGTCTCTGTTGACCGTAAAGGCGGAGGTTTAGACAGTTATCCAACTTTGTACATCATCACTGTCAATAGGCCTGTTGCATATCAGAGAACTTATGAAGCCAGCGCACAGAAGCGTTGGTCACGAAAAGAACAGATTTGTTTTTGTTGCCTGTCAATCCTTCATATCTATCGCCTCTGCCAACTACAGAGAAACGATTAGGACAGGTTGTACGATTGAATACGTGCAGCAGCTTACAGCTTTTGAAAAAAAAAAAAAAAATCTAGCTTGCAGCTGCAGTGGAGGATTACATTTACACGTGTATGTATGTGAGGGCGCGCGATATTGCACATGAGCGCAGTATCGAAAGCAGTCGTAAAAGCGGATCATAACTCTCGTGCAGCCATCATTGCTACATAGGCTGCTCTGAGTTCACCAAATCGACTGTTTGTAGCCTCGTTTGATTTGATTAGACTGATAAGCAACTAACAAAGAGTACAACATTATCTGGGAAAAAGCCCAAAACTTGCAAGGAGATTCACGTGACAACAAGTCCCAACAAATGCCCAACCTCACGACAACAAACTCCTCGCACCCTTCTCCTTCAGACGAGAGACGCCTTAACTACATTCCAAATTTGATTATGAGACTAGAATACGCTGTAAGCAGAGGCGGCAGCGCCCCCGCGTGGCGTAGAATGGTGAGGGAACCGCGAGCGAGCAAACTTGCGTCTAGAACAAGGCGCCGGCGTACACTAGCGTACAGCGCAAAAGCTGCGCCCGTCTAGCCACCAAAGGCAAACGTTAAAGAAAAGGGCTCCTTCCCCGTCCGCCGGAGGGGCAATGTTTGAGCACCCAGTTAATAGCCGCAACGAAGCTGGGGGCAAACAACGGAGCCTCCTTCCCCCATTTCATCCCCTAACAATCCCTCGTCCCTCCTTCGTCACCCACGCCATAACCCCAAACCCAGTCATCCTCTTTCCTCCCCACCGGGGCGCCACAAGGGCCGTTGCCATCAGAGAAGGGCTCTTGTTGGGCTGTAAGCGGACGAGCAGTGTGTTTTCCTCCCTGTGTGCTTGTATGTGACCAGGTCGCTCGGTAATCTAGCTTTGGTTCGCTGCTTCTGCAGAGCTGGCTTTGTGTATCCGGTACTCGCCAAACACCCCGCGGGGGTGCTCGGATGAAGGCGCGAGGCCGTTGGCTTCGTGGGTGTGTCGGAGGAGCCGTGGCGTGGTACCTGTGGTTGGGCTGTACAAGGACATCAACACTTTCGCTACATGAGAATGTAAAAACATGCCACAAACAAAGGTGAGGAAGATTAGAAACGAAAATGATAAGAGGGAATGAGAGATAAGAGACATTTGACCAAAATAGCTATTTGGGCCAGTTCGTTCATACTTAGCACATAAAAAGACCAGCGCGAAAAAAAAAAAAAACGGGGACAAATGAACACAAAACGACAGGAGGGGCGCAGACTAGTAACTATTTATTCTAAGGAAAACCAAGCACAATATAAGCAAAACAAACAAAAAAAAAACCCGCAGACCATGTGACTATTGGGAGGAGAGGCGAAAAAGCAGTTAAATCATGTCATGTTTGTACAGCGCTAGTCTTTTTTACAATAACTGCTGAAGACACGCTCCGCGCCGATCTTTGTAGCACGCACGCCAGATAGCGAATACAGAGGATAAGAGAGTAAGACATCCCTGCATGACACATGAAGGGTGATCAAGACGAAACGGCTAACAATAGCGGGGCCTAAGGGCGGTGCCAAAAGCAATTAAACGAAAAAAAAAACGATTAATCAGCAAATGAATTCGGCAAAAAACAGTGAAGCAAAATCAGTCACAGCCTAAAAAGATACATCATTATACAATCTTTGGTGACGCCAATTTTAATCAAAGCGAAATAGGGGATCAAAAGGTACTAAGGCAAACCAGGCTAAGATTCGGTAAAACAGAGGGTAAACAGGCATAAGTTTACAACGTGCACAATGAAAGGAAGTTAAAAACAGTAAAAAGGGGATTTAGGTATGACCCACGTAACGCATTTCTTTTTCGTGCAATGAAATCGATGGAGTGCTGACACAGAAGTCGCCCGCCTTAGCAATGAAATATAAGCCTCGACCACCTACCTCCCTTTCAGTTTTGTTTTTAGCCGTCCTCAAGAACCTCGTGCTCGCTAATAACCGCTCGCATTTTTTGCCAGACTGTTTGCAGTAATCAGAAAAATTACCCCGCATCGAATTTTTTTTTGTTTTACATTGAAGTGTTTCCTGGCCCTAACATTAAAACATCGTCTCGTCTGCCCTATGTACACTCAACCGCATGTGAGAGGCATCGGATACATCACCCCGGTGCGGCAGTTGGTGTGTCGTTCTGCGTGCCTAATAGTGCATGCCGCCTGCCTAGGTCTGTTATTCAAAGCACATATCTTCGATAGCTTGCACGGGGCGAAAAAGACGACCCGGACATCGTACCATCCAGCTATCTTTTTAACGCTGTGCGACCCCTTGTGAATGTAGGCGATTACTGCCACGCGTTTCTTCTCTTCTTCCTTCGTTTCCTTACTCTCCTCTTAAATTTTGCAGCATGACCTCGCACAGATTAAAGAGCAGAGAAGGCGAGTAACCAGCGCGATGGAGGCGTTGCACTTGGTTGTCAAAGCTGGTGTTCGCCATGTGTACACAACTCTTAATAAAGGCAGCCTGAAGCGCAATTATCCTTACAGTGCGCTCTATCAGCTTTGAGTGCGCACTGTCAAAAGGAAGCAGGCTCTTTATCGACCTTACACTATACGACCAGCAAGGGTGCGTGTCGCTAAAAAGAAGTAGCAAGTCTAGAAACTGAATGTGACTATTCGTTGGCAGTTCGAAGATAAAGCTCAAGCCAGCTGCCGAGGCTGTGAACAGGTCGGCAATTTTATGAGCGGTCTTCTGAATCCGACCAGCTGCAACCCTGTCCACAACCACGACGTAATCGTCGACCTACCTGTATACCATAATTATATACTTATCTTTAAGCTTTTTCTTAATTGTTCTGTCCACTGCAGCTAGGTAGATGTCACACTAAACCGGGGCAACAGACGATCCGATGCAAATCCCCGAATTTTGTACAATGAATTGACCAGTGAAAGACACAACGGCGGACGTGAGGTAGAACCTAAGGAACTCTAAAAACGTGTCCGCATCAACTCCAGCTGTATTCTGCAAACCCAGAACTCCGGTGGCTTCTATCCATTGGCGGATAGCTTCATTTAAGACCATCATGCGGAACAGAATAAACAAATCCTTGACATCAGGCGACAATGCGGTCGATGCCCCTTTCAAGCCATTACGCAGATCCGATACAAGTTCAGATGGACTACGGATCTGGAACGGATCTGCTCCCACTATACATCGCAGGCTGTCCCGCAGGTAATGTCCAACGTACACCTGCCATGTGCCCTTATCAGACTATTGTTCTCAGTGGGCACTCGGTTTTGTGCGTCTTGCCCCTGATGAATATTTCCACGCACTCGGCGTTAGCTTTATTTAGTTGTTTTACTAAGTGGTCAAGGTGGTCAAGTCCGTGTCCTCTTTCTTGTGAATGTGTCGTTAGCGCTTTGTCCTTTTGTTAAAAAATTCTTCCTGTAAAGTACGTTGTAGCGAATAAAGGATGAAGAGATTACTTGGGCGAAAATCTTAGGCACAACCGTAGTTCGCATTTCTAAGACATCCTTAAGAGGGAGCAATTTCTGGTCTTCTCGCAGCTGTTGGGAAAGCGTAGAATCATCTATGACACCTCAAAACGCACTGTCTTCATTGGTCATAGTGGAAGATTCGACCGGCGCTCGCGAAAGGCAGTCAGAATCCTCGTGCTTCTTTCCAGATTTGTAAATACCTGCCATGTCGAATTCTTGTAATCGAAGGCTCCAACGAGCGAGTCTCCCTGAAGGGTCCTTTAAGTTCGTCAGCCAACAGAGAGAGCGATAGTCGCTAACGACTTGAAAGGGGCGAGCGTACAAATAAGGGCGGAACTTCATAACCGCCCATACCACTGCAAGGCATTCTTTTTCAGTTGTCGAGTAGTGCGCTTCTGCTTTAGATAGGGTCCTGCTGGCGTAAGCAATTACTTTTTCCACACCATCCTGGCGCTGCACCAGCACAGCACCTAAGCCCACGTTGTTGGCATCCGTATCAAGCAGTGTAGGGGCGTCGTCATCAAAGTGCGTCAGGACAGGTGGTGTCTGTAGATGCCTCCGCAGCTCATTAAAAGTTTGTTGCTTTTCTTCACCCCAGCGAAAGACAGCGTTGTCGCGCGTCAGTGAAGTTAATGGCCAGGCAATTCGTGAGAAGCCAGCAATAAACCGGCGGTAATAGGAGCAAAGACCCAGGAAGCGCCGCAATGTCTTTTTGTCCGTAGTATTGCCTGAAACCCCCTTCATGGATCACTGCCTTGTCGTGGCGGAGGGGCTTGCGAAACTCGATGAAGTCGTGAGCTCTGCTGTGTAGGGCCACCCAAGATAGACAGGTCACGGCAGAGAGTTCTGACAAAATGTGATTCACTGGAGAAGGTAATGGCAACCCACTCCAGTATTTCCTGCCAAGAAAACCCTATGGCCAGTCACAATACCATTATCGATATGGCGCCGGAAGATGAGCCCCCCACGTTGGAAGGCGTTCCACATGTTACTGGGGATGAACAAAGGGCGATTCCTAGTAGCTCCAGGACGAATGAAGCGGCTAGGCTAAAGCCAAAAGGACGCTCAGTTGTGGATGTGTCGGGAAGCGACCGGAAAGTCCGATGTTTTACAAGGAGATATATCACATAGCAACATGGAATGTAAGATCTATGACGTAAGGTAAACTGGATATCGTCAAGCAAGAAATGGACAGATTGAACATTGATATCTTGGGTATCAGCGAGCTCAAGTGGACCGGAATGGGAGAATTTAACTCCGGCGACCATTATGTCTTTTACTGTGGGCACGAATCCAAGAGAAGGAATGGGGTCGCTCTCATAGTAAACAGAAGAATGGGCAAAGCAGTGCTAGGGTACAACCCCAAAAACGACCGAATGATTTCACTTCGGATCCAAGGTCACCCTTTCAACATAACTGTTATCCAAGTCTATGCACCGACCACTGCTGCTGAAGAAGCTGACGTTGAGAGATTTTATGCGGACCTACAATGCCTTTTAGACCGCACCCCATCATCAGACGTCGTTTTTCTCATAGGAGACTGGAATGCTAAGGTCGGGAGTGAAGAAATATCCGGAATTACAGGCAAGTTCGGTCTTGGTGAGCCAAATGAAGCTGGGCAGAGGCTAGTAGAGTTCTGTCAAGAAAACAACCTGACCATAGCGAATACTCATTTTCAACAGCACAAGAGGCGCCTGTACACATGGATTTCACCGGACGGTCTGTACAGGAATCAGATCGATTATATTATTTGCCGGCAGAGATGGAGAAGCGCTAGACAAGCAGTAAAAACAAGGCCTGGGGCCGATTGTGGCACCGATCATCAGCTTCTTGTTGCGAAAATTAAGCTTCGATTGAGGAAAACGCAGAAAACTAGAAGGCCTTTCAGGTATGATCTGGATCAGATTCCATTAGAATATGCTGTGGAAGTGAGGAATCGATTTCAAGAGTTAGATCTAGAAGACAAAGAGCCCGAAGAGATGTGGACTGATGTTCGTAATATAATACAAGAAGTTGCTACTAAGGTAGTTCCAAAGCAAAAGAATTACAAAAAAGCAAACTGGTTATCTGAAGAGGCTTTGCAAATAGCTGAGGAAAGGAGGATGGCAAAAGGTATGGGGGAAAGAGAAAGATACAAGTTTCTCAATGCGGATTTTCAGAAAATAGCAAGGAGAGATAAGAATGCCTTCCTGAACATACAGTGTCAAGCAGCTGAGGACAACAGCCAATTAAGGAACACAAGAGCTCTGTATAAGACAATCAAAGATATCAAAGGAAGCTTCTGTGCTAAGCTGGGCGTGATAAAGGACAAACGAGGCAAGGACCTCACTGAAGCCTCAGAGATAAAGAAGAGGTGGCAGGAATACACAGAAGAACTGTACAAGAAGGACCCGGATGTGCAAACCCAACATAGGACGGTTGTGATTACTGATCTCGAGCCGGGCATCCTGAAGAGTGAAGTTGAATGGGCCTTAGCCAGCCTTGCTAAGAACAAAGCTAGCGGAATTGATGGTATTCCAGCTGAGTTGCTTCAAAACCTCAACCACGACGCTGTTAACACACTGCATACATTATGTCAAAAGATTTGGACAACCCTGCAGTGGCCACAGGATTGGAGGAGGTCAGTTTACATCCCCATTCCAAAGAAAGGCAGTGCCAAAGATTGTTCCAACTACCGCACGATCGCGCTTATTTCGTATGCTAGCAAGGTGATGTTAAAAATCCTGCAAGGTAGGCTGCAGCAGTATGTGGATCGGGAGCTTCCGGACGTGCAAGCTAGGTTTCGCAAGGGCAGAGGAACTAGAGACCAAATTGCCAACCTTCGCTGTATCATGGAAGAAGCAAGAGAGTTCCAGAAACCCATTTACTTCTGCTTTATTGATTATGCGAAAGCGTTTGACTGCGTAGATCACAGCAGATTGTGGCAAGCTCCCCAAGAGATGGGAGTTCCAATTCACCTCATCTGTCTCCTCAGGAACCTTTATGAAGGGCAAGAGGCCACAGTCAGAACTGGGCATGATCTTACTGATTGGTTTCCGATTGAGAAAGGGGTGAGGCAAGGCTGCATACTGTCGCCCTGCTTATTTAACCTATATGCAGAGTGCATCATGAGGAAGGCCGGTCTGGACGAGTCTTCAGCTGGAGTGAAGATTGCTGGAAAACGTATCAACAACCTTAGATATGCGGATGATACCACTTTAATGGCAGAAAGTGATGTGGAACTCAAGAGACTTCTGATGCGCGTACAAGAAGAGAGTGAGAAGTTTGGGCTTAAACTGAACATTAAAAAGACGAAGATCATGGCGTCTTGCCCTATCAAGTCCTGGAGCATCAATGGACAAGAAGTGGAAGCTGTGACAGATTTTCTGTTCTTGGGTGCCAAGATTACCTCGGAAGGAAACTGCAGCCATGAAATTAGGAGACGCCTGCTTCTGGGAAAGAGAGCAATGGTTAGCCTTGACCGCCTAGTAAAGAGCAGAGACATTAGTCTGCCAACCAAGATCCGTATAGCCCGTGCTATGGTCTTTCCAGTTGTGATGTATGGATGCGAGAGTTGGACTGTGAAAAAGGCTGACCGCCGAAGAATTGACGCGTTTGAATTGTGGTGCTGGCGAAGACTCTTAAGAGTTCCTTGGACTGCCAGAAGATCAAATCAGTCGATATTGTCGACCATAATCCCTGACTGCTCATTGGAGGGTCAAATTCTAAAGTTAAAGCTCAGCTACTTTGGTCATCTGATGAGAAGAGAGGAGTCGCTGGAGAAAGATTTGATGTTGGGAAAGGTTGAGTATCGCCGGAGAAGGGGTAGGCAGCGAACGCGATGGTTAGATGGCATTCTCGAGGCATTGCAGATGAAGCTATGTGATGTTAAGAAGATAGTGAGAGACCCGAAAGCGTGGCGTCACATGGTCCATAGGGTCACGAAGAGTCGGACACGACTGAACGCCTGAACTGAACTGATTGCCTGAAACACAGCTAGCAAACGGCGTAGATGCTCTTCAAATGTGGCCGAAAACACAATCACGTAGTCAAGATACACCAGGAATGTTTGCCACTTAAGTCCCGAGAGCAGTGTCCATCAGCCTCTGAAATGTTGCTAGTGCCGAGCATAAATCGAACGGAAGGACCTTGAACTCATACAATCCGTCGGGAGTGACGAATGCTGTCTTATCCCGATCCCTCTCATCTACTTTTATCTGCCAATATCCACTTTTCAAGTCCATTGATGAGAAGTAACGTGCATTTCGTAGGCGATCATGGGAATCGTCGATGCTGCGAGGAAGAGGGTACACGTCTTCTTTAGTGACTTGGTTGAGCTTGCGGTAGTCTATGACAAATTGTAAGCTGCCGTCCTCCTTTTTAACAAGTACCACGGGGGAAGCCCAGGGGCTCTGTAACAGCTGGATAACGTAGTCTTTAAGCATTTCGGCCACCTGGCGCTGAATGGCTTCACGTTCTTTCGGAGCTACACGGTAAAGATTTTGTCGAATCGTGCGAATTGAGTCATCCGTGATGATTCGGTGTTTTGTGAAAGGCGTTTGGCCGATCCGCGATTCGGAAGCAAAGCAGTCTCGAAATTGATCTATGAGATCCAAAAGGCGGTCCCGTTCTGAAGAAGATAAATTTGGACTCACATCGACGGTGGTTACGGGCGTCTTGCACATTGGTCCTTCCTGTTGCAGTGAGAAGCCCTGCTGCGCATTTGGGAGGCTGTCGAAAAAGGCCACAGTTGTGCCTTTCGGAATTTGCTGACGCTCGCCGCTGAAGTTTGTCAGCGGCACTTCGGTCTGCCCATTGGTCAAGTTGACTAGCTCTCGAGCTATAGAAACACCTCGGCTTAGTACCAGGGTGACTGCACTTCCGGCGATACCATCGCCGGTATGCTCCACGTTGCACTTCACTTCAACAAGAGAGCATGATCGCGGAGGTAATGTCACCGACTCCTTGGCGACGCGTAAGGGTATCAGTGGTACTTCCGCATAACCAAGGTCTGCATGATTTTTGGTGAAGGCAAATACGCTGTCACGAATGCTGATTACAGCCCCATGAAGACGCCGAAGTCCAAGTCCGAGATGAGGTCTTTTCAACAGTCTGGGAGAATAACGAAGCTGCGAACAAACACCGCGTTTCCTGTGCCTATCCGGGCAGTGCACTTCCCTGTCGGTGCCAGTAGCTGACCCCCAGCACTTCCTATTACTGACCCAGTCCATTCGGTTTTTACTTTGCGCAGCGTGTCAGCCAGTTTCTGGCTAATAATTGAAAAATCCGCCCCGGTATCCACTAGAGCATGTACCTCCAGCTCCTCAATGGAAACGGCGAGGTCAGCGCTAACAACGCTATCTGGGTTGCTCGTCTCTTTCAGCATTTGCGGCGGAAGTACGGCAAGGTCGGCGGCTAGTGCGATGGACAGGTGTGTCGATGTCTGGGATCCGCTGTGGACTGCCGGAAGGAGCCTTATGCATACCTCAGCGCGCTACACCAGTGTCACGTCTCGATAGAACGCCAAGGAGGGCCCAATAAAGATAGGATGGTTTCAATAGTCGACCAGAACGAGTCTTGCGCTCAAATTTCCTTCTCTCCCAAGCTCACGCTTGTGGTCCCAGTCTTCAACTTTGACGTCGTCTTCTATTCGGCAATATTCTTGTTTTAATACATAAACCATACAAATACCATCATAAAACACAGAAACTAAATGTACAACAAAATCAGCACAGACCAATCAGTGGCCAATGCGCATACATAAAACATGCTACACATGCGGACCAGAGCTCCAGTAGAAAACAATGTAGTGTGACAGCGACTGTAGGTCTTACTATTGCCCAGTGCATCAGTCATTTGCATGCCGCGAGGTCAGTTTTATAAGCGCCGAGCGCCTTGAAAAACGAAGAGCGTGCCACAGCAGCGCAACAAATCAGCGCTGGCCGCACGTATGGACTTACAAAACTGGGAAGCCCAACAGCAATCACTGAGACGCATGAAAAACGAAAACTTGGCAGATTTTGAGAAAAGCGAGCTAATTTCGTACATAAACGGGATGGCAGTGACCAGAAACTGCTGTTGAATATTCTATAGCACTACGTTGCCGCCTTCGCGAGCAGTCAGCAAGGCTTGCAAAGTCTCGCCAAGGCCGATGCAACATACAGTCATCAAGAGGGTGCGCAACAAGAGTGCTGGAAATCGAAAAACAAAAATGTGTTTTAATAATATAAATAACCTCTTTTATAAAACAAGGCATTAAGATATTTATTCTTTTTCTGCTCGTGAACAGCATTCCAATTTGAAGTTTACTAATTGGTTTATTTGAGTGTTTTCTCAATCGCGCTAAACCGTAGGGTCCAGTCGCCTGTTTACTTGCGCCTTGCGTAAGCCTCCTGTTTTTTTGTTTTTGTTCACAAACGTCCTCCGCATCATTAGCCTTGTATTCGGGAACGACAAGCAGAACGTTGTGCACAGAAGCACTGCTGTTAATGTATAAAATTAGAGGAAACGAGAGCTGCCTGAGTTTTGCGAAACCAGACTGCCTTTTTCTGCGACCTCATGAGGAAGGCGACTGAAAAGCAAGCGCATAAGTTGTTCTCCAGCGATGTGTGGTTTTCAGCAGGTTAGGTTTTATCAGTTTATTTTAATAGTGGTTACAAGGCTAGCCTCTGTCAGGCCTGAATTCGTGGATCTGTACAAATGCAGTATATATTATAGCAGCGCGTAGGATAAGGCTTGGGTTTGAGTGGTTGCAGCACCAAATACAGCAGCGATTTTTATTTTTGTCGCCGGGGATTTATGCATGAACTGACCTATGGAGCGAATATATTTGCTCGAAGCGCCTTACCACAATCAGCCTTGCATTTGCTTTTGCATGGAATACAGGCGGTATGGCTGCAAAAACAAGTGCGCTGTTGTAAAGCTAATCGCTGAAGGAAATCTTGTCAACGTACTCAGCAACGTATGTAATTTACCATCAAGCAGCAGCTTTGTGAAGGAAACTTGCAGTGGCCGCCAGCCACTATGGCATGTTTGGGGTTCCTTAGCCAGCATTCAAAGGTCTGGCCGGTACGTAGGAGATTCGACCTCAGTTTCATCCTCTGCCATAGCCTCCTTTATACACTCGGAGGCTATGCCTCTGCGAATGAATGAAAATAGCCGTTGAATATTTCGCCTGGCGTCTACGTACCAGTCGAAGAGTCAAGAAATATGACGTCGGACGATGAGAACATATACTGGCGCACGCCACCAACGCGCATGTTTGCCTTGACTGCAAATCGTCGTAACATTCATGGACGCCTCCAAATTTAATAATACTAAAAAGCCGTAAAACGTTTTCTTTGATTCCAGAAGCTGCAGTTTTGCTTCTTGAATTCAAGAAAAAATGTGCGGGTAGAAAAAAAAAATATGATCTCTTCTTGAACTCGAAAATACCCGCTATACGTAGCCCTCTCAGCTGAGCCAGCAAAATTCAGGAGCTAACGATGTAGGAGATTAGCCGTACTGAACTCTAAGTGCTTACCAAGTAGAAAAAAAGAAAAGACGAACGAATCGTGACGTGATCATTCAATTACTCTACCAGCGCATTTGTTGATGCAGAGAGTAAAATGAATTCTGCAAAGTCTGAAGCACGAACAGGACGCCCACAAAATTGTGGGTTTTTTTTTTGTTTTTCTTTCAGCTCAGCATGCATGCGCTATTCTCCGTGTTTGTTGTTAGCTTGTCGGAAACAGAAAACTAATTGATTGGCGGCAGATTTGTACGCTGGACTAATACCCTACAGTATTTTCAAACGCTCTATACAATGTTTATTACTTGACCTACCCGTAATGATTCTTTACAAGAGGCTTATGATTTCTTCGCTAGCGATAAGTTTAAAACCCTGTCGCGGGTAAGAAATCATGCTAGCAATTATTTTCCTAATATCGTGACTCTGGCCACTTAAGATTCCATGGAGGTCACATAGCTATAGAATGCATGTATTCTCGAAAACGCCTGCTTCCCACATAGGAGAACTTTTATTATTTATTTATTTGTACATTCTATCGGTCCAACCTGGACCAGATAGGAGTGGACACAACATCAAACTTGAGGCAAATGCAGAACAGCACGAACAAAATACTATCAATAGAGTAGAGTCAATAAAACAGCGTCAACAAAATGTAGTCATAAAGTACAGGTGAAAAAATAAAGTACAGGCAATAAAAGATTCCCTTTATATGATCGATTTCTTTAAATATTAGCGACATGGACGGAAAATTATTTTCGAGATTGTGCAATTACAACTTGGTTTGGCAGCCCATTCCATTCGGACGCTGTTATGGGAAGAAACGAATATTTGAAACCATCTTGGCAAAATCTCTGTATTTGGACATGTCTACTGTGTTTATTACGGCATATGCGTGCTCTTGTTTTGTTTATGTAGCGTTCTTTCCTCAAGTGGACTAAACTATTAATAACACAACAAAAAAGATTGTCTTTTTTTTTTTTTTCATCTCTGAGAAAGGAAAGGCCAATCAGCTTTCTTATAAAGGGGGGCCACCGAATCGAACAGCCAGTAATGAGAGTAAATAAAGCGTAAGACCCATCTCTATACCTGCTCTAGTTTAGATATTGGCTTTTCGTGGTATTGGTCCCATATTTCACATGCATATTCAAGTAAAGCATATTCAAGCATCTTGTACGCTGTCAGTTTTGTGTCTGTGGAAGCCTGTTTTAGGACACTTTTGATGTAGCCTGGTCTCTTTTCCCCCTTCCCGACAACGTTATCGACATGTTTTGTCCTGCTGAGGTTTGAAGTTATGGTCACACCAATATATTGATATTTATTTAAACGAGAAAGGGGACTTTCTCGCAAACTATATAAATAGTGAAGCGGCTCAGCCATTTTCGTAATTGTCATGCATACTGTCTTTTGCGGGTTTAAGGTCGTCTGCCATTCTGCGCACCAGTTTATCTATTTGAAATAGAAAATCATTTAGCTGGAGTTGATCACTAGTGGATTCGATTTTACTACAAATAATGCAGTCGTCAGCGAATAGCCTTACCTTTAATGGCGAACCTTGAAACATGTTATCAAGCTAGCTTTAGCCGCAAGGGTAAAAAAGTAAATCATTTCAGATAGGCCAGAGAAACCACTTGTATACAGCTGCCAACCATCTGGCGCACCAAGGACAATTTTTTATTTTGCAATTAACTAACCAGCAGTTAAGATAGTTTTTCTAATTTACTGAATATTGCACGTAAAGAGGACGAAGAAACTATCGAAGACATATCGGCCTGCCGCTGTATCAAGGTCATGCACCCAAGGTCGCAGCTGATTTCGTTTACTTAGTCATTTTGAGAGCAGCACAATCGTGAAACGAATGCGCCAGTCGTGTGATATATATTTTTTTTGTATTTCGCGGACTTTCTTTAACGCTTGGATTAACAATAACGTGAGGCTTTCTTTAACGAAAATAAATGGAATGGGAGTTTCAGAAGGTGCCCTCTAACTTTGCATATCACATTTATTGTCTACAGGCGATACTTAGTAAATTAGAAAAAAAAAGGATATCTTGCTTATAATTAATTGCAGAATAAAATATTCCGTCTAGTACGCCAGATGCCTCGCAGCTATATACAAGTGGTTTCACTGGCCTATCTCAAATGTTTCATTTTATTTACGCGCTTGTCTAAAGTTAGCTTGGATACTCTGTACTATATCAGAAATAAAAGGTGTCCGAGAAGTGACCAATGTGCCACACCAGACTTGAGTTCGCATATACCTAACTTGTCTCCAATGTCAGCATAGTGTTTGTGATCGCTAAGAAAGTCCTCCACCCACTGAACGACGCAGTTATTGCTCATAGTAGCCTTTACCGTAATAAGAAGATTTCTGTAATTAACCTTATCGAAAGCTTTTCTGAAGTCTAAAAAAACATCCATCTGACCCCTGCCAACAATTACTTTACAAAAATCATGCACACATTCCATTAGTTGTGTCACCGTCGATAAGCCCTCCCGGAACCCGTGCTGATACTCACTAAGGCAACTATTGCGATTTAGATACTTACGAATGTGTTTGGATGGCACATTGATTTGCAGAGCCCGTCTCGGCTGCGGGAGGTGGTTAGTTTTAAACCCACCACCGGACACCCACCGGTAAAAATGGTAGTGCAATTGGTCTAAAATTGGAAGCATTAGTAGTGTCTCAATCCTTAACAACTGGTGTGACTTTACTGATTTTTCATTCATCCGGAAGCGCACCCGTGTTCAACAATTTGTTAAAGATTGCGAAGAGATATCTAGCCGTCCATTCAACGTACCTGCTTAAAAATAAATTCGGTATTCCATCTGGACCTGCAGCCTTTGAAGTGTGTAACTTCAGCAGAGAAACCACTATTCCCTCGTATGTCAATTGCAGCTCGTCTAGTTCCGGTAGATTATTCCGTCATCCAAAGTAAAAACATTCGCAGAAAAGGTGCCAAAAGCCTCCGCAATTTCAACCTCTTCAGTTACACTCCGCGGTGTGTTTGTTCTTTTGATTGTTGCCGACAAGTGTCTCAAAAACTTGTGGGGAGATTCACGAAGGTATTTACTCATTGTCGTGTTATAAAACCGATCCTTTGAGTCCTTAGTCATTGTTTTAAGCCTTTTACCTAGTGTCAGTAAGTCATCGGTTCACTGAGCTCCTAGATTTACGTCTTGATACTGTTCTATTTAGCTGAAGAATTTCCCTCGTAATCCAAGGATTGTGGACATGTTTTGACTTACATTTTATTGTTATACAATATATTGTTATACACATGTGAACTATTTCTTTGAAAGTCAGCCAGAGCTTATTGACATGTACATACTTCTCACAGCTTCTTTTCTCGAAGCAGTCATAATGGTAAATTAATTCGTCTAGTATGGCGGTGTCGTCTGCTCTATTAAAATTCCTGTAGTGGGTCTGATGCCTTTGCCTGCGAGCCAATACACCCAGCTGCAACGTTACATAACTAAAGAATAATCTGAAATTCCAGGCAGAATGTTAACTATGTACGGCCGTGATGCGATAAAAAGACGAGATCCAGAACTGATCTACTGCCTCTTTGAACACCAGTATGCTCGCGGATTTGTGTGAGCCTGTGGAAAAAACACATCTCAAAAGTTGCGATTGTAGCTTCATTTTCTCGCGACTCTGGCTCCATTTCATCCTATTTGACTTCTGGGATATTAAAATCTCCGGCAACGACAACGTGTTTGTGCTGTGCTCGAAATTAATGCAGCCGACCGTTGAGCTTATGTATGGATGCCCTTTGCGTCAATCCTCGGCGTGCGATACACAGCCCCTATAATCAGATCTCTGGTTCGCAAACATAATTTACACCAAACTATTTCAATACCGGTCGTTATAGAAATAAATGTGCAATTAATCGCTCTTTTGATAAAAATAGCTACATTGTCTCCTCTGTCATTCCTAAGCACATTGTAACCCGGCGGACATATTTCAGAGTCACGTACGCTATCGTTCAACCAAGTCTCGGTCATGACTACAACATGAGGGTCATGCTCGATGAAAGCACGCTCAAAACCAACACTCTTGTTTACCACACGTCGGACATTAAGATTCAATAGTCGGAAACCATCATGCGCAAGTCAATCTCCTACGTGGTCCCGAGGCACTGTCATTTTATGGAATGTCTGCTCTTTTACGCGACTCCGCTGGTTTGTCGCTTCGTCCCATTTATATGTCCCACCATTTATCTTAATCTTGTCGTAGACAAGTGTAACCTTTTACCGTCCTTTATGTCGATTACATCGCTGCTCCAAAGGCATTGTCATTTTCATCTTACATCGTATGAAAAGTCCTCATCAATGAAAATCTTTGTTCTTTCCATAATTAAGGAACAGCGCAAAGGACACAGAGACACAAGAAAGCATAAACACAAGGCCAGTTTCGTTTGGTTGCGCATAATTTGTTTCTTCTCATTAGAATTTCCAAGACGCGCAATGACTGGTCTCGGCTTGGCCGTAGAGAGCGCGTTCTATCTGCCCATTCTTGCTCGTCACAACCACGTTAATGCTCTGCTCGAAGATGCCTGCAAATACTTTCTGGAAGTTCCCCGGATTCATTTTATACTTCAGGAATACCTTGAATCACCAAGTTATCAATACGGTTATGACTTGCGATGTCACCAAACTTCTTTATAACGCTGCTGATAGGGGAGCGTAAAACTTATTTCGCATTCAGTCTCGTCAATACTTTTACCGTGTCCTTTCACACTTGATACCGCCTTCTCAATCTCAGCGAGTTTCTGCTTTAATGCAGCGACCTCCGCTTTAATTTCATGCCACCTTTCTAAGACTGCCTGTATCATAGCCACTATGTCACTGTTAGGCCTAGGGTTTGTTTCAATATCCCCGCTACATATCAGTAATAGTACGACTGTATCCCAACAGTGTGCAATAATCACGCAATGTGTCTGCGGGCTCGGCAGCACTAGCAGACCACGACAATAATCTCTGATGGAAGGTACAAAGCGCTTTTCACCAACCTGTGTTTACAACAGAAGAGGGTTCGTCATCTTTGTCAATCCGATGCCGCAGAGCCCACTGACGGTGCCAAGGCATATGCAAGGTATGTGTAGGGTGCAGTGAAAATCCTGGCCCAAAGAAAACGCCCCCTCCGTTCATGTCTATGTTCCTAGCGCTGCCCGGGTAAATCTGTCATTGGCCGGCAATTTGGCGGGAAAATGCGCACTTTGGTGGAATTCGTCAGCCTTGTTGTGGGGTCTTGCATCGCTGGTCTGTCCTGTGGTAGAGCAAAGCAGCAGCACCTGTGCGAACAACAGAAGAGGGTTCGTCATCGTTGTCGATCCAGTGCTACCGAGCCCACTCAGTGATCTAGGCATACTTGAATGCAGCTTTCATTTACGTTCAGGCGAACGCAAGAATAGAAGGCGACGATATACAATGTCAGCTAGACCAACGCTGCATAGTAAAGAAAGGTCAAACTCGGGGGCAAAAAGTTAAATTATTTTGCACCCCACGAACGAACAAAACGCTGCAGCACAGCATTTCAGGGCAAACAAAAATCAACTTGGTCATTGACGAATCACAATACACTGAAAGTCGCATGAAGTGCGGTACCTTGTCTGGAAGGTTTCTGTGCTCTGTCTTCGGTAACGGAGCGGAGTTTTGTCTTTACACACCACGGCTGTGGGTGAGCGGGGCTCTCTGGACTCTCCGCTACAGATGGTACCCGGCGCCGGTGCAGCGGCAGACAATGTCTTGCCCAAGAAGATTTATTTTCGCTCTTATTTTTTTTTTTATTTCTTAGCTCTTGCGTCTTACCTTATCTGTCTTCGCGCCATTCTGCACGCCCTGTCACCTGTCAACCTATATCTGGTAACGGTACGAGTTAATTTCCCCCCGTCTGCTATCTTATCCGCCATATTTACTTGTTCTCCTTATACCGATCCTTAGCCTGGGCAACGATAGATTAATTGAGATTGCTAAAGAAGCTTCATTTTCTATCGCTTTTTTTTTTTTTTTTTTTCAGTACGCAGCTTATCTGCGAGACTAGCGAGAAGCTGTCGACCTATGGATGACCGCTGCGTTTACTTTTTCTTCTCCTTCACGGCAACGCTGATAGTGGATTAGTTCTTACCAAATAGCTGGCAAGAAAACGAAAGGACCTGTTTGTACTGTAGGGTAAAACGACCGGGTTTAACAGCAAATTACCCCGCAGCGACTTACGTTTCACACCTTCTTTCGAGTTCCGCTGGCATACATAACTGCTTACACGATTGGCATCTTTTGTTTCTGTTACACATTACGCCACCTTTATTTTCAACTGTTTTGGCCTAGGCCCCACACATTTAGATAATAGTGCACTAAGATGCAATTACAACTCTTATTGGTGGTTTGTGTCGAAGCCATGGGCTGGTGGTGCCGCGAATTAAAATAGAATCAGTGCGAGAGCAACGCTATTTGCTCCTTTCTGTTGCTCAATTCACTGGCACATTTCAACGTAGTCTTCCTACAACCGCATATATTAGGAGCGCTGGTACACGAATGTTAGCTCCTCAATAAAATTTAATATTCACTGTATGTCACTACGGAAATTTTCTACGACTCGCAATCGAAGGCGAGATCAAAAAAGACAAAAATCTTTGTATAGAAGATGTCAGCGCTTGGTCGAATACATAGGAGAGACACATACGAAGGAATACAAGCGCTACTACTACCAACTAACTCGACACGTCCTTTAAAGAAAAAATAAATGTATGTTGCTTGGAGCGGTAGAGACGTCTGGAAGCTTGGAAAAATATCTTTTATCGGAGCAGGAGAATGCATGTAGAATCATGACAGCTCATTTCTATGGACGTCTCGAAACGTCTAACCTTACTACTGGTTAGTGATAGTTAACCATGACTTGCACTTACTGAGTACTAATTAATGTCTGGTTAGTGTTAGTTAAACACTCCTTAACTAGTAAGTGATGGTTCATGATAGTTACGATGACCTCCAAATGTATGGTTTCCTAAGGGCCTTTACTTAACTATTTTATTATTAGTCGTAAATTATCATGAAATTATCTTGAAAATGTCTTACATCATGCTCCGATATCATTCGATTGCTATCGATTAAGTATCAATTCAATGGTGATTGGCTTATGCCCATATAAGGCTTGCACCCGAAACGCGGACACATTTGCTAATGACAATATGAGGCATCAAAGGCTTTCGTCTTAATAGGTAGTGAAGCGTTGGAAGTGGTAGGCGAACATGCCTACTTAGGACAGGTAGTGACCGCAGATCCGACCACGAAAAGGAAGTAATTAGGAGAATAAGATTGGGATGGAGCGCATTTGGAAGGTACTCAAACATGACAAGCAGCTTACCGGTATCACTCAAGAGGAAAGTGTATAACAGTTGCATCCTACCGGTACTGACCTATGGGGCTAAAACATGGAGATTAAGAAAAGGGTTGTACTTATTAAGTTGAGGACAACGCAGTGGGCCATGGAACGGAAAATTGTAGGAGTAACGTTAAGAGATAGGAAGCGTGCAGAGTTGTCAAGTTACTGATATTCTAATCGAAATTAAGAAAAAAAAAATAGCATGGGCATGACATGTAGTTCGAAGAGAGAATAATCGATGGTCTCTAAGAGTAACCAATTGTTCTCCAAGCGAACGTAAGCGTAGCAGGGGCGGCAGAAAATTAGGTGGGTGGATGAGATTAAGCAATTCGCAGTGGTCAAGTGGATGCAGCTAGCACAGGACCGGGTTCATTGGAGGAAAATGGGAGAGACCTTCGCCCTGCATTGGGTATAGTGCAGCTGATGATGATGATTGCCTAAACTGGAAGGGCCTATATACCAAATGTCTTTGTTAAACGTTAAAAGAGGCTGCCTGCCCTGGTTCGGTGACGCCAATTGATCTCGCTAAGAGTCGCGTGGCCTAGTTTGCAGCGTTTTTCTTCTCAGTATGTGAATAATTAGGAAATATTAATTAGCTAATTTAAATTATTGGCTTGGCGAGCAATGTTCCAGGCTGTCTGGGCTGGCTCTGCTGCACACATTATGAGTTCGAGTAGGTCTTCTAAGAACAAAGCAGTAATGCTTAATTCGGTTGATTTCAACGTTAGCTTTGATCTTAAACGAACGTACTTCGTCGACTGAACTTGTACAGAACTGTGGTATCAGGCATCCGGACGGAGGGAACGAACAGGGGAAGACGGCAGCTCAGGGTAGGTACTTATTTCCAACCGAGTGTGTGAGCGTGTGTACTCGAGAGAAAAAGAAAGAAAAATGTTGATAACTGCACAGGCCGTAGGGAAGCGGGACTGAAACTTGTTCGGAACAGCACAAGGATACAGATAGGAAGAAACGGCTACTTTACAGAAATTATCTCTGCTATTGTTAGAACCCATTTTATTATATTAAATAGGGATACAGCCGATATCAGTAGGTTCAAAACCTTCATCTAAAATCTAATTATGTTATTAAGATAATTGGTTATTTAACTAAGCTCAGTCCTACTGGAGCATCTCTGTATTATCCCTTTAATTGGTTGCATTGTTACTAGCCAAAGTACAATTGGCCCGTTTGAAATTCGCGCTCTGTGACGTCACGACCATTTCGACCAATTGAAAAGCATAACATTTCTGCCGACAACTCCTGCTTACAATGATGCTGCATTAAAGACTTTCGCCTTAACAGTTTAAACGCAACTACGTTTTGAATAGTTCTTTTTTTTTTTTTTTTAATCACGCAAGCTTGCCATAAGGCATATTATAAAAACCCGTATAAATTATTGTTCGTAAGGAACCGGAGAAGGCTCCTGATCTTATTATTGTCGGTGAGCCTTTTTCCTTGTTGCGGTTAGTCCCACTTCCTGCATAATCTTTATCCTTGATGCTCTTATCCCTGCACAAGTCCACAGCAGATGGCGAACATCCCCTTCTGCAGCTGGTGTGGAACACTTCGGGCATGTGGTGGGTCCGATGTCTTCTTCAGATTCCCATCGGCATGTTACCGACGGGGCAAGGGTCGCCCCAGCTCTTATCCTTCTAAGAAAAACCTCCTCAATTTATGAGGGAGGGGGAAAGTACAAGGGGGAATAAGAGCACGTGTACTTTTCCTTAAAGAGGATGCTAAGATGGGAATAGCGGAGCGGGCATCAAAAGGGAGCCTGGTGGGGGGTGCATTAGTGTTGGGAACTTCATGTGTGAGGTGGTCAAATTTTTCTACTCAACGTTCTGAGCATCGTCTTGTGTCCAGTGTATCTGAATGCGTATTTTTGTTTTTTAATTGAGTTCTTGAATTTCCTGGGTTACATATAGTGTCTTTGTCACTTTACTCACTTGTTTTACGACAGCTAATGATTCTTTAAAGATGTGGGCTTCTGTTATGCAATCTATTTTATTTACGGCCTCCATAGCCTTGGGATTGATGCAATAATCATAGGACGCTTTTAATGAAGGGGAAAGGTTAAACCTGTCGGAAAACTATCTCGGAGGGAAACTGTATAAAATGCGTCATATTTATGTCATCGGTGTTTTACTGCAGTGCCTTTATGTAATTTTAGACTGAAGTAGTAGAAGCTCTGTAGCGTATATAAAATGCAGTGGTCGCTTCTCTGCCGCATTATGGGTGTACCCTTTCTCTCCCACGCTTCTTTCTAGAGGAATTCTATTTGTATTATTGCTTTGTATTTCGTCCGTTTTCTGCAGAGCGCACGACCTTACAATGCAGCCCTCAGGAGCAGTTGCGGTACATCAAATTGTTTTCATCTGTGTAGGGTATGCGAGGAATACAGGCAGCTGATTCTTCCTTTGCCTCACCTGACTAGAAGTCCTGGCCTGCTCCCATCCTGAAAATAAAAGATCATCTCCAGCACCCGTCGTATGTTGGAAGAGGAACTAACCAATGCAGTGTGTCGTTGGTGTCTTCACAAGCTGTCTTCATTATTTTACAATGGGATACAGGGAGTGGAAATGCTCAGTTCACTCAGTAGGGCAGTTGCAGCGAGAGCGGCAGAGCTTATTGAATATTTTTTGCACTTGTGGCCATCATCACAAAATGTTCCAAAGGCAGCCGAGCGATGACGATCTGAGGCTAATTCCGCAAAGCGCTTTCCACGCTGTCCATCTGTTTCTGCATGCGTCCCTCCCGTGTCTAGCTGCTCGCGCCAATACCCATGCGCACAGTCCACGAAGGGACAGCCGCTCTAAATGTCGGCAGCGGACAGCGCGCGTCATATTATTCAATAATGCGGCGGCCGCTCGCACCGCCCGTTTGTAAGGCGCCGCAGAAGTTCCAGCGACGATGAGGACAGCTCGGTTTGCATAATGGTATTCATGAAGGTTCTCTCGCCCGTATCCTCGAGGATGGCTGGCTGCGAAGTTCTTGCCCTGTGGACTCCCGTGTTCCCAACCACCTGTCTCTCTTCCCGACCGCCATGTTCGCTTCTGAAAGGGAGTGTGCGTCGATTAGCATTTCCATTAAGACGAACGTCTTTTTGGGGGATGCCGTAGTGTCCCAGCGTCTCAGTCGACGCCAGCTGCAGAGGGCGCCATTGTGACTTTTCCATGAGATACTGCTTGCGCTGCTCATGTCGTGGCGATAGTGACGTGCACAATAAACCACTATTGTTTTCGCTTTGCACGCTGGGAATAATTTAGACTGCAAGGAATACATGAGAGTTGCCGACATTATCTCTCAAATTAAAACGGCGAACTGCAACTGGTGTGTAGTGTATGTAGCCCAGCAGGTGGAATTTGCATAAAGGCAGACGTCCTCTACATGATAGAACTTGATGATTAGTCGAATAGCAAATAAAAATTTACCTTTTCAATTCCCATCTTAGGGATAATTTCACACTGTGAAAATGAATGCTGTCAGCATTAAAGCTGAGCCCCGTTTTTAAAATTCTTAATCTGCGCTGTGGTTGGCAAAATCGAATGTCAAGAAATGCACACTTGAAATCACGTTATGATAACTTTCCTTCGTTACATAAATATAAAACGACGTCTTTACGCTTGAAAATAGCACCAAAAATCGTAGTTTATTCTTCATTATTAAATAAACAATAGTGTATGTATTTCATGCATAATAAATGCAAAAACTTTAGTTTGTCCGTAATTTTGGAAAGCCAAATTAACGAGCTTTGAAATTTGCATTTTTAACGCTCGATAGCCCGAGCTGTGCTGCCAATTAAGAATATTTAAAGAAATCTCTGCCAATACTACACGACACGACGAATCGTTTGGCTACAGCCAGAATCCCCTGCGACAAACGCTTCGTCCGTAATGGCTGACTGAAGCTCTTCAGAATGCACGGCTTTGGGGCGGAAAGGTCTTCAGTGCGAATCCCACACATACTTCGGGCTTCATCTCAATTAGTAATGCTATTCTCCCGAACATGTCAGGTCATTTGGCACCGCTTCGAACGTTCCAAGTGAAACGGGAAACATGTCTTCTC
The DNA here is from genome assembly GCF_055883805.1 of Amblyomma maculatum. Lineage (NCBI taxonomy): Eukaryota > Metazoa > Arthropoda > Arachnida > Ixodida > Ixodidae > Amblyomma > Amblyomma maculatum. Next base: position 216,526,512 of record NC_139346.1, on the reverse strand, counting down.
GTACACAAGCAACGTGGTACTAAAATGCGAATTACGAATACACTCTCTATATCCGGAACATTTATTCGCTACGTCAGGTATTGAATCATATATAAATGCGTACATCTCAATAAGATAAATCGTTTTCCACCATCCGAAACCCTGGCGTAATGTCCGCCCAAAGATTCGCCATATTTGTGGTTCCGAGGCAGAAAGGTAATCTGCGCGACTCTCTCACATATTTTCGACTTCCTTTCAAATAGCAGTTTTATTCTGTAAAAGGCCCCGAATGATTTGAAACCAACCTAAAAAATATTACGAGACACTTTGGCGACTAAAGGGTGAAAGACAAAGGCCTGAGGGCCGCATTCTGTTACGCATTTGATGCGTTGTTGTTGTTGTGGCTGTAGGAAGAAAGAAAAAAAATGCAGGGACCTGCTACTGACTCTGTAGCTGTTCCACCTCCACAGAGTTGTTGTGGCTGTAGGAAGAAGGAAAAGAAAATGCACGGGCCTGCTACTGGCTCTGTAGCTGAGGTTTTTTTCTCGTCTCAGCTGCCGTAGAGGACGGACGTGTTTTCATGCACTCCGCTCTTCGCGCCCGCTCGAGGACCGTTACGCACCACGTAGGCAGCTGTTCACCTGCCGCAGGGTTATTGGACAGTGCTCCCGGACTGGCCGAAGCCGATTTGTGTGCAGGTGGGTCATCCACCGACCACTCTAGTGGACTTTTGAATCGCCGGGTGTACGGGAACACTAGGTTGTGTTAAGCCTAGCGTCCCCCGACGCGTCGCGGCGGCTCCGCGCACGCTCGTTCAGCCACGAAGGATGGAGTACCCCGTCGATGGTGAAGATATTTCACCGGAACAGCTCTCGGAAGAGGGCTGGGAACGAGTTCTGGGACACCATGAGAAATACAGCCACATTGGACGCAGGAAATCCGCCCGCGGCCGGAACGCGGGAAGCAGAGATACCGAGATGGACCCGTCGGAAGTCAACGTGGCCAAAGGCGAGTCCGAAATTCCCTCCGCTGGCAGCAAGCCACCTCTTCGCCCTCGCAGGGCAACCCTTCCCCGCCTTCCGGCAGACTACCATAAAGTAGTCGTGAGGCCAAGAGGCTTCGAGCTTCAGGCTTACAGCCCCCGGGCAGTCCTCCAGGCAATCGCCGCATCAGTGAATCTCGATCCTATATTGGTGCTGAAGGAAGATTGTGTTCGAGTGAACCCTTAAAACAACACGATCACTGTCGCCACCAAGGATCTCAACCGCATGAGAAGCTATCGCCGCTTGCAGTCCGTCAAACTGGAAGGCAAGGTATTTCCAACTATGGCATATGTTCCGTCACCCGACGAGTCGTCCAGAGGCATTATCTACGGAGCCTATCACCCGGGAGAGACGCCCGATGAAGTACTGGACGCTGTAGTAAGTCGCAACCAGGACTTGCCAATAATTTCTGCACGAAGAATTGGCAAAGCTCGTTCAGTTTTAATTACATTCGCCGGAAAGCATGTGCCCTATGAATTTTACTACGGTTCAGCATTGTTCCACTGCTATAAATTCCGAGAACAAGTCGAAACATGCCGGAATTGCCGTACAATGGGTCATCGCGCTGACGTCTGCAGCAAGCCGCCGCAGCAGCTGTGTCATAGCTGTGGTGAACAACACCCGCCCCCGAGCCCTGGCCAGCCCCTCCAGTGCACTCCTAAGTGCATCGTGTGTGGGGGCGCTCATGCAACAGGTAGCAAGAACTGCAGGTACCGCTACACGGATCAAGTCAAGCCCTCAGCGCTGAAGAACCCGAATTCCAAGGTCGGACAACGACGTGAGTCAAGACCAAGGCAACGTCAAAACAAGAACAGTGGACAAGAAGAGCAGTACAGCACCCGTGATCGTTCCAGCTCATTTCCACCTCTCCGCGCAAGGTAGCAGTCTACACCCCGAGGAAGAAGTAACAGCAAGGGACGCGAAGACACCAAGCCGGATAAGCAGGTGGGCTGGCGTGCCGCGGTCTCCCAGGATAAAAGCCGGAAGCAGGAAAAAGGTAAAATTGACTCCCCTTTGGATGAAATTCTTCAGGCTATTCGGAACATAAATAAGCGCCTAGATGCTATGGATCAGCGGATAGCAGCCAATCAGGCCACCATTGCCAATTCACTTCCCAATCCGCCTAAATTCTCAACCGGTAACCCGCGTCCTACGACCATGGACGAACAAATCATGGACACTACGGGCAGCAGCAATGCGCTCAAACGCCCTGCTACCTCTGATAGGGAACCCCAAGCAAAAAAGATGGCGGAATCCCCTTCAGACAAGGACCTCCCATCTAATCCTTTAACAATGCAAAAAGTCGATGCCAATTGTAAACGCTACGTCAAAGAGCTTGAAGATAAAGTTGAAATCCTGTTTCGAAACTTCCATTCGCAAATCATGAAACGATTAGAATCCATTCTACCCCTCCTCACCCTGCCCCCGGCACAGGTTACTCAACCCGCACAGGTTATTCAACCCCCCCCCCCCCCCCCGCCTATTATTCCAAACCATTAACCAAAATGGCTCCGCGAAGCCGGGAAATTGAGGTATGGCAGTGGAACTGCAGAGGGTATCGAAACAAAAAAGCCAACATGCAGTTCCATATTCAAGCCCTCCAAAAACCTCCAGACGTTAATGCCCTACAAGAAACAAACGCAATCGTAAAATTACCAGGCTATAAGGTTTTCCAATCTCCGATTGATGAACGCAGAGGGCGACTCCCTGCCACTGCAACTCTCATTCAGAGAAATATGGTAGCGATACAACACAACATAGACGGAACAACAGTACCTCATACACTCATCGAAATCCTTCCGCAGGGTAAGGAAAACATAAGCTGATTTGTCCTCAATGTATACAGCTCGCCCAAAGACAAAGGCACCGAGATCCCAGGTCTCCTTCAGAAGATCGTTAGAGCAGCAGGGAGAGCTCAACTTCTAATCGTCGGTGACTTTAACGCCCAACATACCGCATGGGGATACAGAAAATGCAGTACCAAAGGAACCAAAATTTGGATTGCAGCACAAAACCTTGGCCTCTCTTTTCTCAATGACGCACAAATTGCCACAAGAATAGGTAATAGCGTCAGTATCAATAGATCTCGAGATCTCACGCTGTCTAAAAACATTGGCGATATTCGATGGTGCAACACGGGTGTCCCACTTGGCAGTGATCATTATATTATCTCAACCGCTTTCCAAATCCAAGCAACCAAGCCCCCCAAAACGACCATCAAAATTACGGATTGGGACAAATTTCGCAAAATTCGGGAGCAAACCGCTCCAACCGATATCTCTAACCTGGAGAAATGGATCTCTAATCTTACCTCAGATGTAGAACATGCCACTTCATTGGCACCTGCGTCTGCAGAGCAACATACCACGGACAATAAATTACTCCACATGTGGGAAGCGCATGCCAGCCTTCTTAGACGCTGGAAAACACAGCGCAACAACAGGACACTACGTGTAAAAATTGCTCACTTCGAAAGGGAGATTGAGCAGTACTCTCTTGAATTGGAAAAGCAACAGTGGGGCCAAATCTGCGACAGCATGAATGGACAGCTAGGCGCAAAAAGACTTGGCTCCTACTTAGGCATCTTCTAGACCCCAGTAACCCTAAATCGGCTCAAAAAGACCAATTGGTTCGACTTGTACACCAGTATCCGGGTACACAGGACGCACTCATTAGTGAACTCCTTCAACGATATGTAAACACCAGAGACAATGGACCGCTGCCAGACTACATTGGGTTGGATAATGCGTACCTCGACAGGGACATCGAGGATGCAGAAGTCTGCCAAGCGCTGGGTCAACTGCGCACAGGCACAGCACCTGGAACGGACGGAATAACCAATTAAGTTCTCCGAAATCTGGACCCTAAGTCGATCCTCGCCCTAACGGAATTTCTTAACCATCATTGTCAATCAGGCACCCTCCTACAAAGCTGGAAACATGCCAAAATTACTTTCATACCTAAAAATGGCAAAAAGCTAGGGCTAGAACATTTGAGGCCCATCTCCCTGACCTCTTGCCTGGGAAAACTATTTGAGCACATTATCCTTACTAGGCTCCAGAACTACGTTGAGGACAACGGTCTCCTCCCGGATACAATGATTGGTTTCAGGGCAAACTTATCTACCCAGGATATTATGATTCGTCTCAAAAGGGATATAATCGACAGGGACAGAAACAAACATACCAGAGCCGTCCTGGGCCTTGACTTAAACAAGGCCTTTGACAACGTCTCACACAGAATCATCATTGAAAATCTAAGTAGTATTAATCCAGGCATCAGAACATACAATTATATCAAATCATTTTTGTTTAAACGTACAGCCGTCATAACACTAGGAAGTATAACATCCTCCCCAATAACGTTAGGAACACAAGGTACACCGCAAGGCTCGGTCCTTTCCCCATTTCTCTTCAATTTGGCACTCATCCGCCTCCTGGATATGCTAGCCGAAATTCCAAATTTGCACCACACCTTCTATGCTGATGATATCACCCTCTGGACCAATAAAGGTAACGAGGGCGAAATCGAGGAAACTCTGCAATTGGCAGTTGACCAGGTAGAAAATTACGCCGCACAAGCAGGACTCACTTGCTCACAGCCTAAATCTGAACTCCTCGTCACTCGAGGTAAGGGGAAAGGTAGGCGAGCACATCAAGATTATATTCCCATTACTGTTAATGTTAACGGACAACCCATACCAGAAGTCCAGGCACTGAGGGTGTCGGGCCTCTTCATCCAGAGTAATGGCAGGAATGCGGAGACGATTAACAGGCTTTCTGCCACTACCCATCAGACAATCCGTCCGATTAAACGAATTGCCAACAGGAGAAGGGGCATGAGAGAGAAAGACCTGTGCAGATTAGTGCAGGCATTTGTTCTCAGTCGCTTCACCTACTCAGTGCCCTACCTACAGCTCTATGCCGCAGAGAAGACCAAGCTGGAGTGCCTCATCAGACAAGCATTCAAAGCGGCACTAGGGCTTCCTCATTACACATCTACAGAAAAATTTCTTCAACTCGGCATTCACAACACACTCGAGGAACTTTGCGCGGCCCACATCACCACACAGATGCCGCGGCTGACAAAAACTAAAACAGGCAGAAGCATCCTCGGCGCACTAGACGCAAATTCACAGCCAGAAATAGATGAACCGAGAGATCTACCCACACCAATCAGGAAGCGGCTCACCATTAAGCCTCTGCCCAAAAACATGCATCCTATACACCACGAGGGTAGGAGGATGGCCAGGGCTCTGGCTCTTCATAACACTCATAAGCACCAACCGGGTGTTATCCACGTTGATGCGGCTGAGTATGCAGTTCCAAAAAGAGCACTTGCAGTGGCAGGGGTTACGGGAACACACGCCACAGCCTTCTCGGCCTCCCTCCGTGTACGCACATCCGCAATGGCTGAGGAGGCAGCCATCGCTTTAGCCATTACAAATTCAGAGGCAGATATTATCATCAGCGACTCCAAGACTGCCATACACAATTTCGCCCGAGGTAGAATTGCACAATCTACTTTAAATATTCTTAATAAGATTCCCTTCCCAGATAGGGACATTGAATTGATTTGGGTACCGGCACATTCTGGCAACCCTGGAAACGAGGCGGCTCACTAGACAGCCCGAGGTTTAGTCGGCCGGGCGGTGACCACCTCCGCTCTTGGGACAGCCAAGGATAATCTTATATCATTTCATGATTTAACCCACCACTTCCGCCCCCGCACAAGCGTCTAAGCAAAGAACACAAAATTACCTGGAGGAGACTCCATACAAACTCCTTTTCAAACCCGGTAGTTCTCACACATATTTTCCCCAGCCAATTTTCTCCTGACTGCACACTGTGCGATGAAAGAGCTGCCCTCAGTCATATACTCTGGGGATGCAAGGAGGACCCCCCACCTCCAGAATTAGGAGAAATCCTGCATCCAGATGACTGGGAGACCCTGCTGCGCAGCTCAGACCCGTGCATACAAGACCGGATCCTCAAGCGCGCCTACGAGGTCGCTAACAGGCTTGACCTGCTGGCCATGTAGTAGGGCAATATAACTCGGCCCTATATAACTATCCGGCTAAATAAAGGTTTTTTTTCTCTCTCTCTTTCTGTAACTGAGCCATCTCCGCTGCCTCGTGCAGACAGAAGAGAAGAGAAAATAGAGAAGAAAAGAAAGAGGGAGAGAAAGACGCGCGTCGCAACTACAGCCGTCGTTCACCACCGAAGCGGTGGCGGGTGCAATCGGTGGCAGGCAAGCCCCCGCCGCAAACAGCGGTGACCTACCTGCCCCAGCCCCATCGCATTTGATGCGAATGTGGCGGTTAATGATGCTTTGAGTAAAGAGGGTGACTATATTGTTTCACTTTCCTCCCTTCCTTTATGGCATGGTACATGTGTAGGCGGAGAAATGTAACAGATACTGCTCCTTTTCTATCCTGTAAATCAATGTCTAACGAAGCTGATGCCTGGTGTACTAACGCCTCCTATCAGTGTAAAGCGCTACATTAATGAGGAGACTTGAGCTTATCCATTAAGGGTAGGACACGAGAGCGGAAGCTAGCAGCATACATATAAAGTCACGCTTCAACCGAGCCGTATGAACGTGCCTGCGTGTAACTAGAATGCAAATGGTTCTGGCCGGCTGATTCTGATATCCCCCCAAAAGGAGTGACACGAGTTGGAAGCTCCTGCCCGTGGCATAGGGTAACGGGAATTCAAATGTTATGGCAGGCTGATTCAATGGCAAAAGCGTGACACTTTTGCTGGTGACAACGATGAGCCATTAAAGGCTTCCGCCTTAAAATTTGTGACACTTTGGACCTCTAAAGTGCGATAAGGCGAAAGCCTTTGTTTGAAACTTCGCTGATTCTTGGTTTTACTGCGTCTGTTTCTGTATGCTGTGTGGTGCGGTGTTCGAGGAAGCGCCAAATGAAAGGCGCCACATGGACGCCTCGATCCGTATCACGCGACAGCCACCCAACATATAAAGCCCCGTTTTAACCGAACTGTATGAACGTGCCTGCGTGGCCTATAGGGATAACGCGAGTGCAAAGGCCTTGACAGGCTGATTGTGATATAATCTTCCCATGTGAAAAGAGAGACGCGAGTTGGCAGCTCCTGCCAAACGTAATCTTAGGAAGCCCTACGCCCAGTTAATGCTCGACCATGTCAGCTGCCAGCTACCGCATAGCAGCATAGCAACTGATGCTATGAGAGACGCCGTAGTGGAGGACTCCGGAAATTTCGACCACCTGGGGTTCTATAACGTGCACTGACATCGCACAGCACACGGGCGCCTTGCGCCCCGCCGGGGTGGTGCAGTGGTTACGGCGCTCGACTACTGTTCCCAAGGACGCAGAATCGAATTCCGGCCTTGGCGGCTGATTTTCGATGGAGGCGAAAAGCAAGGTGCCCGTGTGCTGTGCGATGTCAATGCATGTTAAAGAACCCCAGGTGGTCGAAATATCCGGAGTCCTCCACTACGGCGTTTCTCATAGCCTGAGTCGCTTTGGGACGCTAAATCCCCACAAACCATACCAAACGGGCGCCTTGCTTTTCGCCTCAACTGAACGCAGCACCAAGGAATCGGCGCCGTAATCCATGCTTGCCACAGCAGACAGGCGCGCGCCCGCGCCGGCTCGAACGCGCGCAATAAAACACACCGAGATCATAACATTAGGGACTGACTCGGAGAGCGATACAACAGGGGAGGGAACTGCATCCTCGGCACTTTGCTTGCAAAGGTTGGTCGTGTGACTTCATGCTCTCTCTTTGTTTTCTACCTCCAGTAGTCGGCTATGGCGGCCATATTGATAGCGGCCGTTAAAACCGGAAATACCAGCTTTCCGCGCTGCTATTGGCTAGTGTCCGCAGCAGCTTCCGGTTTCATTGAACACCGCGGCGCCTGCGCGTAAAATACTTGGCAAATCCAGATCGACGGCAACACGCGTTTTTTTCCGACGCCGGGCGTCGAGTGCGCGCCGTCGGGCGAAAAACACTGGTTTGACTCGGCAAAAACACTCCATGTATTCTGGGTTGAAATGCGCAATGCGTGTCAAGCTGTCATTTTCAGGGACGCACGCTTGATGATGCCTGTGTCCTTTAATAAGGCTTCGTGCACTGTCAGTGGTGCGCCCTGGATATATTTTTTGTTTCTTTGAGTAAACGTGATGAGCAATGAATGCATAAATAAATCTTAGCAAAACACTGAAGTAATCCTCGTCTCTTTTATTGATCTCTAGATTGTTTATTAGGCATAGAGTTGAAGGAAACATCTCCTTAAGCTACAGTTTTACGTATCGGCCCTCATAAGGAAGTAATATATTGACGCGATAGCGCTAGACTTCCCGCTACACCCAAAAAAGCTGCTGGTGTCACAATAAATTCGTCATTTAATGTGCCTCACAGCAAATGTCAAAGCGCCACCTAGTGCCAAGGCTAGCGTGGGCTGGCAGTTGACCTTCAGCCGCTATAGAACTGCGTTGGCTCGGCCATTGACTAGCCACGTCACTCGCCGCAGTGGCTCCATCGCCGGCGTGCACGCTCTCCGCCGCCGCAGCTGGAAAGGCGTGCAGACGACCTCGTTACTCGAACTCGATCGTGGCGCATTCAGCCGCTGTTTAAAGAGGAGCGCACCACTCGCCTAGGCAGCGCGCTTCACCATGGTTCCGAGCGAAGCTGGGCCATCTCGGAACATTACGTTGAGAATCTTGAAGGCCTCACCTTCTAGAAGACATGTCCACGAACCATGGTCTCACCCGACCAGTGATAAATCCAGTCTGTTAAAAACGCCGGTTTCTTCCGGATAAAAGGAAAAACATTCAATAAGAAACAACGTTGGGTGCCACAGCACTTGAAATATGCTGTTGAGGCTTGCGACAACGTATCACCAAGAACAAAACACACCGCGGCGTGAGTAGGGCGAGCGATATGGCCAAAACGTTAACGGCTGCACAAGAAACATTGCTCCTCGCGTGCCGGCAACTCATGCAAATACGCTTAAGCTATTCCTGCAGGCACTGCTTCCGTCTTCGTCTGACAGGTCTTCGTTTCGTCGTCCGTGCACATCCCGCTGGTTGTTGACGCCCGCTGGCCGCCCCTTGCTGGCCTCGCGTCAGGCAAAAGCCACAAGCCTTGCTTCCGACGCGCTTATCTACCTTAGTTTCCGCGCCGATAATATGCCGCCCCCTCGAATGGCAGCTCGCCCATGCGCACTCGTGCTGCCCGGGCAAACACCAATGCAAATAGGAAAAAGCGCGCGCGGTTTGAAACACTGAAAGGGGCTGCGGAGCCTCACACTGCCCCCCTTTAAAGACGGGACACCTCCTGACACGTCAAACAACGAAAGAAAGAAGGGGAGGACTACAAAACTGCGCTGCTGCCACTGTCAGCGTGCCGGCTTGAAGGCATCCGCCGGGTTGAGGAAATTCCAGTCAGATGATGGTCCAGGTGACTCACATCTGGTAGATCGAGTGCCTCTATGTACTTTCGGCCCGCTCGTAGTACTTTCTTAGGTCGGCGACGTTGAATGGTCTGGTCTTTCGACCACCCTGCACATGACGAAGCATGTAGGCGAACTGTGATAGACGCTTTATTACCATGAAAGGGCCTATCCATCGAGGAGCGAGAGAGGCTGCAAATCCTTTTGCTGCATCATTTAGTGGGTGCGAGCAGCGGAGTACTTTATCCCCGACCTCGAACTGCAAAAGACGCCTGCCGTTGTTGTACTGGCTGCTGTGCTCCAGGCGGGCTAGGTCCAAATTCTCTCTGGTTCCAGCGAGGCGACTGGAGAGATCCTAGGAGAACCTGTGATAACTGGGAGCCTGCAATTCAGAGGCAAGGGCAAATGCATGCTCAATAGGAAATGGGAGCTCGCGAACGGGGAGAACAGCCGCCGGCGTAAAGCCCGTTGACCGGTTTAACGTAGTACTCGTGGCGAAGGTCTTCTGCACACGGGAATCCCAGTCTTTGTGACGCTCCGTTATAGCCACGAGCATATTTTTCAGGCTTCTTTTGACCCGCTCTGTGATGTTGGCCTGTGGGTGGTAGGGCGTAGTCTTTTTGTGCTGCACGCCAAGAACTTTGCAGGTGTCGGCAAATATCCTGCCCATAAAATACGCCGCATTGTCAGTGATCAGCGCCGCGAAGCCGAACCGGGTGTCTAGGAGCTCAACCCAGATTACCTTCGAGTCCATTTTACGCAGCGGGTGTAATTCTATACATTTAGAGAAATGGCCAGTGACCACTAGCAAGTAGCGATTTTCTTTCACTGGTCTAGGATAAGGGCCCATTACGTCACAGGCAACAATTTCCCACGGGTAACGTCTCTCTACAGGTTGCAAGAAGCCCGGTGCTTTCCCTCCCCTCGGCTTCGCTGTCTGGCATGTAAGACAAGTACGACGTATTGCAGGACATCCTTTCTCGTGTGGGGCCATGTCGCGACACGACACAACTTTTCATGTTTTCTTGCCGTCCTTGTGGCCTGCGAGGCGTGTGTTGTGAAAGTACTTTAAAAAGAGCTTGCGAAGGCTCTTCGATACGACAACACGGAAAGGGGGCTCACCACCGCACGTGTCGGCAACGGGCATATACCACAGGAGAAGTCCATCCTCTGCCTCCAAGTTGCAGTCGTAGCTGCCGGTAGGCCTGTGCTTCATGCAGGGTTGGTGTTGTCCGAGCTTTTGTTATCTGGGTACACTGGTGATTGCTTGGCATAACGTTGATCAGCTGTTGACGGGAGATCAGTGTTACCCAGGCATCTGCGGCTTCTGACACAACCAGGACTTGTGGTGCATGCTCGCCATCAGCAGGTAGCGGGGCTCTGGACAAGGCGTCGGCTGCCTTGTTGAAGGTGGCGTTCTTGATTCCACCCTGTAATTATATTTGTGACGAGCAAGCACCCAGCTGGCTAGACGGCCGGCTGGGTTTTGCAGCTTTGACAACCACGACAGCTCTTGAGGGTCAGTCTGAATCGTAAACTCAGCCCCATACAAATACATATCAAACTCTCGCATACTCGCGACGCACATATTTATAGTTACATGCCATTGCCTATAGAGCACGTGCCAGCAACTTTCTTTAATTTTTATGCAATTTTATAGACATCGCTTACGCACTTATCACCTGAACTTTCAATGAAAAAAGCCTCTGCTAGCTCACGTGCAGTCTGGTCACGACTGCGCCTCAAGATTTCAGTTCTGGCCAGCGAAGGTAACACCCTCTCAATACTTTCTTCAGGCCTTTCCTTTCCACACGCCCTAGGTCACAGCATGTGTCCGGCCGCTTGACCGACACACCGGTGCTCCCCTAGTCAACCTCGGCGTGTCCGCTTTCCCGGGCAAGCACAGCGAGCGCGAGTCATACTGGGTGGTGTTGGCTTCATTTGTTTTTTCACTCCTCGTGCGACTGTATCTGTTCCGTGTGGCCGTTTCTTGTGCATGCGTATACTAGTGCACGAATGGGAATTTCGCCCTCATTGCTGAATGCCTGCTCTGTCGCAACGAATACATCTTCGTGAAACATGGGCCGGTGCTGTGTTCCCGGGCGCAGCGGTAACTATGATAATGGCCCAAAAGTACTGCTTCCCAAGAGACGAATCAAGAAGAAAAGCTTGGCTGCGAGCTATTCCACGCAGGGATTTTACGTCTACCGTGCATTCGAGGGTAAGAAACTGTACTTTTTTGTTTTTTTTTTAGATGTTGGTAATTATCTTAGAGATAGCTGTTGCAGTTGTTAAGGGCAAGGACTCTCGGAGAGGAATGCTCTTTTTGTAGGCTATGGGAGCGCTTGTATAACTTATGTATAGGTAGGTGAGCAAGCATTTATTTACGTGGATTTAGATAAGCTTCCGAATGTTGCGGCCGAAGCTCAGGCGAACGTCATTCTCACATTTGAGGCCATGTAACTTGAAGTTTGTCCTTTTTTGTATAATTTGCACCTGTTCTGCTCTCCGCGCTACAATTTGTTCCTGCTTGTGTAGCATATGCATAAAATTCCCACACTATTAAATCGCTTTTCGCTTTACTTTTTGGTAATAAATAGCCAAAGCGAATGGTTTGTCATTCTTGCGTACAGGTGTCTGAACTGCATTTCCATGCAGATGACTTCATCACGACGTTGTCTCACCAAGATGAACTGAGAGGCAGAACAATAGAGGTAAAGTGTGATAGACTGCAGTTGAAAGATGGTGCTGTACCTTCTGTGTTCCCAAATTGTCCAAAATACTTGTCCTCAAGGCCAGTACGGAGTGAATCGCCAGAGACCAAGAAAGCAAGAAGAGAAAATGCGCAATTGCAGAAGGCTTTGAAAATACCACTGAGTCCAATGACCTCGAACAGAGAAAAAAACTATATTTCATCTTATTAGGAGTTGAAAGCTAAGCTGCCTAGAATTGGCAACGCGAAATTCTGGACGGTTTCTGTCGACGAGCAGTGCGTTAGGTTCCTTTTCATCTAGAATGACCCTTCACCTAATGTTAAATGCGATTTGGTAGTTTATCCTGATTTATCACTTTCCGTTTTCTTGAATGAAGTGAATTCAGTCACTTCTTTCGGACAGCGCTCTGCCAAGTCAAGTATGCGACATCTCCTTCCTTGCTTCTAGAGGAGCTCGAGAAATGCTTGTCCAACATAAGTACAGTGACGAAAGAGTCGAAGCAAACTAAAGTATTGCAGTTTGTTAGTTCACTTCTCGCAGACCTCATGGAGGGCAACGATACTCCGAAATAACATTCTGCTTTGCTGAAATTTCTGCGTGAGCAGATAAGTCTTCTCACGAAACAGCCTGTATATATAGCGCAGAACTGCTGGCGTTCGCAAGTATTATGAATTCAATTTCTCCTCCCGAATATCACTTTACAAGGGCTGCATCAATAAATTTTTTGCCTCATCCTTCCACACTCCGACGTCTTTGCTTAAATTACAAAGCTGACCCTCTTATGGAGTAAAATCAAACGCACCGCCTTTCGTACATCCGAGAACGGGTGAAGTCAATGAAAAACCATGAGAAGACAGTGACCCTGATGATTGATGAGATCCACATTAAGCCATACCTCGACTACAAATGAGGCACAATAGTAGGATCGATCGTCAGTATATTCTGCGGAACCAGCCACAACAGCCCATTTGTTCATGGTAGAGTCGCTCCTTTCTGCAAATAAGGACGTCATTCACATACTCCCTGTCAGCAAAATTAGCGCGAACATTTTGCACGATTACGCCAAGCACATAATCATTAATATGGAGAAAATGGAGCTTAAAGTTATCGCTGTGATAACTGACAAAATTGCTTTGAACCGCAAGATGTCATTATTTGCTGCAAAACCTCAGGTTAGCCTTGTCTATTCCCATCCAGCCGATAACTCTTGCCTTCTTTTCTACGTTGTGGATCCTGTGAATCTTTTGAAGTGCCTCAGGAACAATTGGATTAACCAGAAGAACCCTGGAACATGCCTCTATTTCCCTGAAATATACTTGAGTGGGACTAAGCCCGAAGGGCCTTCTCGTATGAAAGCTGCTGCTTTCGCAGCTGTGCAGCAGCTTTATTCTTCAGACTAAACGTCGCGTGTGAAGGTTGCGTACATACTGAACGCAAAGCTGTGAATCCAACATCTTTGGAGCGGCAAATTGTAAAGCTTGTTCTAGATTTCATTAATAGTTTTGTGTCAAATGCCCTCAGGACAATGCTTCCGCGTTCAAGATTCCCCAGCGCTGAGTCGACAGCTCTTTTCGTTGACATTATTCTCTCATGGTGGAGAATAGTTAGTGTTAAGACTCCTTGCAAAGGCCAGAGGTTGAGGGACAGCATGCAAGACCCTATAAGGTCTATTGATGATTTAGTTAGCTTTCCTGAGTGCCATTGTCGACTGGTTAGACTCTTGGGCCAGAAATGACATCAGCAGTGGCTCGCTGACGACGAGAGAGACACACAGTGCTTTGCGACTGACATGCTATTCTCAGGTGGAACTCTCAAGGTACTGTTTAGAAGAGCTTCGCTTCAAGTACGTTTTGCTGGGCAAGTTTCAGGCGGATGCGCTAGAAGACCAATTCGAACGTCACCGCCAACTTGCAGGAGCACAGTACCACATATCCGTGCCGCCGTGCGTCAGCTTTGCGAATGTGCGAAGAAGCTTCGTCTTCGGAAGCTTCTGACATTTCCACGGGAAGAATCAGAGTGCGAAGACGTCACTGAGGATCTTGAGGCGGGCAACTTTTCCGCAGCTGCCAGTGACATTACACGTGTCCACTCTGATGCCATCGTTTACATTGCAGGAGACGCTGCTTTTGAAGAAGCTCTCATGCTCCCTATGTTTTAGCCCACTGGTCATTAAAAATAAGGACATCGAAGCAGAAAACACTGCCATGATAGTTAACCTGTCAAGAGGAGGGCTTAAATGTCCGCAGCCGTGCACAGTGCAGATGGTACTAATGACAAAACTGGTGGCAGAGAAGTTGTCTCTTGCAGCCAAAGCGAAAGATTTTCTATTAACGTGGTGTTGTGGCTTCACAGACGATTTCCCTCCTGGAAGAGCTAGACATTGAGACATGTGAAAATGTCCGCACTGCACTAACTCGCATGCACTTGGTAGTTTGCATTGCAACCAACGTCGTTTTAAACAATTTTTGCAAACTAAGAAATGACTCCATACAAGACAATGCGCAGCAGAAGGTCGCAGCCCGAAAAACAGCAAAGCTGAAGAAGTGAGTTTTATTCCAAAGGCAATAAAAATGCTTTTGCCGACACTCATCGCCGGTGTCTCGTAGTTTCTTATTGAAAGGGTAGATTAGCTATACAATACTTCACTTATGCACACAAAGGCTAACACACGTTGTAGAACTTAACATTAACATTATTGTAAGTGCCATTGCACCTGTGTTTCAAAGTTTTATAGTAAAGCACAATACTTTGCAAAAACTTCAAAAATGTGTAGTGTACATGGTGTTTATTTAATGGTTTATAAGTTTTTATATTTAACAACGAAAGTTACCCATACCCGGTCTGTGCAGGTAGCTTTTACAGCGAGGCGGACGTCATGTACATCATCATCATCATCGTCATGTACGTAATAGAGCGCAATACTTCAAAAATATTTAAAATTAACTAATCACTTTTTAGAAACAGTCATCATCATCATCATTAGCCTGACTGTACCCATTGCAGGGCGAAGGACTCTCCAATATTTTTCCAATTAACCCGGTTCTGTGCTAGCTGCATCCCCTTGACTCCTGCGAACTTAACCTCATTCGCCCACTTACCTTTCTGCCGCTCCCTGCTACGCTTTCCTTCCCTTGGAATCCAGTTTCTTACCCTAAGCAGTATTATATTACAAAATTGGCGGCCATATTCTTAAATGTGTAAAGTACAAAAAAAAAAACGGGATTGGCAGCTCGAAGCAGGAATATTCTTGAGAAAAAACGTCTTCTGCCATAACGAAAAGGTGTATATAAAGCAGATAAGATAAAAGTCTTAGGTACGCACAAACTCGCGAATTTTTTTGCAGTAACCATGAAAGAAAAAAAAAGAATAAAAAAAAAAGACAGCTCGGAACTCAGCAGTTGCGTGCATTCTACCCGAACAGCGCAGACGGGCGCAGCGCTCAACTCGCGGAATGAACTGCCGGCACGGTCCCTTGGCGTGACGTTACGTGACCGGTGGAGAGGTCTTGGCAAAATAGAGAGGGTGTTGGCGAAGGCCGGCATGGCTTATCAGGCGAAGCCGAAGAGCATGCGCCGCAATGCAAGGGCAAATGATACCGTTTCCCTTTATGTAATGAAATCTGATGATCCCTCAGTCGCTCACTTATGCAACGGCCCGTTCGGGCTATGTATACTTTTCCGCATGTCAGGGTGATTTCATATACGATCCCAACTGAGCATGACGTTTTCGCGCTTCCTGGCACGCACCTTCCCCCGGAGACGACACAATGAAGCCAACTTGTGCAGTGCAGAAAACCACCGTAGTGATTGGCTACATTCTAGAGGTTGTGGGCCACCCTGTGAATACATGGTGAAACTACCGGTCTGATCTTTGGTTGACCGCCACCTTCGTGGGTGTTTCTACTTTGATTCCTTTTCTTACTTTATCTGTCTTTAAATGACATGAGATGGGTATAACCTTCCCCTACCAACTACCTGACCATAATAGATTGCAGTTTGTATATATACAGGATTCACGTGGAGTGTTCCACGTAATGCACGACAAGATTTTAAATAAATCGTACATCGCCGATGGGTGAAAATAATGACGTATTTCTTGCCTCAATGGTCCACATCGCTGGGTATTTTTGCGCCTACCAGTTCGTTAGCTTTTCAAGTTGAGGGGAGCGTTTCGCTGCAAAACGCAGTATCATGCGAAAATGTTTCCGCTGCAGTGTGATCGGAATGAAAAAAAGGAATGCCGAAAGGAAATGTACATCCGCTTGAAAGTCTGGTCTAATTGGGCGGATACCTTTCAGTCACATCGCGGACAAAGATGAAGCGAAGTTATAATTAATTTCTTAGTATTTGAATCGGGACGCTAGGTAATATACCAGAATGAATCTCAATCTCTTCCTTTTTTTTTAAGGGTTGATATTCTTATTGTCATTAAAAAGTCCGGACGTTCGCAAACTCGAATTGAAAGAAGCCGTATGATGGGCAAAAAGGCAGAAAGTCATTACTCATTTCGGTGCTTATTAGGCCGTTTGTATGGTCGTCCGCAACCTAAGAGAAGAAATGTGACTGAAATAAATGGTAGAAGAAAATGAGGTCACCTTTTTTAGCCGCCCCACGGTTGCTCAGTGCTGCCTGTTCCGAAAAGCCCAGAATTGACTCTTGTGTATATTTTGGTAGGTCGACAGGAAATTAAACCAGCAAGAACTTTCTTTTCATTCATTGAACTAATAATTTATGCTCGTTTCGTGTTAGTCCTTATCTCGGACCTCACATACTTCCTGGGATGCTGTGGTATTGGGCAACCTAATACCTGGGAGCGTAAGGGTGCTAGCTAACTGAAACGAGCTCGTTTTCGTTTCCGTAGTAAACTGTAGGCGTGGCGCTGGACTGGAGTCAAGCAAAACCCAAACAAGCAACGTTATTTTTCTTACTGCTACGCTATCGACTTCGTTCGGATATGCTTCGTGCCCCAGCTGCCTTTCATCGTGTGTTATAGTGCGCGATGGCACTATACATTTTCTACCTTCTTTTCTAACCTCTTCCCTTTCCAGAATGCCCGGCTAGCGTTATCTCAATTCAAAGATCAGTCGGCATTTGTGCACCAAGTCATGGTCACTTCGAATACGTTTCTGGTGTGCTCTTAAATACGTTCAGCGAACACATTGCATACATAAATAATTATAGACCTACTACCGAGTGTTTAGAAGCGACAGCTCCACCGCACCATGTATCAGCCAAGGTCAGTCTGTCCAGCCGCTTGACCTTCAACGAGCCTGAGGTCAGAGTGTGGCTTTACGGATTAATCATGGTACCACGTATGGCGTACCACAACTTGACCTTTGACCTTCACCCCGACGGCAGGTACAGCCTCTCGTATTGCCTCTTGTGGTTAACTGTGTCCTCGACTTCATAGTGTGGTTAATTTAATCGCTACAAGAGCATGTTTGCCTATATCAAAACCTAAGCTTAACCAAAGCAAAAGCATGCTTTCGCTTCGCTTAAGATTAGCAGGGTTATACCTCGGTCAATAATTTAGGGTCAGGGGCTGACCAGGACAAGGGTCCAACGTATTCAAAATCGCTTTCAGAATGTTTTTTACGAGCGAAAGATGAGCAGTAGCAAAAGCTTCTTTTCAGGGGAGTTGTGCGATTAAGCGTGCATGATGTGGGACGGTACTTGCTGTAAGACGATCAGCCACCGCACATAGTTGTGCGAACCAATCCATTTAGAGAAGAAAACAGATTCTCTGTTGGGCTTGAGCAGTGCGGAGGCCCAAATGGTTGATACTGACATTTAGCGTTAGCTGTATTTTAACTAGAGAAGCAACGAAAAATATTTTTAGTGTTTCACAGGCGCTTCCACTGATTGAAGCAACCTAGAAGAACAAAATTGATCTTCGCAGCGCATGGGCCTACTTCCCTTTATGAAGTACTTAATTATGATGCATCTCTCTATAAAAGTGCCGAATTGTAAAGAAAAAATAAGCAAAACCTAGCACAGTACTAGAGGAATACACCAAAAATAAAATTCCGCAAAAACCCCGCCTAAATGCTTAGATTGATGACTTCAATTCTGGGGGAATTAAAGTTTAAGGAAATGCCGCTATTACAGTTGCGTGTATCGAAAGCTGGCTTTCCGCTCGCAAGGCAGCATAATATGTGTAACTGTAACGAAGTGCCCCAGTAGACGGATACTAAAGCTCATGACTCGCCAGCGTGTCCGCGTGTGTTAGCAGCGAGCGTCCGCGAGAAGTTTCCCACTTCTTTGCGAGATTCCGCGGGATGCCGCGGGATCCAACTTGTCAGTCATCCTGACGACGTCATCAGCAGAATAAATATCCGGTCTCCATTGGAAATAGAACCTCAATCCCTCGGATCCCCAGCAACTGCGCCACGTCCGGGATTGTGAAACGCACATCACAATTCTCGTTGCCTACCGTGAGGATGATAGTAGCAGGATTCCGTGAGTGACAGATACTGCACCTTTAATTTCCTGTAGACCCCTTATAGAACGCAAGTGAACTTTGATGCGTTTAACGGAATGCTAGTTGCAATCGACGAGGGACGCACGATGTACCGTGTGCAGCTGTAACGATCAGGCTTTCGTATTTCTCCACTGCAGATTCTGCAGTGCTTTCGGAATTTTCATACAATCCGTCGTCTTCTATATTTCTGCTTTGTAGATTGTGGTCGTCAGCTCTCCACTGCGTTCATTAGTTTAAATGCAGGCAAGTTTTAGGTATTATTGCGCAGGCTACGAATGTGAAATACGAAAACGAGTGCAGTATGCAGTCTTCAAAACCAAAACCTAACTCGGGGACTTTAATGTAATCTCTTACTAAAACACAGCTTGCCACCGGTTCCTAGTCTGTGTAATGGGCTCTCAGAAAAGAAAGAAGCAGAAAAACATTCTTCGATGTGAGCATATAGGGCCTTTGAAAGAGGAAGGCCACGTGCATAAAGTTAGCACTTGTTTTTTTGTGCACTGTCATCTCATAGCGATGCCATGCGGAAGCGCGTCTACGAAGCTGTCTGGATGAGGGTAGAAAATCAATTCAACAAGAGGCCGCTGGTGTTTGAGTTTGATCTTCACGAAACGTGAGGCGGACAACGATGTCGATCTACAGAAAAAAGTTCACATTTGAGAGAGGGCATGTCCTCTCTCAATTGAACTTGGCGTCAGCGTCGAGCTCTGCGCCCTCTTTTATTGACGCCTTTAGTGAAGCCCTGCATTCTCGAGTTCTCTCCGATAGCACGTCCAGCCCAATCAAGCTGTCAAAACTGCGCCTGAAATTTGTGAAGGATGACAGGAACAACAGTGCATAAAAGAGCGCTTGTTAAGCGCATGGGGATCAAAGCCTTTTTTTTCTGCCCCGTATTTTGTTCATTGCGAGCGGTCATGTACAAGCTTTAGCAGCGATGTCTCGCAGTTAATAAAGGATGACTTTTGCATACATACACAACACTGGCTGGACTTCATTTTGCCTAGTTTGCCATGTACCTCGCCCACAGTGAACAGCACTGCGTGGCTCACATCACGCAAGGCCAGATGTCAAAAACTGCGTTAAGATATACTGCTCTGTGAGGAGTACTTAAATGTAAGGCAAACGGTTCCATTGATTAAGTCATGGTTACATGGGCCTATAGTCATTAGCTCCACCGGAGCGTTCAATATCAGGACTATGTTAAAGCACTGTGTGATAAGAAGATTTAGCTGGTGTAAGAAAATAAAGGAATAAAATTGACATTACGAGAGAAAGCTGATGCAGAAAAAAGATCTATGTCACGCCGAAAAAACGAGATATTCCTTGGCCTTTTATCTCGTGTGAATATCAATAATAAGTATGGTGACGTGCCAGAAACAAGTAGATAAGTTGAAGATAATTGCTACTTGACGCACTTCTTACACTGCAACGCAGAAATGCATCCGTGTCATCTTACGCTTTCTGCCATGTATTTGAAATTTGCGCTTGTAATGCCAACTTACGTGCTCCCATGACAACAGTGCAAATGTAGAAATGATCACGTTTGTAGCGACCGAACACAATAAAGCAGAACAAAGATCTGCTCAAAGAACGACAGTTTCACGCGTATTTATGGGAACTGTGATTCGCGCTAACCTTATCTAGTCGCCAAGTATGTAACAATAAATGCGACATACTGCATTTCATTTCGAATTCGCGCTTTCTTTCTTAATGCACTAGGGATCATCGACTAAGATTTGGGGCCAATTAAAACTGGTCAGCCATCGTCTTTTTCACGGCCGCAGCTTTATTTTTCGCGCGACGCTTTCTTTCTAAGTCCTTGGGGTGAAACGAGTGTGGCCGACTACGGTCGACAATTAAATCGGCGGTGAAAGCTGGAAGAGCACATTTAAAAAAGTAAAAGGTAAGGACACGGCCAAAGGCTATGTCAGTATGCTTGCCGCAGTGAAGAATCTTGAGAATATTCTTCACGAGTGATATATTTTTAACTTTAATCGGCCTGACCTAATGCCTGCAGATTGTCTGCCCTATAGCGTGTACGTTGAGCTATTCCTTTTTCTCGTTCCCCCCCCCCCCCCCTACAACTTCTTACTTTTAAATCCGCCATAGAAAACTTGAAGTGAAGAGCTTTCTTCCATAGTTTAAATTTCTTTTCGATCGTGTGGAGGCGGTGTTCGCGAAATGTGCTGACACGATCATTGGAACCTTGGGGAGAAATTGGCGAGGAGGGGCGCTTAGCGTTGCCGTTGGTTCGACCGCTCCGTCCTCTAATTAACGGCCGCCACATTAGTACAGAGCGCGAGGCAATAGATGGCCAAGTAAAAGAGGCCAATATATGAGCAGCGGAGCTCCGTTAAACTCGAGAATTGCTGACGTTGGCGAGAATGTTGTCGACGAAGGGAGATGGCTTCGTGAAATTGTAAAAAACAACGCCACAAAATTATCTAATAATGCATATGTGCTAGATGCTATCTGTTGTGCTATGTGCTGTGCTAGATACGCGCCTTCTTTAGTACTGGTGGCAATAACAAAGAGATAGTATGTTTAATCAGGTTTATTGACTATCAATGCGATATACCGTCATGAGACTAGCAGAAAATGAACACCATGGTCGAAACGGACGCAGTTGCCTAGACCGTTGATGCCAAGAAGAGATTTTCGTTCCGTCATGCCGGAGATGGTGCTATTTTAAACGAGTTTACTTGAAAATACAATAAATGACAATACAATAAATGACAATAAAGGACATCAAAACTTTTCGCTAAGTTCTTTGAAGAATGCGACAAGAGTGCAAACAGATGGATGGTGTAATTATAAGTAATAAGCGTAAATAGCTCCAACTAGCCTACGTTCTCAACCTTTAATCCACCATTGTCGTGGCAATGCTGCGGCGTGCGCGTGCCGAACAAACTCCGAGATGTTTTGTTGTCAGCTATGCATATTTCACTTTATCGAGGCCAGAGTGAAATACTTCAATGGTATTTATCATGACAGAAAGTATGCGAGCTGGTAGCCAATGCTTTCATAAGCGTGGCTTATGACTTGTGCCTCCGTTAGTAGTACCATCAAGGTGGGAGTAACAGTGATGAGGGTCCGGTAAAAAAATATTATGAGGCCCTTACAACACCCCACCGCCATATCCTGCCCCCCTTTGTCATGTTTGTGGCTTGACACGTTTTAGAATTTTCTGCACCGAACACAAACTACATTTACTCGAAAAATATGCGAACTGTTTATGAACATCGCCTGAGCATATACGTTCCCGCGGAGCACGCACACAGACTGGCAACTAGACTCAGATATTCTAGGAAATTACATCCTCCCTCAAAAATCAAAACGTGCATTCATGAAAAATACATTGGCGAATTCTTTCGTAATTCGATAACGCAATTCGCAAATTCTTACCGTAAATACGCTACCAATAATCTAATAGTTTTCTGAATTCATTTAGAAAGAGGAATCGAAATCTCGCATACGGCAGGTTTTCGACAGAAACTGTGCTATTATGTACATCAAGTAAAGTTTATAACTCCAAACGTTGTCATAATGCGGGCAGCGAAGTCTTTTCAAAACAGTCGCGCCTATAGACAATGACATCGCTAGACTGGCAAAAAATTAACATTTTAACAAGCTCAATTAATCCGTAATATATATTTAGATATATAGAGAATATTCACATCTATATAGACCGTGTAAATTTTGCACTTAATTTCCACGTTTAAAACAGAAGTAAACACTTTTGCGTGTATCGCATGCCTTTTGTGCTATCATTTTAGAGAATAAATGAACATTTTACGAGATAGCGCACGCAGCTCGTTCCATCGAGAAGCCGCCGTAGGTTGCGGTTAGAGCCCCCACAAGCCCATTGTTGGCTTGGGCAGGCTCGTATTTGTATGTAATTTTTTGAAATAAATAAATAATTTATAAAAAAAAGAGGGTGGGAACTGAAAATAAGGTGGATACTCAGGCTCCGCTTTTAAGTGTATTATAGGACACCGTTATGGATGTATATGCCGGTTCTTCATGAAGATTGTCGTTCGTGTATATGCGCGTTTCTTTGAAATAGGCTTAAGTGGCGTCTAGAAGCCGAAGCGCCCTCGTAATTTTTTACACGCTTATGCAGAGAAGCGAATATAAGTTTAAATATTTCACACTTATTACACTTCTAAATGCGGCGTGCATTCGTATAGCACATCTGCTTATTTCATTCTACTTTTAAGTGACCGTTTCTATAAGCATTTTGAAGCCTTTTGCTGGGAGAGTTTTTCAATGAGATCTTCAACGTTGACCAACCTGAGAATCTTACTCCACTCTCAGAAAGGCCAATTCGCTGAAGTGGCTGTCAGCTATGAACACTTATAATCTGTTAGCAATAATTTATTGCTTTTGGCACATCTTTCACTGCTTAAACTCGGGGAAATAAAACACACAAATGACCTCAGCAGACAGAGGTGAATTGGTTTGCCAGATGGTGCGAGCTGACTCCCAACTCAAATCCAGCTACAACATCAACTGGATCCACCGACTTCTAGCTGGTAGGCATCCGGAACCACTTAAAGCTAGTTGAGTACCAGGTGGGCCAGCTGAAGTTAGTTACAACCAGCTAAAACCATTTGGATTTTTAAAAGCCAATTTGGACGAACACTAAGTTTTGTGCTTAGACTGGCGAACTATGAATATGAGGCTGGCTTTGCGATTAAGAGTGCAATGCGACGAACAACGTTTAATGCATGCGACGTTGTAATACGTAAGGTCTAATTTTAAGCATAGAAAATCAATACGACTGTTTTTGAACCAAACGTTGATATGCGGCATTTTTGTAGAGCTCTCGGAGGACCCTTAGAATGGAGGGCCCTGATCATTTGAACCCCTTGACCCATGGATAATCAGGCTCTGCGGACCACACCTGATGTAACAGGATACAATACGTTGAGATGCCGGCTGTCAATCTTCCCGCTCTCGGCGTATGTGCAGAGCCTTCTATATCGTACGAACTTGGCAATTCACTAGTTGGCGCGTTCTGTTTTATGTCAGACAATACTGCACGTATTGAGTGCGAAATGATAAGGTACTGGGGACTCAGTAGGTGTTTCTTTTAAAGCTTCGCGACTCATGGGCTGCGCACTAACTGACAGTTCTCCAAATCTGCCTCCCCCGGGAGTGGAGCCACTATTCCTCCGATCCCCAGCCGAGAGCGAAAACCACTCCGGGCTCGTGAGAAACCGATCCCAATTCTCGTTGCCTAGCCTGAGGACGGTAGTAGATATGACAACGATGCGGTCAGTGACAACGATAGTGATGACAGTAGGGAAGACAAAGAAGGGGCATTTAGTTGACAATGATGATAGTAGCGACAGTGATGATGATGATGACAGTGCCGCAATCTATTCAAATCTTTATTTGTTCTTTTTTCGACAGCCGCCAGCATGCGGCCTTATCACTCTGATTCTGGCACGCGGGTCAAATTTCTTCTTTGTCGCTCAAGATGCGCCGAGATGCGTCTCAAAGATTCCTGCCACTCGCGTATGCTTCTGCAATGTTATAGGTTGTGCTAGTCACTGTTTGATGCTTTATCTAGATCTTTCCTCGCTGCCTTTAAATTGAGCATTTGTCAGAGCATTTGACGGCATCCTTCGTTCGACGACCACCGAGCGCAACTGTTGCTGTCGCCATCGCTTAGTGCTTTTGCGGACGCAAGTCAGCCTAATAAAGGGTTTCTTCAATACACTCCCAGACTCATCTGTGCCATCGGTCTTGTCACCACAACGTGACAAAAGTATGGATGCCAGTGACGATGAATTTAGTTAAAACAGCCCTGTAAACTGGCTTTAGCCCCTTTTTATTAGCGGTAAAAACAAACACACGGACACAAAGAATACTACGCACAATGAACACCCGCTTTTGTGTCTCTTGTATTGTTCTTTGTGTCCGTATGTTTTTTACCGCTAATAAAATGATTCTAGCAAGCCATTACCAACTAGCCCAACCAGAAGTTTTAATTAGGCGCAGTCCTGCATTTATTTTTGTCACGTTTTATCCAGTGTTGCCAAATTCAGAGAGATAAAAATAGCTAGATTGATATTCGAAATTCGCTAGAAGTAGCTAAAAACCAAGCAAGACGCTAAAAAGTATCTAAATTTTTCAAGAAGTTTTTGAACATATTTTGGGTATATGACACAAGTATTGGCGACTGTATTATCTGAAAAGAGTAAACACAGCTTTCAAGTCGTTTTTTACAAGCAGTTACACAGAACATGTATGAACGAATGAAATGTACTCCCGTTTTTATTCAATAATTTAGGGCAGGAATAGTTGTCGCCGATATTGCAAAGTTTCGAAACTCGCGCGCTCACAAAGACGAGCTGTGAATAATCACTCCTCTCAGAGTGAAATTGAAATTCTTAGCAAAATCGGAATCTATAAGCAAGCACTATATTATATTACCGCAATCCATAATGTATGACATGGCCGAGGGATAAACATCTATTCGCGAACTTTAGAACAGCAAAACAATTACACCTGATGGGTATCATATATACAGCATAATGAATTTATAGGACGCACCATTATATGCTGACACACTGACATGCGTACACATATGTAAGTACGATATTGTAACGCGAGCATGAATTAGATGCTCATCGCAGCCCCTGCGCAGCGCGATAGGGAGTGAAAAACTTTATTAAGTATATTTAAGGGAGGGGGATGTGTAGGTGGGGTCCCTAGTCCGGGACTCCAGCGGCTGCCGCTGCTACCCGCGCACGTGTCACGAGGGCCCGTTGGGCCTCTAGTCCAGAGCTGGATAGGGCAGCCTCCCACCCATCAATTGTTGGCACTGCATTCGGATCATCTGGAGGATTGTGTGGGCAAGTCCACACCATGTGGTGCAGGCCTGCCTTTTCCCCGCAATATTTGTATTTGGGGTCGCAGAACCCGCGGTGTATTGTGTTTAAACGGGCTGGTGTGTTATATGTACCTGTCTGTAGGCGTCGCCATCTAACTTCCTTCGTTTTGGAGAGCCCCTTGGCTGGGGGTGGATATTTTCTGCGAGAGAGTCTGCAGTGCTGTAACCTCTCCGCATACGTCGCCAGAGGGCCGGGATAGGGCGGTGTGGAGGCTGGAGGGGTCGAGTCCCGGGGGAGGAGAGCTCGGGCAGCGGCATGGGCGCACTCGTTCCCTTCCACGCCTTTATGTCCCGGTGTCCAGACGAGGCATTTGTCTTGTTCGGGGTGTCCATAATTTTTCAATATTCTGGCAGCCTGGGGACATATTCGCCCTTTGATGTAGTTGCGGTAGGCAGCCATAGAGCCTGTTATTATATAGGCGCAGGTGGTATGCGTGGCGGCTAAAGCAATGGCCACCTTCTCCGCCATTTCTATATTGTCATCGCAAGATGGTGGGGGCATCAACCAGTTGTTGGTGAATCACAACCGCTACCGTGTACCCCGCTTCTGACTTTGCTGCGTCTACGTAGTAGGATTCAGTGTCCGTCCCGTACTTTTCCTGGATGTGTTTGGCCCGCGCCTTCCGGCGCCCTTGGTGGAACAGAGGATGCATATTGCGGGGTAGGGGATTGGCTATGAACGAAGCTGACCACCCGGGCGGTATAGCCTGTTTTTGTACGAGACCTTGCTGGCTAGTCAGGTTAAGGTCCATAAGAACGGTCTGGCCCGTGCGGGTTGCTGCTAGTCGATTTATCTGGGTGGCGCGTTGGGCGGCAAGGAGTTCTTCGGCTGTATTGTGCACCCCTAATTGCAAAAGACGTTCTGTGGAAGTGCTTTGGGGCAGGCCCAGCGCCTTTTTAACTGCGTTTCGTATAATGAAGTCGATTTGCTTATAGTCTCCCGTTTTGAGGTGCAGATACGGTGTCGAATACACAATTCTATTAATGATGAATGCTTGAACCAGGCGCAGGGTGTCTTGTCGAGCATACCCCTGTCGTTGGTAGTGACCTTGGCTATCATACGCGCAACCTGCAGACTGGTGTTTTTGAGCCAAGTGAGGGCGTACACATTTCTGCTCTGATGGTGTCCTTCTGTGGTATTGGGTTTCCATTGAGGTTGACTTCAACAGTGGGTCTGCGTTGGCGGGAGCTGTGTAGTACCAGCAACTCCGACTTTTCGGGGGAGCAAGTAAGGCCGCAGTTAGCGGCGTAGGCTTGCACGATGGTTACGGCCTCTTGAAGGCGGTCTTCGATTTCCGCGGTAGAATAGGCCGTGGTCCAAATAGTGATGTCATCCGCGTACAAGGCGTGCCGTAGATGCGATACCTGATTTAGCTGGGCTGGGAGTTTGATTAAAGCAATATTGAAAAGTAAGGGTGATAGAACAGCACTCTGTGGCGTGCCGCGTGTGCTTGGCTGGGTTCTGCCAGACCGAGGTCGGCGTAGACGGTACGATCGTGAAGGAAATCTTTAACATATGCATAGGTCCTTGCACCACAATTGATGTGGCTCATATTTTCCAAAATAGAGTGGTGCTTTACGTTATCAAACGCCCCCTTGAGGTCAAGAGCGAGAATTGTCCTGAAGAAAGGCTTGTTAGGGGGGTTTATGACTTCTTCCTTAAGCTGGAGGAGTATATCTTGGGTGGATAGGCCAGGCCGGAATCTGAGCATGGTGTGTGGGTACAAGTCGTTTTCTTCAAGATATCGGGTGAGCCTGATGTGTACCGCCTTCTCCATAACTTTCCCTACGCAGGAGGTGAGAGAGATTGGCCGTAGATTGTTAATATTTATGGGTTTGCCCGGTTTGGGGATGAAGTGCACATCCGCAGCCTTCCACTCGTTTGGCAGCCGGCCCATGTGCCAACAGTTGTTAATGTAATTCGCGAGCTGCGTGAGGGCTGCGTCGTGGAGATTGGCGAGGAGTCCCACCGTGATCTTGTCTTTCCCAGGAGCTGTGCCTCTGCGCATGGCTAGGATGGCGACCTGTATTTCTTTGACGGCGAATTCCGCATCTAGTTTCTCGTTTGGCAGCCCATTATAGGGAGGGAGGGGGTCCGTGTCGACTGTGGTGCAGAAGTACTTTTGTTTGATGGTTTGTACGAGACCTCTATTGGAGCCGCGGTAACAATGTAGAGCCCTAGCAAGGTTCTTGCGTTGGTCGCTTTTGGAGTTGTTGGGGTCAATGAGGCATCTGAGTAAGCTCCAAGTTTGTTTCGAGCTAAGGTTACCACTCAGGGAATCACATCTTGTCAGCCAATTTGATTGAGCAAGGTTCCATGCATAGTCCTCTGCAGCTTGCGTTAGGGTTGCGATGCGGCGTTTGAGCGTTCTGTTGTGGCGCTGGTGGCTCCAACGTTTCACCAGGCCTCTGCGGGCGTCCCACAGGTGCAGGAGATGGGAGTCAATAGCAGGGCGGTCTAAAGATGTTTCCAGGGTTCGGGTGTACTTAGAGGACAGGTGCCTAAGGTCCGATGCCCAGAAAGCGTAATCAGTGATATCTGGGTGATCAAGGTCAGCTTGCTCTTTTCGAAACGCAGTCCAATCAGTGATTTTGGCAGTACCGCGCATATGTCGATGCGTTTTGCTTGCAAGATGGATGATCAGAATGAAATGGTCACTGCCTAAAGTTTCCAGTGTGTTTTCCCATAGGCAAGCTTTACCGCCGTGGGTTAGTGTGAGATCGGGGCTGGTGTCACGCGTGACACTGTTGCCAAGTCGAGTAGGTTGGGTCGGGTCGTTCAGCATGGTAAGCATGAGGTTTGATATGGTGTCTGCTAGGATGCGGCCTTTCTTGTTTGCTTTCGGGTAGCCCCAGGATGGGTGTTGCGCATTGAAATCACCCAAAATAAGGAGCGGAGCTCCTTGGGCGACAGTGAGTGCCTTTGTGAACACCCTGGCGCAAGGGAAGGCAATTTGGGTGGGTTTACTGTAAATGTTGAGAATGTAGGTGTCCGTACCGTTGCAGTGTCTAGGTAGAATTTGTAGAAAGTCGTACACTACATCATCATCTTCTAGATCTAAAGCAAGTGCAGTGTAATCCTTGTGAACCATAATGCAGGTTGCTTGAATGCGTTGGTGTGTGGAGTAATTAATGAGTTTTGCGGAGTTGTTAACCTCCTGTAAAGCGATGACATCTGGTTGGTTTGGGAGAGAATCAATGTATTGTTGGAGTGAGGCTCTCTTACGGCGGAAGCTGCGGCAGTTCCACTGTAGGACGCTTAAGTTGTGGGTGGTTGCTGTCCGGGCGGTAGGCATGGTACAGGTGGAGAAGATTCTTCGGAAATGGAACGCATAGGTTCGAGGGTGGGTTCGAGGCAGGATACCAAGTCTTCGTCCGCGACAGCGTGTCGGCGACGGAAGCCTTTCAATCGTGGGGAGGCAGACCGCATGAGTTCCGCCACCTGTTGTTGTAGGCGGCTATCTTTGCGTCGTGAACTCGTTGGTTTTGAAACATAGGTTCTAGTAAGAGTTTAATTTCTTCCCTCATCTGTGGCACGACTGGTTCATGTGGGCTATTATGTGAAGACGTCCATCACTATTTCCAAGATTACTCCATTACAGCTCCTTTTATTTCTCGTTTAAAGATACTGTGTTCGCCGGAAATTACACCGCGTAATTACCCCTCTCTTCTCAGAAATCCCGCTGCTTGCGCAGTTCTGATCCAAATGGTGCATCAAATAAGCAACACTATTCCCAATTATACACGCTGATTTTCTACCTCTCCCCCCCCCCCCCCCCTTTTTTTTATTTTTCTTTTTGAGGTTTTTTGAACATTCTTCGCTATCTTAGGAATACTCTGTTCATGTTAATAGTTTTGTTTGTAATTTGCATTACACCCCCAATTTTGTTCTTCCATTTATAATTTGAATAATTAAGAACTCTTCTTTTGGAAAATGCGGTTTATGTATATACGTTTGGTGTTTGTTCTAAGGTTGCTTGTCTTCTGTTATTTTTATCTGTATCCATCCTTCGGTTCCTAGCAGAATGTGTTCTGCAACTTCTCTGTTTGCTTCGTCTGACAAGCTGTCTGGACATTATCCACGACGTGGCTGGCATATTTTCTGCAGCTTATTTTCTGCTTCTGTTGTTACCAGCACCAGCGGAGACCCGTTGATCCTGTGCTTGAGCCCGACTGTGGGAGGGGCGAGGGTCTCGCCGGAGGGTCCTGAAGACCCCCTACCACGCTCTGCTCAGGGGAGGGCTCCGTGCTCCTTTGTTGAGCATGAGTGCTTTGGATATGCCCGCTATGCTCGCCTTTAGGTGCAACACTATGGCGTGGAGCTTTCAGCCACTTATGCCGAACGGCTATGCTCTTATGAGGCACTGTGCTCACTTGCCTGAGCAATACATGAATACGTTGTGCAGGTCTGAGTCACTCCCGCCTGTCGGATTTGCCTTATTGTGGCAGAGTCATACCGACACCACACACCTTTCTTCACCAAGGCTTGAGCCCAAGGGATCGACAAAGGCTCTTAATGGGCATGCCCTTTACAGCGCATCTGCTGTCTTCCTCTTTCTTATGCAGCACTGGACTATTTTCTGATATCAGCTGTATTGTATAACATTTTTCTTCTGTTTTTTTCTTTTCTTTTTTTTTCCTTTTAAATCAGTCATTTGGTATTTACTAATGTAATTACTATTACTTTTCTTTTCTCTGTTCACCTCTTTGTGGCCAATATATATATATATATATATATATATATATATATATATATATATGAAGGGGAAATGAGGGTGCTCGTTATAATACATGAAGGAAAGAAGCCAACAGTCGGCGAGGCCAAGGAAAGCGTTGGGGATTGTACTTTGTCTTATTTTTTTTTTAATTTTTACTTCGATAATCACATAAATTAGTAATGTAATCTGTTCAGGGCTGAAGTGTGTTTCGCATATTCACTTTAAAGTTATATTTTTTGCGAATTGGCTAATCCTTAATGCACAATTTTTATATTTCTGTTCTCTCTTCTTTTGCAGTTTCTGGCTACCCACGGACATTTTCTTCTTTGCTTCCTTCTTTCCTGGACTTCTTTATCTTTTTGTGCTTTTCTTTCGCTTTTTCTTTCTTTCTTTATCCTTTTTCCATTTTATATATCTATCTATTGTAACTAGGCAGTTGTGATCTTTGTTTCCTTTTGTATCTTTAATGTACATTTTTTACATTTTTATGTCTGTTTTTTTTTCATCTAAATTATTATTATTTTTTTTTTTTGAGGCGTTTAGCTCCTTTTCTTTTATCTTTAATTGGATTAAGCCTGGCAAAGCTTTGCTGGTCCGGGCTCCCTCTCTCTTTCTTTTACATTTTTTTTTCGTCATATTCTGAGAGGAATAATAAAAGGTAAAAGGTTGCATAGCCTCCTGAATCCTCTGCCGCATACTTTGAAAAAGTTCTGTCCTTAGGTTATCTATAGCCTGGGTTACCCACGTTTTAATTTCGGTATACTGCTCCCTGTGGCTTCAGATCGGATGGTTGGGTGCGAGTGGAGAGGCGCTAGTGTCAGTGGAGGGTAGGGGGTTGGTTTGCGTGGGTGATGTGTTGTTTTGGGGTTGAGATAGGAGCTGTTTTAACCGGCGGTTTTCGGCTTCGAGCGTGTTGAGCTTATCTTGCATTTTGGTTTGTGCCAACAACTGAGGGGAAGTAATGGCTACCTTAGCCCAGCTCACCTTTTGTGCCTGAAGCAGCGCCGCCGCATAATCTCTTTTTTGTTTATGCGCTCTGCTCTTTAGTCAGCTTAGGCAGAGGCACTCTTTCAGCCTTCTCTATTTCATTTTCCTCTTCCTTTTCAATAGTTCCCTTCTCTCTCTCAATAAATCTTGGTCTGGTATGCACATTCTTGAACATCGGCTAGATGGCGCTATAGGTCTAACGCCCGAAAGGTCGGTTGTGTAGCATGTGTGGCAAATATTTTTATATAATTATTATTAAGTGTACAGTGATTCTGAAATGTTGCTAGAATAAGCTAGACTTAGCTAAAGTAACTAGATTAGTAAGTAGATTTTGAAG
Source organism: Amblyomma maculatum (assembly GCF_055883805.1). Lineage (NCBI taxonomy): Eukaryota > Metazoa > Arthropoda > Arachnida > Ixodida > Ixodidae > Amblyomma > Amblyomma maculatum. The sequence goes on along the minus strand of NC_139346.1, from coordinate 216,494,911 downwards.
GAACCATGTAAAAAAAGTTACTCGCAGCTAAATGAAATTTTTGATAGCCAAGTCAGTTATAAAACAGCTAGATCAAGCTACAAAGTAGCTAAACTGGGAACACTGGCCTTAGCACGTACAAACAGAGGATAAAAAACGCATGTTATTTGTCTTTTCACATTGACTCCAAATGTAGCGCTTCAAAAAAGCGGAATGTGATGACAATTATGATAAAGCTACGTAGCATTTTTTTTCGGACCCCATGATTATTACACTCTGAATAAGCTATCTAAACCGGTTCGAAGTAACAATTGCTGGAATAAACGCAATGTAGTCAGTATACTGCGCTGGTTTTAATGGAGAAACTTTTCGACTGAGCGCTAAAGTCGCCACAGAGACGTTACTGTCCGGTGTATTATTGAGAAACAAAATATGTTCCTACGGTGGCGAGCAATATAAAACCATTTTCAGGGCCTCAAAGTTGCTGTATAGCAATAATAAACCTGTTGAGACTAGGAGGCCCACAGCGTAAATTAAGCATAAATGATACATTACTTTCACTCAGCATAAATAAATTTTCGAGCATTCTTTGGTGCGCATATCCAACTACAACCAAAGCCCTTACTTTTTTTTTCATGCTCGGTGGATGACGTATAGACCTTGACTATTATTCGTGGATTAATTGTATTTAACTGCTGCTGGGACAATCCTTTTACCACAAAACGTTGGTACGAGGTTAAGGCATAAAATAGTAAGCTCTCAGGGTCTCATCAAATTGAAGCCACTCAGCTATTGCTGTTGAGGACGAGAGTAAGCTCTACGTCAGATAACATTTCCTGTCCCCATTTCAAAGCTTCTACTCATAGGAACCCTAGCAAAACCTGAGAGCGATGCAGTGGCCTCCGAATGATATACAACTTCCTCGGCCATGACCGCTTCCTCAAGAGCCATTGCGATTTGTTTCCTTTTCCATGAAGTCGGCACTAATTTCTCGTTTTACATTTGGCTTCATTGAGCTCCCCTCGAGCGACACTGCACTTTTTGGAAATGAAGTTCTCACAAATATCTGATAAGAAAATCGTGGCTGGTTGCACTCCGAAGTGCGCAGTAACAATTCGTCTACGATAGGCTGGTTTTCCTTATATTTTGCAGGGCTCGGGGGGGGGGGGGGGAGGGGGGGGGGGGACTGATAAATCGAATCACGAGTAAAGGAGCTGCTGAAACACGGCAGTAATTTCATTGCGAAACACTCTCAAGACAACACTCCACCTTTGATTGGTTGTTCTTACTTCTTAAGGTGCGAGTGGCTTTCTGGTATATTTCAGCGTTTCCATTAGCCAAGCGGTTCCTCAGAGGCCTCGCTTTGGCGCTCACTGTTTCTCTTCAGTGGCCGAAAATAGTTTGTCGTTGACGGGCTCTGCTTTTATCCATAATAAAGCAGAAAGGAAACAAGTTGAGAATACAACTGTGATTGTATCGCTCTTTTGACATTTTGGCTCATGCTATATGGACATATAAGCCTTTCTTATCATTTACAAATTAGGAACGAATGCGTTCGCCTCACTCAGCATAATTGTGTATCATTGCTAACCTCCTTATTACGGCAAGTGGCCCGGGCATTCGCTCAATGGCCGTTTTCTCTCATGTAAGTAATAACCACGCTGGGAGCGGCGCCTCTGTATATAGTCAGCAGTGTTTACCATCTGCCTACAGAGAGTCACGAAGAGATTGAAAGTAGAGAAATCAAAGTTAGAACACCAATGAAAATGTTTCACGAGGTAGACCAAATCATTGGCTGCCTTCGAAAAGAGAAGGATGCATTTTTCCGAAAACATTTCAGGTGGTGAACTTTGAACTGTATTCTGCAGTCGCCTTCGGGCGTTGCTTTTTTGGTTGATATTTTATTTCACATTTCTATCCAGGATGGTAATCCGTTCAGTTTGACTTGTGCAGAAAGGTAAAGGTAAGGCAAAGTGATCTGACATGATTTAACACTGGCACCACGCATATGGAACTGCACTATGCCCAATAGATGAGGCTACTATATGTTGCTTTTATGAAACGTTATTCGTGCATTGCCGTCGTTTGCCAAATTTAGAGATTTTTTTCACCACCTTATTAGCACAAACATGTCATTCCTTTTTGTTCTCTCTCTCTCTCTCTCTCGCGATTTTTTTACTAACTCAGCTGCAACAACAAAACAAGTTTTTAATAGTTATTGTAAAAGTAAAGGTACACAGATTTAGTGAGTAAAATTAATGAACGATAAAATTTGAGTACGCAAGTAGCAGGTCTCCAAATTTTCAACTTTTTGAAATGGCAAAAACGGTGTTTTCCACCTGTACGGATATAAATTTTTTTCCCGGGAAAACTACGCCGTATCTTGCAAAACTAAAGCTGATTTCTTGTGTCGACATATTTGGCCACAACATATAAAATTTATTTGCAAACAAAAATGGTCATGGGACCACACCGATTACCGTTTTTATCTGAACACACCCATATATATGAAATGAAAACGGTTGACGGTGATAGATAGTGAATAAAAGTTATAGACATCGATAGAGATCACTAATAATTACGAATAAAATGGCTCGTAAGGATAATACTTCAAGCTACGACTTGTAATGACCGCAGCTGATTGGAAATGAGCAAAAATGCGTAGTGATGAGTTATAATGACTACAATGAAGAAACATCTCAGACCCTCCGATTTTTATTTTGTCCAGAGCTACATGCCATCATCACTTAGCGTGCTAGATTGGAGTGAACTACATACATATATATATATATATATATATATATATATATATATATATATATATATATATATATATATATATGATATACGGTGACGGGTGACGAAATTTTCAAGCACTTGTATCATTACTTCGACCCGGACCATACTGAAACACCTAGCTTCATTATATATAAGGGAGCGACATTCTCCGGTGTTCCAGTCCTTCTGTTGTACCTACCTACGACCGTCCAGAAGGTGATTTTACATGTCGAAGCAGCGGACATTGCGGCAGCCGGTGCTTGGGATGCCCTATCATCTATGAGGGAGCTCGTGAAGAGGATGGCTGTGAGCGGCCCTCGATCAGGCTCTACATGAGCCTTCCTCTCTTCCGTGCCTTGAATCGCCGACACTACGGAGCCAACCGGCGGTTCGTCACTTGGTTCAATGGAGAAAGACAACGTTATGTGTACCACGTGCGTCGTCTGTGTCACCGACAGCAGCTCGGAAGAGGTGTGGTATATTTGAATCACTCAATCGAGGAGCTGCCACCGTGGAGGGTCCTCGCGGCTGACGATAGGAAAATTCAACGAATTCCAGTTATTTCAGGATTTAGATAACTTTGCAAGGAGTCTGCGTCTCCGTGAATACTTCAGTAAACGCGAAACCAAGCGTGAAATTAACATACCTGGAATATCTGATAAATCGTAGGCACCAAGGGAAAACAGACAAACATTTAGATGTGTACATCGCTGCTGTTCCAAAGAGTATTCTGGCTACGTATACAAAATCAAAACCTAGTGCAGTTCGTAACAACCTGTCACCCGAAGAGCGCCATACCCTCGACGCTTTGAGTCAGCGGTCCCACATCATCATCAAATCTGCAGACAAATATTTAACATAAGGCTTCCGACAAATGGAAGATAAACGTTTCTGCACTAAATTGGATAGCGATCCCCACAAGAGATTTTGAGACCAAAATCAACAATCAATTAGAATCTCTGTTTCAAAAGCAGAATATATCCCAGGATATGTTTCAAGCATGAAGCTTATCAAACCAGTTCCCGGGCGATTCTTACTCCTCCCGAAAATTCACAAACCCAACAGTCATGGCCGCCCAATTGTGTCAAGTAACGGTACACTCACCGGAAATATTTCCGCCGTCCTTGACTTCATCTTCAAGGACATTATACCAACTATACCTGCCTGCACTAAGGACACAAACCACTTCCTCAGGATCGTGTCCAACCTCGAAATTCCGAAAGGAAAGCTTCTTGGTCACAATGAACGTAACATCCCTATTCAAGAATATCCCCCATTCAGACGGCATACGCGCGGCAGTGGATGCATACCTAAGGACGAACCCCTCGGTGAACCTGGATGAGGAAACCCTCTGCACTATTCTTAGCCCGGTGCTTACTCACAATACCTTCGAATTTGAGGGAAGGCACTACCTTCAAGTTAAAAGTACGGCGATGGGAACTAAGATGGCACCGGCCTATGTCAATGTATTTATGGCGGCCCTCGAAAAGCAATTCCTGGACACTCAGTCTCTGAAACCCCTCCTCTATAAACGTTTTCTTGGCGATATTTTCCTCTTTTGGCCCCACGACGAGGCCAGCCTGTTAACATATATACAAAATTAAATTACAATTCATTTCACCCATCTATATCGTTCATCCACAGCATTTCTAAATCCGTAATTAACTTCTTGGACGTTACAATACAGAGAAAAGGCAACGCGCTTAAGAGGACCCTATACCGGAAATCCACCAACCGCCAGCAGTACCTACATTTCAAAAGCAGCCACCCACACCACTGTAAAACCAGCATACCCTACTCACAGGCCAATAGATTCCGACGGATCTGCTCTGAGCTGGAGGACTTTGACCGCCATGCAGAGCAACTAAAAACAAATATTTTACAAAAGGAATACCCCCCCCCCCCCCCCCCCCACTCCATTGTTGATGATGCTATTGGGAAAGCTTCAGTCTTAGACGATAAAAAAATTAATTAGCTTTGAAAAATCGCAGCAGAACGACAGGCCAACAAACCTCGTTCTTACACATTCATCAAACATGCCACGAGTTAATAATATCCTATCGAAGCATTTCATTATAATCCAGCAAAGCAGTCACTTGTCTTCTATTTTCAAACAGCCACCGAGAGCAGTGTATCGGCGCTCTAGAAACCTAAATGACCTGCTAGTCAAATCTGAAACGGCCGCCAGTACTAACCCTAACCCCGGATGTAAACCATGCGGAAAACCACGCTGTAAAGTTTGCAATCATGTGCAGGCGACAAACATTGCAAAAGGTAACTTCCCTTATTTCTCCTGTAAGATTAAAGAATCTTTGAACTACGAAAGTGCCAATGTGGTATACATGCTAAGCTGCGGTATGTGCCGCATGGAATACATCGGCCAGACCGAAGCCCCCTTCAGGTTTCGTTTCAATAACCACAAGGCCCACGTCAACACACTTCCAAACCATACTTTCGAAAACATTCGGGTCATTCTCCTTCAATCAGGCTTCCAAACAAGTCGACAAAGAGAACAAAGAGAATCGTACTTCATACACAAATTTCAGGAATTATAAAACTTTTGGCAACTTTATTAGAAAGAACTGAACAAGGGTAAATAGGGTACGCCTCAGGTCGCAGATGAGCCAACGTTTCGACAAGTGGACATGTCTTCGTCTGGGCATGCCCAGACGAAGACAAGTCCACTTGTCGAAACGTTGGCTCATCTGCGACCTGAGGCGTACCCTATTTACCCTTGTTCAGTTCTTTTTTATACCGTGCTAACCATCTTCTTCCTTTCGTTCTACCTGAATCCTTTTGGCAACTTTGCCTTTCTCAAAAGCCTACCTCTAATAGACGAGATATTTATCTCCATTTGCCCACTCCTAAGAATTTTCTCCTTTTCACGCAGACACCACTGTTCGTTATTTAGCTCCTTGGACTAAAATAGGAATAAAAGCCAAAGCCCGGGCCTCAAAATCAACGCCGCACAAAAAACTGTAACGGGACTAAAACAAGACATAGAAGTAACTAAAAACACAAAGCAAAATTACAAGTAAAAATGCCAATAAAGAGCCAACAATTTTTTTTTTTTTTTAAGTCGATATTTATTGCCTCAGGGCATCAGTAGGTTATGAGATGAAGGATGAATAAATGTTTAAATGAGAAGGCCAACAATTTACAAGGCGAAATTCATGAGAAGGTGAAGACGCATGAAAAGAATAAAGTAGGTCAACAAATAACACACCAGAAAACTTCAATGAGGCTAAAGGTAAAATCAGGTAAAAGAAATTCATAAATGAGGCAAAGATGAACAGCCAAAAATTCAATGAGAGCTAAAATCAGGTGAACGGAAGACGTAAATGAGGCGACAGTTAACAAATGAGGCAACAATTACAAGAGAAAAATTCAATGTGTAGCTAAAATTAAGTAATAAGATGACGTAAGTGAGGCGACACTTAACAGACCAAAACGAAAGAGAGATGTAAGAAAAAGGTCTTTTACATGGATTGGGATGCAGAGTAATCGTAATGACCCGGACAAGAAAGCTATCTCTTTTTCTGTGCGGGCTACTGAAGGCACGCTGACGCAGTCTGCTTTCAGGTTGTCAATGATGACAGCTTCAATTATTTCCGCGTCAGCTGGTTCTTGCTTTTTTTGCCAAGATTCTAGTATTCTAAATGTTTGGAGGGTGGCTCTTGCAGGGTGAGCAGTCTCGACAGTGGATGGCCAAGTTGCTAGGTTTTTTGTCTTTTACGTTCAAGTTATGCTCCTGTAATCTTTTGTTTGCATGACCTGTCTGCCCAACGTATTCTTTGCCGCAGAAAAGAGGAATAAAATAGACAACTCCCGTGGCACATGAGACAAAACGGTTCATCACACCTTGTTGTGCATTCGCGAGGAAAAAATAAAAACGAAAAAAAAAAAAAAAACAAGCGGCAACTGAGATTGTCTTATTTACTTTGTGCTTGCGCTTTGATGCATTTTTGTCTAATTTAAAAAGCACGGGGCAGAATGTTCAAAAGTTAAGTCCAGCGCAGTTGTGTCTGTGTCTCTCGCCCCTTTGTTCTCGTCTGCCAGCGCTGCGATACCATAATGCTCAGCTACCAACTAGCCCAACATACCCTGCGTAAATATTGGAACTACAGAGTAAAAAACAAATAAACATTTTACGTTTTTATGTTGATGACATATAGTTCTTAATTTATTTAAGAGAGCGCGGCATAGAAATGGTGCAGTAATTAGAGTACGCCTCAGTTTAGCGGCCTTTCTTGCTCTTGTAAACTCGGTGGAACTTTCCAGAACGAGATGGGCTTAAATGCGAGAAGGTTGCGGTTCAGCGGTGTCTTCGTCGTATCGTCACACGGATGAAGGAAAACATATAGCCATGTGTTGTTGCCATTTGGAAGCGGCACACAGCATGAGCGTAGTTTCTAATGTGTCAGACGTAGGCGCACGTCGTTGTGTTGGTTGCGGTAAAGCTTGTATCGTGCAAAGCTTCTCGTACGATGCTGCGTCAGCGCTTCTCCGGAGACGTTCCGTCGCGGCAAGTGGCGGCATGCACTGCTCAAACGGCGTGCGAATAGTCACTTTGGAATTTTAACTCAGAAGGTGAGCAAGCGAGCATTTAAATTGCTTTCTAGGCGTGCGTGGCATTCTCTACAGCCTTCCTCCTGTTAGCTTTGCTGCTCGTTTTGTTTACTGCGTCGCATTAACCAGCATTAACCGCATGCATTCGCACGAGTTGTTACTGACATGTAGGCCCGTGGACAATAGTTTTACGTGATTTATGGGGCGGCATTAAAAGAATGTGTTCAAAAAAAGTGTTGTTAATAATGACGCTGCCGAGACCGCTGTGATCGCGCATCTGCGCTGCGAATTCCTCGTTGGTGTTCCTCAGTTTTCGTTTTTGTTAAGTTTCATAATAAATTGATAGAATAAGCTTGCTGCTGTGGTACTTTATAGCACTACTCAAAGCACACGAGTTCTAAGTGAATTGTCAATATCTGACAGTAATAGAAGTGTTCATTAGCGTTTCTTAAAATGTACACTTTCCTTTTATTACGCTTATTCGTGAGCTTGCAGAGGTGATTATTACCGGCTTGATAAATGCGTACAATATATGAGATATACTGGTATTGGCAAGGCTCGGTCAATGCGCCTACTCGGTTTTCACCTCAGGTGTTATGTAGTGTGGCACGTATTTCTTTTAATTGTTTGTAATGCATCTTGCAGCTTCTTGTACTAGCCGCCGTTCTGCCATCAAGAACAACCCCCGTCTAGAAGCTTCTTCAAGAGCGCATTCAGAAACTTCAGCAGTCCGCACACCGACGTCGCCAGAGGACCTTGGCAGAAATAGTAAAATATAGAAGCACATATGTATCGTCATAAGTTGCTTGACTGGTTAAAGCTCAGCAGCGTTAAACTCTGTGGTTGCCTTTGCAGCAGATACAACAAGGCCTTTGCCCTGGAACTTCAGTTTCATCCCAAAAGTGCTATATAAAATTTTGACAGTTTTACATGTGAATATAAGTCCGGACACTGCAGCTCTGATTGAATGTGTGTTTCATTGAAGATAGAGTTTTCCTTAAATATTTGAACTAGTAAGAAGCGTGGAGCTTTGTTTTCGGCACTCGGGCGTGCATGCAATATAATGTTTGATGAAATGCACATTCAGAAAAGTCCTGCAACGCACCTTTAAATAAGTTTTAAGGCCTTGTAGAATACTGTGGCATGAAGGGGCACTGAATGCAGTGCGATAAGGCATTTTTGTTCATGGCTAGAGGCATTGGAACGTCATGGCAACAGCTTCTTGATTATTTTTGATGTGTGTGAATGCCTTTTTAGGCTTTTATTGAGAGAAAAAACAAAAAAAAAAAAGCAGAAAATTCTTGGCAGTGTGCAGGGGTGCTGTATATGATGAAGTGTTTTCCTTCTTCACACGAGTTAGGCTTCATTGGTTTTCGAGCAAATAAAGGTCGATTTTGTTACATAGCTGCTTATGCGAATGCAGCACACAGGCACAAAAGCTAGGTACTTGAGTCTATTCAGATGTCCGGCGTTTTATTGCGGTTGTTAAAGAAGGGTTGTTTTGTGGCATACATATATTCCAGTTGCGTAATATTAGGTTGATGGGAATCTTACTGCCTTGGCATAATGTGTACAAATTGACTGCTATTTGTAAACAGATCCTTCCACCAAATACAATGCGCTTTCATGTAAGGGTGCCTTTTTACTTAGTGCTGTAATTAAATGTTGTGCAGACTGCCGCACGCTCGTTTCCATGCGGGCTCTCCTTCACTTGTATCCCCTGATTCTGTGGGCACATTGCTATGCACCAATTTATCTCGTAAATAACTATAAACATGAAAAAAGATGTGTTGACAGTACACGCTTTTTTCTGTGCCTTTTTCATCTTCAAGCTTGGCCGTACTGCTGGTGCGACAAACTATTTTGTGTTATTATTGAAGCTGCATATTCCATCTTGTTTTAAGGCCTTCTGTTCCATTTATTGCACCATGTTGCTGCTTGATCAAGTCAGAGAGATGACATTAAACTGCTGTAGCTTCTCCGATTCTCCATTCTGTCTTTTTGTTTTTCGTGGTGTGCAAGCACTACGGCGCATTTGTCACTCATCAGGCCAGCACATGCCTGAAGAATGAAGGCGGATGTAACCAGCGGTGTAAGGCTTCGTGATGTTACATGACTCGCACAGAAAGGCCTTAAATTGTCTGTCAAATTCTCTGTCAAACTTCAAAATTTCCACAAGAGTTACGGGGTCAATGTTCTGCCGACTTGGCTGAGCATCGTTCAGTCTTCGTCGTCGTTGGCTTTGCCTTTCGTGTCTACAAGAAAAAAAAGAATCGAAATCCACGCCAAAGAAACGTCACTGTGACGTCATGTTTTTTGCTTGTTTTTATTAGCACTAGTACTTAGAACCGGTCTCAGGGCAGTGTGGCGGTGCAAAGAAACTCGTGCTTCACTCAGTCGGTCGACCCCACGGGGTCTATGGAAGCTTCTTTACCCTGGGACCTACCTTGGCAGAGACAGCTTAGGAAATCTCTTCCAGTGGCCACCTTGTAAGCAGATTGTGTTCGCGTCAGTTGAGCGCTGACATGGCCTTAACTGTTGGAGCCCACTTTTCGACCACTTAAATGGTTGACATTTTTACCGCATGCATGCGCGCGCAGAATAATGCCACTTTAGCAGATTGTATTCGCATCAGTACGAAGATGCGCATTCTGGTTGACCGGTACCCTCTGGTTACACTTTAACAAGAGTCTGCAGTCGTTTTGCGAGAATAGGGTAGGCGCACGCTCAACGTCAAAGACGTGGCTCAGTTTTGAACGAAGAGTTTGAAACTCTCGTCTTGGCCTATGTGAACGTCAACCCACAGGCCAGCGTGAGAGAAATCGCCGAAGCATTGTGCCGCAGTTTCTCGTGATTTTGGAGAGTTCTCAAACAGGTCAACATGTATGCGCACAAGGTGTGGCTGCCGCAAGCAGTGGGAAAGTGATTTTCAGCGCCGAGTTGATTTCTGTAACTGGTGCGTAATCAAATGCATGGAGAGCCCTGAATTTGTAGATAATGTGATGTCGACAAATGAAGCACATTTCTTCAGAGATTCTACGGTAAATCTGCACAACATCCATTATTGGTCGGCCACCACCCCACATTGGGTACGAGGGCAACAACATCAGATTCGGTGGTCTTCAAATGTACAGTGTGTGGTATTTCAAATACGCATTGAAGGTCCCTGCTTTATTGTCGGGAACCTCACCGGCAGGAACTACACAGAGCGCATCGTAAAATATGTGGTCATGAACTTCGTCTCAGAACTCCGGTTTAACGTGCTGAAGTTGATGTGGTTTCAGAGTGACTGGGCTCAACCCCATTCATTCTCTCGTGCTGGGAATATTTTGGATACGAACTTTTCATGGCAGTGGATTGGGCGCGGTAGATCGACTGCTTGGCCTCCGTGGTCACCAAACTTATCTCCCCTGGACCTTTTCCTCAGGGTATACGTGAAGAATAAGGTTTAGACGCATTGTGCGTTTCTCAGTCGTGTAGCCCGTTCTTCATCGGTCTCTTCGGCACGTCGCCTTTTCAGGGCCTCATTACTACGGGCCTTCTTCGCGTTCCGACGCGCTACTGAACAGGGTGTTCGTCCTACTCCATCTCGCGCAGTGTTGTAACCTAGGCAGGAACCTAGGGGCTCCTATTTTACAGGTATCGCCCCTCTAGCGCACTTTATTTTCACGTCACACTGACGTCACATCACGTGACCTTGATAGTGGTCAAGGGCGACTTGGTGGCCTACGTGACTATGTATCAAAGTCACATAGCGACCGCCAGGTCATGTGACCATGGCAGTGGTCACGGGCCACTTGGTGGCCTACGTGACTGGCTTACATTTACATGGCGATCACTAGGCTTAACACAAAAATTCGACCTCTAAATCTTCCTCAAGGTGAAAATCGTGCATACCCGACGGCACCTCACGTGACAGGGCCTCATTCCTACGTGCCTTCGCGTTCCGACGCGCTACTGTAGCGGGATGTTTGTCCTCCTCAATCTCGCGCAGTGTTGTAACCTAGGCAGGAGCATAGGGTATTTTACACGTATCTCCCCTCTAGTGCACTTTACTTCCACGTCACACTGACGTCACCTCACGTGACCTTGACAGTGGTCAAGGGTGACTTGAGGGCCTACGTGACTATGTACCAATGTCACATAGCGACCACCAGGTCACGTGACCGTGACAGTGGTCATGGGCCACATGGTGGCCTACGCGACTCTCCTACAGTTACATGGAGATCACCAGGCTCAACACAAAAGTTTGACCTCTAAACCTCTCTCAAGATGAAAACCACGCATACCCGATGGCACCTCACTTGACCTTGTCTTTGATAGTGGTCACGGGCTACTTGGTGGCCTACGCGACTATGCCCCAAATTCATATGGCAACCAACAGGTCACGTGCCCGTGGCCTTGAACTTCAAGGAGAGTATCCGGGCCAGTTGGTGCATGATCACTAAGCAAAAGAGCGCACTTTCGACAGGACACAGGGAGTAAGACAACACACAACGCTAGCCGAGCGTGCTGTTTGGGATTGATGCCAGCATCTTGTACCAAAGGAAGTGCGTGAATTGCGACGCCGTCCGAAGTGCTTGTTGCAGTTTTTTTATCACTTGTCCCCGGCGGCGCTTCCCGAAAACAGGCAATTTTCAAGCAGTCCCGTAAATAATATACTTGATGCCAGGCCTCAGACCGAAGCAAACGACACAGCCTGCTTCCATGTTGCCCCGTGGGTGGCAGTGCTCCAACCAAACATCGTACTTCAGGAGGTATATAGCGATGTTTGATGGCGAATGTGTATAACCGAGCTTTACAGGTGGCTGCAACGACGAGAGATGCACAGGCAGATGAATCCAGGTGTGTGTTGTCTTACTCCCTGTGTCCTGTCGAAAGTGTGCTCTTTTGCTTGGAGGCCTTGACCTTAACCGTGGTCCACTTGGTAGCCTACGTGACTATGCCCCAAAGTGACATGGCGACCACCAGGCTTAACACAGAAGTTTGACCTCTAAATTTGCATCAAGATGGAAACCGTGCATACCCGACAGCTCGAACTACGTGGTGTAGTGAAGCATTCACTTCAAAATTGCTAGATGCAAATAGTTCAGCACAGTAACTAGTCCAAACCGCAAGCCGTGCATTCAGGTCAAGAAACTCGTTCGCCAAGTGCGGCAGCCGGCGACTCAGCTTTGAATAGATATCAAGGCAGCAGCAGACGGCCGGGCAGCACGTTTATACTATGTTTATACCTCGAATATAAGGCGGAACACAGGAAGTCACGTGACTGCCCCCTTGAGTGACGTGTCTTGTGGGTGTGGCTTTATGTCCGTACCGGCCACGCGGTTTCTATTTACCGCACAGCGACGATCCAGAATTTGTTGCCGCGTAGCGACAAAGAGATTCGCATTTTCGAAATTCTAAAAACGAATATGCCCATTACTAATAGCCAGCTAAAGTTCTCTAACAGCAATGAGTTGCCTTTCCGTAACAGATAAAAAGTTAACTATGAGAATTTAGTTGACCCCGCCGGGGTGGTGCAGTGGTAAGACGCCTGACTATTTTCCGGAATACCCAGGCTCGAACCCGACCTCGGCGGCTGCGTTTCGATGGAGGCGAAACGAAGAGGCGTCCGTGTGCTGTGCGATGTCAGCGTTGTTGTTGTTGTGGCTGTAGGAAGAAGGAAAAGAAAATGCCCGGGCCTGCTACTGGCGCTGTAGCTGAGCCACCTCCGCTGCCTCGCGCCGCAACAACAGCCGTCGTCCACCACCGAAGCGGTGGCGGGTGCAATGACGGCCTACAATTTCGGTGGCAGGCAAGCGGCGGTGATCTACCTGCCCCAATCCCCATCAAGGGAGTATCACGTTAAAGATCCCCAGGTGGTCGAAATTACTCCGCCGCCCTCCACTATGGCTCCTCTGTCTCTCTTTCCACTTTCACTCTCATTTCATCCCTTTCCTTAAGGCGCGGTTCAGGTGCCCACAGCAACAAGTGTGACAGATATTGCGCCTTTCCCTTCCTGTGAGCCAATTATTATTATTATTACACTGACATCTCACAGTACATGGGCACCTTGCTTTTCGCTTCCGCACGCACGCACGCACGCACGCACGCACGCACGCACGCACGCACACACACGCACACACACACACACACACACACACACACACACACACACACACACACACACACACACACACACACACACACACACACACACACACACACACACACACACACACACACACACACACACACACGCGCACACACACACACGCGCACACACACACACACGCACACACACACACACACACACACACACGCGCACACACACACACACACACACACACACACACACACACACACACACACACACACACGCGCGCGCGCACACACATGCACACACACGCACGCACACACACACACACACACACACACATACACACACACACACACACGCACACACGCACACACACGCACACACACACACACACACACACACACGCACACACTGACACACACACACGCACACACACGCACACGTACTCCTTCACCACCACATTCCATCCATCCACCATTCCATTCTATTCGTCACGGTGAAATACACAAGCGTCGCACTTCAAGAATGAATTGCTTTGCTACGAACCACACGCGAGGGCTTCCGGCGCACGGGAATGCTTAGAGCTGACTTTCCTCTCGAGCTGGCCTTTGTGTCGTGCGGTAAGCCTCCTGCGGCATTTGGGCCTGCCGTGAAACCAATTAGTTTCGACCGCGACAACGAGAGCTGACATTCTGTACGTTCCGGGGATGGCTAGCGTCGCCACGGCAGGAAAGGCGTCACTCTGGTGCTGCCACTGCCGAGTCGTATGTCTCCACGACCCAGCTATGTTAAAAGCGCACTCGTGTGCCACATAGATGAAGGTTATGGCGATAACAATGAGGTGTTGCGGCACAAATCCGGGGTGTATGGTGACGTGTGCCTGCGGTGTGAATGAGCGAGATATTTTGTTATGCGATCCCCGCCCGCGTATCGAACACTTGGAATAGCCATTCATACTCTCTCTCTCCCCCGGTTCGCGTTTTCTTCAAGGTAGATGACATTGACACCATTTCAATTTAGTGCTTGACATGAAAGGGTTTGACTGAGGTCTGGGCATAACGTCACAGAAGAGCAAAGAAAAAAAGATCTGCGATTTTTCTGCCTTAGTTTTCTTCACACGTAGATGTACTGTAAATGTACATACACGTAGACGTACTGTACGCAATTACTCTACTCAGTCTAGTCGTTCACAGTCGTAGGCTCTTGTTTTGACTCTACGACTCAAAATAAACATTGTTGAGCCTGGAATTGCGCAGGGTGTTAGCCATTTTTCATCCAAAAAATGGCTTGAGCTTGGGAGAATAATTGAGTTCAGAAGTCGTAGGCTTTTTGCAATGCTGAGACCTTTGGTGGCAGGCTCCGCAGTATAAATATAGACTTTCGAATGCCTGGGAAGCTCGAAAAACCATTTTTCACTGCGTAATCAGGTTTTGTACAAGATGAGTTTATCGTTCGGTACACTCTTGCAGGGACAGGCTAGTAAGCTATGAAGATATTACGGAGGACTATCGGTTAAACAGGATAGAACACCCACCGGCAGATAGGACACTAAATACGAGCCACGAAAGCATCTGGAAGCGCTTAGAAACAAGAACTTTTCTGAATCCAGCTACCCTTAGCCGGCGGTCACCAAAACAGTTTTCAGATAGATGCAAACTATGTCAGGATAGGGCGGATCTGGCACATATGATATCGATGTGTTCAGAAATCGAAAATTAAAATCAAGAGACAAAATTAGAGCACTGCAGAATCTACATTGGAGTAATGCGAAAGCACGGATGCTGCTGTTGGTTGCTTCTAGTAGATTACTTCACTTCTTGTTTGCCCATTTAAATGGGCCTTATACGCCTCATACGCTTCATATATCTGAAATACCGTAAGGCTGCGCCCCGACTACTGCGAGGAGCCGAGCCACAGCCCTATTTATCCTCCTAGCATGACGTCACAATCAGCGAGCGCCATCTCTAGGCTGTGACAGAGCGCCGTGTATGGACTCGCCGCCACCATCCGATGGCGCGAGCTGGGGCCCCGTCTCTCGCTCTGGTGTTACGTCACACGGTCACGTGAAAATGGCGTGATGTCACCGCTGCGGCTCCTGTAAGGACTCACCGCTACCATCCAATGGCGCGAGCTGGGCCGAGAGACGGGGTAGACCAAGAGACGGGGCGCCTCTCGGTATGGCGTGACGTCACACGGTCAGGGGAAAGGTCATGTATGGGGGCGCCACGACGCGCCAAAGGCTCGAAGTGCTAGCAGTATTGCTTTCGCAATGAAAACAACAATTTTGGGAGACTATTGTTGAGATCACACCCTGAAACTCAGCTGGATCTAAACCAACTGGCCGAACTCGCCGCCTGGGTCCAAGGACTTAAGACCGCCGACTAGGCGGATAAGCCTCCCCATCCCTGTGGTGTGGGGGCCTTGCCCGTGGTTGCCGTAGGATGATGATGGTTGTTGGTTGAGGTCGGTCTGTACCCTCACAGGAGGGCTGCACCCAGTGCACCCTCCCCGCCATCTAACAAGGCAAGTTGATGCCTATTCTGTATTTGTTGCCCCCCCCCCCCCCCCCCATTACGTCTTATATTATAGTACATACCTTGAATATTTTAATGGAAGCGCATTGTCCCTATACTTAATTTCGCCGCCAAGTCGAATGTATTACCACGAAGCAATCTGGTTTCCCTTACAAGGGTAATTATTCATTATATGAAAGAGATATGCACTGTAGAGCAAGGGTGAAGTAAATGCATCCACTCCATATTTTTGAGATTACATAATGTCTTAAGGCCTGATAAACCTCCGCGTTCTTTTTTTTTTGCCTGGAAGAAGATATACTTGCATATCATTAACACAGTTGGCTTTAGGATGCGTAAGACTAACACGTTTAATTAAAAGAAGTGACGAAGTCTGTAGCGAAGAATTAGGGAGATAGTTTTTTGTGATGGCCACAGATAACTTACACAACTTGCGGTATCACTATCATATTTTAAACAAATTGGCTTGCATAGCATTTTTATTTCGATCATCCACAAAACTCAAATATCCTGCAAATGAGAGCCCTGTACGTGCGAGCCAGATTAGTATCTTTGCCAGTAATTTCAACATTTATTGATCTGAGTCTTCCTGATAGTCCACGAAAGCGTTGCAAGAGTTCCATCCGCTTTGTGTAAAACTGTGACGAGACGAAAGGCATACACAGGCAGGAAGAACAAGCCGTTCAGCTGAGCTGAACAGAGCGATGGTCACAGTTCTAAGTACTGTAATAATAGTTTGGCGATAACTAAATCAGGTCACAAAATAAGGCTAGAGCAAGGTAATTTACTGCAAGACGTATTGTAACCGGAACGAGATGAATTTTAAAAAGCTGCAAAAAGAAGCAGCGTCATGGCTCATAGAATTCAGTATCTTCGTCAGCAAGACAAAAAAAGTTGTGCACTTCAGAAGGGATGCGCATCTATAAAAAGAAGCAAGCGAACATAAAAAGGGAACTTAGAGGACGAGTAAACGTCAAAATGTCGCAGCGGTTGGAAATAAGTTTCCACAGCCATTCCGGCTCTCACGTTTGCCTCCCCTTCTGGCCTGATGTTACAGTAAGTTAGGGCATAGCAGTACATGCTTCCAAAGCGGTCGTTTGAGCCGGCAACATATCCGGGTCGGTTGGGCGGGGAAACAGAAGTAGACCGCAGAGGTTTCTTGGCAGCAGCGTCGGCGCAACGCGATGAGGACATCGTTGGGACGTGATTTTCAGGGGTGGTTTCGCAGAGAGCGGATTCAAGCCCTGTTATGCTGAAAGCCGTTTTGGAAGTAAAGTGTTTATAGCCCTCGCATCCCAATCCTGGCATAGCGCTCTATTACTCTGTACCCAGAGACCGCAGCCGACGGCGGTATCTGTGGCCCACATTGCCGTGTGAGAGATGACTAACATTGTCATCATGTTTGTCATGTGAAATGGCGCTCTCGGAGGTAGACCACCTGTAGTAACAATAACCGGGTAAGCCCCTGTGTTGACTGGGGCTTTCTTTACTCCAGCCAATAAACCTTTCACAAGAGCGTCATAGATGACGTGTTGGGTGCACGCGCAATGGGCGTAATTTGGCTGGTAGGCAAAACATTCGGGTGCGGGTGGCGCGATGGAGTCGGTTACTGTTTTTCTCAATACCACCCACTTGTTGCGTAGCAGAACGCGATAATTGAACGAAGATGACGAGTGACACGCATTTACGCAGCTTTGGAAGCAAAAAAAAAAAAAATTTTTCTTTAAGCATGCAAAGAAAGAAGCGACAGGTGTCATGCGTTGGCAGGATCTGATGGTACCTGATTGTGAGAACAGGTTGGCGTGCCTACTCGTGCATTCTTGAATTTTTTTGGTAAACGAACAAGCACTTAGTTTGTTCTATTCTCCTTCAGAACGAATTGCACTCTGCAATGATCAGCGAACTTTCGCTCAAAGACTCGGACGGCATGCGATTGCTGGCAGTCTTGTCAAAACGTCTTGTTCACCTGTACGTGCAGCGGATTACGTTCTAGAAGCCGGCTTCTGTCATGAGGGAGGCGGGTCCTAAAAACAGTCAGCATCATGATCGCTGAAGTACGTCAGCAGCATTGCAAGAAGGAGCCGTAAAATGTATCGCTCTTCAGCACTGCTATTCGAAAAGCGGTTTCACTGGCATCATTCAAGCGAACCCTTGAAGTTGTGTGTCTTGCGTAAAAATCCTTCAATGCACGCAAAATAAGTCGTTAATTTTCATAACACTGTTTCTACCAATACGCATCGCATTCGTTGTTCTGCGCTTCATTTACACTGAGTGGTATAAGTATGCGGACGACGTGTTCCCTAAAATAAGTTTATTATAGCGCTGTAGTACTTGCGAGCGGGCTAGTTGGCTATACTACTCCTACGACCTCCGGCGCTGCATGGTTTAATTCTCTTGTGTGTGTATTGTTTTTTTGTGTATAACCATGCAGCGCCGGAGGTCGTCGGAGTATTATAGCGCTACCTGGCGACCCGCTGACGTGGTGTTCTCTCTGGCAGATATAGAATGTGCGACCCTTCATACAATAAACACGCTTTTGGTGACCGAATCACGCGAATGTAGCCGAAATACTTTTCCTCGCACACGAGACTCCTGTAAAATGTTGGTTGGGAGATTACTTAGAGCAGAAACACCTCGTCTTTGTCAGGCCGAGCGTATATTAAACGACACAAACTAAAATTATTTCTACTTGATAGAAGATTCCCCCAGTCAAGCACGGAGCCGTGAGTACACTACTATTTTCGCTCCCGACTGACCACACTTTGTGGCGCTCAAATGCGAGTCGATCTTGGAAGATATATTAAAAACAAAACAAAAACGAGAAACAAACCCACTATCGGTCGAGATCTGCAATAACCTCATTTACGTGTACGGTCTACATGTTTCAGGCATGTTCTAAGAACACAAAAATAATAATCATCATAATCATAATCAGTCGCACTATACCCACTGCAAGACGAAGGCCTCTCCCATACCACTCCCATGATTACTGAAAAAAATCATGGGGGACACTTAAGCTTCGCCTTTAAGAGTATGATGTGAGAGCACAGGCTACCACCGCGCATATAAAGCCCCGCTTTAGCCAAGCCGTATGAACCTGTCTACGTGGTCAAGGGGGGAGGGGAATTAAAACGTCATGACAGGCTCACTTTGATATCGCCCTCCCATATGAAAAGAGACACCCAAATTGGCAGCTCCTGCCAAACGTAACGTACAGTCGCGGTCAAAAATACGCAGCCCACGTCTTCGGCCAACGTAGCCTCTGCGGCTCCAAAGCCGCTCCGCCAGCCGAAGCCTTGGGCTGCGTATTTTTGAGCGTCATTGTACGTCAGGCAACCCTACGTCCAGTCAGTGCGCGACCATGTTAGCTGCTGCCACCTGCCCGCGCTATGCTCGTGATTTGTCGCTCAAAACGTCGACGCGGGATATTCTAGTAAACGGATCTTCTACGCTGTCGCGTTAAAATGTCACCGTTTGCCATACTCTTGCGATCATTTTTGCAGATGCGAATCGCTAATGGTAGCAGGAGTGCAGCGTACTTGCGCTTGTTCTAACCACGATTAATGTACAATATGGGACAAAAACTGCGCATCGTCAAGAACTCCACGACGCCCAGAAAAACCCGGAGACGGGGCAGAATAAGAAGCCTTTTCCCATCAAGCCAGTTTTTTTTTTCGCCGCGCCGACCCGCCGACCGGGATTCTTGACGTCGCATTGTTTGCAGGTCTGTAGATGGCGAATGAAACCTTTGTAACTAAAACCGCTTTGAAAGACTTCTTCAGAAGGCCCTTTAGAAGGCTTTTTTAAAAAGCATCTCACTTGTTATTTGCCAGCGGGGTTTTTTACACGAACAAACTGGTTAGTGGCAAGGCGATTCATGCGTGTGTTTGGGAAAAAGAAAACAAACCTGGCCACAGACAGGGAGGAGCGTGTGCCTAGGAAAGTATATCGGGTTTATTGAAAACGACCTATTTTATCCTCTTTCAATAAACTCCACTGTAAAAGCTTAGTCTTGACATAAAAATGGCGATTTTGTTTATTTTTAACGGGGTTTACTCTCTGAAAGCAACTACGACAGAATTAGAAGGATGATTTATAGTCTGTGGGGTTTAGCGTCCCTAAGCGATCCAGGCCACGAGGAACGCCGTACTGGAGGGCTCCGAAAAGTTTGACAACCTGGGGTTCTTTAACGTGCCCTGACATCAGCCACCGCTGCATGGATGGCTTCCGCATCCTTGGGTACGGCATTCGGGCGCCTTACCGCTGCGCCACCGCACGGGGCTGAACTAAAAGAGATGAAAGCGATGAAGGGAGGATAGGTAGATCTTGTTCCTGACTAAGAAACGCGAACAAAAGACAAAGATGAAAGAGTGACTAAGAAATCAAAAACGTTTACTCGCAACGTCAACTAGTTAGTATGTTGTTACTGCTGACTCTATGCCATCTGACCACTATGATGTCCTGTTTCGACCAATGAGGAAATTCGGTCTAACATGATGGTTGGGTTCATTGTGAGGAGACTCCCAATGCTGTCTAATTATAAACAAGGAAATAGATGAGCAGAAAACGAAACATTATTATCAGCTGCCTGATTATACCAACTGCAGCACGAAGGCCTCTCCCACATTCTCCAATTAACCCGGCCCTGCGCTAGCTCTTCCGCCCCCTGCTACGCTCTCCTTCCCCTGGAATTCAATTTGTTACCTTAAGCGACAATCAGTTATCTTTTATTCGCACTAGATGTCCTGCCCTTGCCTATTTCTTCTTTTTGATTTCGACTATGTCATTAACGCGTGTTATTTCTCTGACTTACTCTGCACGCTTCTTATCTCAACGTTACACCTGTAAATTTCGTTCCATAGCCCTCTGCGTTGTCCTGAACTTAAGTATAGAACCCTTGTCGTTAGCTTCCAGGTTTCAGCCTCATAAGTGGGTACAGGTAAGACGCAATAGTTTTATACTTTCGTTTTGAGCGATACCGGAAAGCTGCTATATATAATCTGCGATTACGTGCCAAATGTGGTCCATCCAGATCTTATAAAAATAAAAAGAAGCATAATACGCATCATGCCTTCTACGGTTTGCAGTTACACCACATTCAGTGAGTTTTTGACGTGAGTTGACGGAGTATCTGTATTGCTCCGTTTTCCCGGCTCTCGTGACTGGCTGACTGGATGGCCGGTGTTTATGAAAACCGTGAACGTTAACGAATGCTTCCTGAAACCTGAAACCAGTTTCAATTTCCACGACGTCCCGTCAAGTGTTTTTGTCACTCTTTGCACATGAAAGGTGACAAACCCGCAACTTTTCCTTCAGCCTCACTTATTTCAGAATGATGGGAAATGTACGTAAAGTGTAACGTTTGCAACGATTGCAAAACAGAAGAAATAAAATTTTAGTCAAGCAATTAATTACCCACGGAACATACAGTGAGAAAGTTCGGTTGTGCATTCTCGCAAGAAAAATCGTCTCCGGCGCTACCAACGCTTACTTTGGAAACACACGCACGCACGCACGCACGCACGCTCGCACACACACACACGCACACGCACACGCACACGCACACGCACACACACACACACACACACACACACACGCACGCACGCCCCCCCCCCCCCCCCCCCACACACACACACACGCACACTTGCGTCGGCAGAAATAGCTTTCGTAGCACTGCACGCAATTACCAGGATACCATACAAGTGCGTGTATTTAAGTTTGTGTGTGCTGCGAATTACCAGGTGGCCATCGTACAAAACTGACGACTCCCAGAGGGTCTCCCGATTCGCGGTACCCTCCGAATACCCTCGCCCTGATTGATGATGGAATCGAGCGCATTCTAGGTCTCCGCTGCCAAGGCTGCTGAGACTTTGAGTAACTACTAAGGCAAGAAAAAAATCCAACAAAAATGGCGGCTCGGCGTTCTTTTTTCCGCTTTGAGCCACCCACCTTTCTCCGTTTTATAGCACGCGCACGTTCAAGGGGCCCTTTCGGCGCTTTCACTGATGCTGATCGTGCTGTCGTCGAAATATTTTCCAGCTCTCTCCTTGCTGCAGAACTCCCTCGCTTCCGAATCTCTTGGCTGGCTCTGTGTGTTATTTCGTTTCAGTGTGAGTTCGCATTAATAAATAATGGGCGGCCGAGAAAATTGGAATAACCACACGGAGGAGGACGAGGTCTTCTTCCGGCTTGTCGAATGAGGCCCGGAATAGCTGCGGTAGGGAACGATTGGTGCATAGGAAGGCGAACAAGAACAAGGCACAGACAAAATAAAAATTGAGGAATGGCGCGTTACGGAAAAAGTGTTTTTTTTTTTCCTGACTGGAGACAACAACAACAACAGAGAAATAAAAACTAGAAAACAAAGACAGGCGGGCTGTTATCCCCTCCGGCACTCCTCACATTGGCGCCTGTGTGCCGCCAAGAACGCTCAGACCGCAGCCATGTTTCGCTCGCACTTTTCTCACCCCGTACGGAAAACAATTGCCGCTCAGTTGCCTTTCGGGCCAAGACGAGAAATCCGGAAGCGAACGACTCTCACTTCGCCCGGGGCCCCATTAGTCATTCCGCGCAGGCTGCGGCGCCTTCCAGCACGGATTCTTGGAAGGCGAAGCCTGCCTGACTGTGGATTAAAGCGAAAAGAATAAGCGACGGTGTTGAAAGCTGAGAGCTCTAGAGATAAGTAGGAGCGCTGCAGTTTACTGTATCCTATGCTTTGCACCGGTCGTCGAAACATTATCATTTTCAGTAGCCTCGTCACTCATCGCTGGGAATGTTCACGCTAATAAGAGAGATATTTTCTTCTGTGACTCGATGTCATAGTCACTTTATCCGAGGAATCGTACATTATCAGCAGTAAGTAATTCTTGTTATATTTAAGGTCTATTCACACTTGCGAGTCGCGAAGGGCGCGTGACGGGCTGTCGCATGCGACCAGAGAGCTGCACAGCATGACCGATGTTCACACTTGAAAATGCGACCTGCAGGTCACTTTCCACATCTTGTCTATCTTGACTATTTACCACATAGAGCAAAGCTACCTTACGTTCACTTCAGCTGAGCCGCTGATTGGTTACCGGTTTGCGGTCGCAAAGCTGGAAAATCGAGTCGTGGTCGAACGGCCTGCGACTGTCGCTTTTCGACCAATGCGACCATTTACGACACTCGCTTTTCCACTAGTCTCAAGTGAGAACGGGCGTTTATGCGTTGCGACAAAACATGAACGCAAAGCTTTATCATTCAAGAGCAGCGCAATGCATGAGCCGCGGAAGCATAGTTTAGCGTTGGCTGCTTGGCATGGATGAGAAGAAGGGCTGGGATTAATCGGGTAATGCACTGAACTTGCGAAACGCGAAATGAATTGTAGAAACGTTCTTGTTTATGCTGGCAGAAGTATATGAGTTTCCCAAATAATCGCAGCAACAGTATTTCCTTTCATATTTATTCATGAAAGGCCAACCTGCCAGGTATGTAGAAGGCGTGCTGGATGAAAGCTCATTGCGAAATATTGTCCTCGTGCTACAGAGTTTTGTAGATGAACTGCTTCGTTTCCACATCGTAGAAGGCTAGAATTCCGCCATCGATTTTGGATGTTAGACTCTTAGATATCACTACAGTTATCAAATGTTCCATGATACTCGTAACAACGCCATTCTTGAGAAGTATATTAGTTTCTTGCACTTCAGCGACTGAAATGATGAATTTTCCGGCACTTCAAAGTTATTGTAATAGCTGTAAAGTGCTGGCATTGAATGTATCGAACGCTATATACAGCTCAAAGAGTGGAATTAGCCGGGGTAGTTGGTACATTTCAGCGTACAATAAAACGCGACAAAACACGAGATCAAAAAGAGGCGTGGTAACTGTCTCACTTGTTTTCTGTGGACACCGCAACCGCGCCGTAAGAGAATGGAGGAAGGTGGGAGTGAAAGTGGAAAGTGAGAAAGAAGAGCCGTAGTGGAGGGCTACGGAGTAATTTCGACCACCTGGGGATCTTTAAGGTGCGCTGACATCGCACAGCACACGGACGCCTCTTCGTTTCGCCTCCATCGAAGCTCAGCCGCCGAGGTCGGGTTCGAACCCGGGTGCTCCGGCACAGTAGTCGGGCGTCTTACCACTGCACCACCCCGGCGGGGCCCACCTCCGCTGCCTCGTGCAGATAGAAGAGAATATAGAGAAGAAAGAAAAGGCAGAGGGAAAGAAAGACGCGCGCCGCAACAACAGCCGTCGTCCACCACCAGCGGTGGCGTGTGCAATGACAGCCTACAACAGATACCCGCTCTAGTGCTACTAACGAGGCATCTCCTACACAATCATCTGTTTCTGGAGGTTGCCGCGAACTAATTGTAGCCCTCGATGAGATAAAATCTGGTCAGTCAACTTTGTTAAATGAAATAAGATCCATAAAAGTACAACTTGCAGAGAACGATAAAAAGTTCACAGATATACAAGAAAGGTTAACAAAAATTGAAAAGGAATGTAACGCATTCCATCAAATCAAAGAAAGTGTCAACGTTGTCCAAGAGCTCTCTGCGAGCAACTCAGAGCAGATTGCCGCTTTGACAAGCCGCCTTGACGACGCCCAGGATAGGGCGCGCCGACAAAATCTGGTGTTTTTCGGGCTGACGGACGCCGTAGGCGAAACATGGGCGCAGTCCGAAAAAAGGTCACCGAATTTTGCTCCACGCAGTTGAAAATCACTATCCAGCCACGCGATATCGAACGTGCGCACAGGCTGGGTCAGTATCAAGACGACAGCAACAGACCTGTAATCGTCAGGTTTTCCCACTTCAAAGATAAGGAGTCAGTTATTGGGGTTGCCAAAGACTGCAAGGGATCTGGCGTTAGCATCTCCGAAGATTTCTGCCCTCGAACTCGCTCCGCCCGAAAACGCCTTCTACAATTTGCAAAATCCCAAAATGCTACCTACAAACTCCGGCACGATGTCTTAAAAATCGGAGACAAAGCTTATAAGTTCGATCATAAAAGCCAGAAAGTATTAGAACGTTTACCATAGCAAACCGTATTAGCTCAACCTCAGAACTGTGGCCACATCTCTTTTCTTTTTACTAACGTCCGAAGCCTCCTGCCGAAAAGTGATGCACTAAACAGCCTTATCAGCACATCCCACGCAAACTTATTAGTACTAACAGAAACCTGGTTGAACTCATCTAATAACGACTCCGAAGTTGAATCCTGCTTTCCAGATTCCGACATTTTTAGATGCGACCGCTTCGACCGGAGAGGCGGCGGCGTCCTTATAGGTGCTCATCCCACACTGATGTGCACTCGTGTCTTCATTAAATGCAATGCCGCGCATCCACATTTAATCATCGGTGTTTGCTACCGCCCCCCAGACACAACCAATACTTTTGTTCCCGAGTTTCACGACGCCCTGCATGCTGTAACGTCCCAATTCCCAAACGCGTCCATCCTCATGTTTGGTGACTTCAATTTTCCGTCAATTATCTAGTCCGATCTCGCAGCTACAACCTCGAAGCAAACCATTGAAAGTCATTTCGTTCACACGTGTTTAACATTTGGATTATCACAAATGGTCAATTCACCAACTAGAAGCACCGCGCGCGTTTCTAACATACTTGATCTCATATTAACATCGCATCCCGATAATCTCTTCCCTCAGTTATCTTGACGCCGTTAGCGACCACATAGTAATCCACAAAACATTTAACTGCATGCGCAAACGTCCGAACGCTAGAACTAAAAAAAATACCATTATACGACAAAGGTGATTACATATCTATCAACACTGAGCTCGAAGAATTCTGCGACATATTCCTTTCTGAGTTTAAAGAACGTTCAGTTGATGTAAACTGATCAATGTTTAAAACTAAAATGCAGTACCTAATCAAAAAGTACATACCTGTGAAGATTATTCGCGACCGTCCTTTATCACCATGGTTTACATCATCTCTAAAACGATTAAAAAACAAAACAAAACGACACTTCAGAGCGGCAAAATCTACTAACACCCCACGTGCATGGCAGAAGTATCATTCTACATTAAAATTTTTTCGCTCGCTCCTAGTAAAGTCTAAACGATTATTCTTTTCATCGACACTACCTTTATTAATCCGCAACAACCCTAAACAGTTCTGGAGGATTATTAACCCAAAACGTTCAAATACACGCGTCTTCTTAACTAACGAGTCAGGCATTCCTTTATCTGATGGCGACATTGCTGAGGCCCTCAATCGTACTTTCAGTGCGGTTTTCACTCGAGAGACTAACGCAAACCTCCCTCCCTTTCCCATTTTCACTCATCCGAACATGACGGACATCACATTTACACCTCATGGCATAGCAAAAATTATCGACTCTTTGAAGCTCACATCATCGTCAGGAGTTGACGGCATCAACACAAAGGTTTTGAAGAACACCAAGCATATAACTAGCATAATCCTAACACACATCTTTCAGCAGTCTTTATCATCTGGCACAGTCCCTCAAGACTGGAAAGTGGCCAAGATCGTTCCAGTTCCTAAGAAGGGCTCAGGTAACATTTTTCGCCCCATTTCTCTCACAAGCGTATGTTCTAAAATCTACTCACATGTCGTCAACTTCCTTACATCCATTAAATTTTTTCCATCCCAATCAGCACGGTTTTCAGAAAGGCCTTTCTTGTGACACGCAACTTGCATTGTTTTTAAACGACATTAGTTCCAACTTAGACCTTAATATTCCTACTGATGCACTCTTCTTAGATTTCGAAAAAGCATTTGATAAGGTTCCCCACAAGCGACTATTACTAAAACTGTCGAGAATTAACTTAAATGCATCTGTATTTAATTGGATCGAAGATTTCCTTACTAACCGCTCCCAGTTTGTTCTCGCTAACGATTACGCTTCCAGCCTCACCCCTGTTCTCTCCGGTGTACTCCAAGGTACCGTACTTGGTCCTCTTCTTTTCCTTATTTATATTATTGACCTACCCAACTCCATCTCTTCTAATATCCGCCTTTTTTGCCGATGACTGTGTCATTTACCGTCCCATACATAACCCTACTGATAATTTGGCTCTTCAGGCCGATCTGGCAAAAGTCGAGGAATGGTGTCGAAATTGGTTAATGACCCTAAATGTTAACAAAACGGCCCTAATTACCTTCCACAGACGCCAACACTGTTCTTCGTACAACTACTTACTAAACGGAACCACTATCTCCTCGGTATCGTTTTTGAAATATTTAGGTGTCACAATTTCCAGTGATCTTACATGGCATTCTCACGTTACATCCGTTACTAACGATGCTAACCGCACACTTGGCTTTCTTCGGCGTAACCTAGCTCAGGCACCTTTTTCTGTTAAACATCTAGCTTATGTAACCCTTGTAAGGCCCAAATTGGAGTACGCATGCGCATTGTGGGACCCGCATCTTCAAAACTTGATATCTACCATTGAATTAACACAAAACCGTGCCGCTAGATTTATCTTCTCTGACTATTCTCGTAATACTAGCGCCACTAATCTAAAAGCTAATGCCGGTCTCCCAAGCTTGCAAGCACGCCGTAAAATATCTAGACTCTGTTTATTTCATAAATTTTATCATGCCTTATCATCTAGCACAGCAGTCATCATGCCGATTCATCGAACATCCAGTCGCCACAACTTGGCTGTTTATCCGCCACATGCCCGAACGACAACGCACCTCAACTCATTTTTTGTAAGGACAGCCATCGACTGGAACGATCTTCCCGCTGACATCGTCGCTCACTCTAACCCAAGCCATTTCAGAACAGCCATTGAACAATTTTTTTTGTTAATCTCGACAATACTGTCAAGCCTACCCCTCATGTAGAACCCCGTACTCCTGGGGTCATTGAGGTATTATAAATAAATAAATAAATAAATAAATAAATAAATAAATAAATAAATAAATAAATAAATAAATAAATAAATAAATAAATAAATAAATAAATAAATAAATAAATAAATAAATAAATAAATAAATAAATAAATAAATAAAAATTTGGTGTCAGGCTAGGCCCCGCTGCAAGCGGCGGTGACCCACCTGTACAAGCTCCAGCAACGTGATTGCAAGGGTCCTGGCAGGCTGATTTTGATATCATCCTCTCATATGAAATGAGAGGCCTGATTTGGCAACTCCTGCCAAACGTGAAGTCAGGCAACCTTACGTCCAGTCTGTGTGCGGCCAAGCCAGCTGTCAGCTAACGCCTGTCAGCGCCAAGCTCAGATCACCAGCGTCGGCGCCGGATTTTCGGTGAATAACGCTTTTAACGATCTCGCGTTAAAACGCAGTTGGCGGTTAAAAATGCATGACGCAGTTGTAGGGGCGAAGCCTCATGCACAGGCGTAAGCATCATCAGAAGCAGTAACTGGCCACTAAAGAACCAAACGTGCTTTCGCATTATAGCAGGTAAGGATACTTATGTGTCCCCAGAATTTTTCTCATTTTTTTTCGAGTGGTTAGATGGACGAGTCGATCGTTTAAGCCAGCGTGATCGACGTAGCCCTGATATTTCGCGGACTATCAACTTGCAATGTAAATTGAAATGAATAATGTAGGCTGTCGTCCCAAGCTTGTAAAAGCATGCTTGACGACACTTCCTGAAGTGCTCCCTACGTCAAACCTCCAAATATGCAATAAACGTTTTTACCACCACCTCCCATGTATGCACGGTTTAGTTTGAAATGTCCTCGCTGCCGCGTGCTCTAGGTGTGAAGCTTTTTCACACACTTTCCTTGGAAATTTTGTGCTGCACACGGACGTCACTTCGTTTCGCCTCCATCGAAACGGCGGCTGCCTTTCGATGGGGGCGAACCGAAGTGGCGTCCGTGTGCTGTGCGATGTCAGCGCATGTTAAAGATCCCCAGGTGGTCAAAATTACTCCGTAGCCCTCAACTACGGCTCCCCTTTCTCTCTTTCCACTTTCACTCCCACCTTCATCCCTTCCCTTACGGCGCGTTTCAAGTGTCAATCAATCAGATACTGCGCCTTCCCTTCCTGTGAACCATATCATCATCAGCCTGACTATAACCACCGCAGGGTGAAGGCCTCTCCCATATTTCTTCACTTAACCTGGTTCTGTGCTAGCTGCATCCACTTGACCCCCACGAACTTCTTAACCTCATCCGCCTACCTAACTTTCTGCCGCCCCCCGCTACGCTTTCCTTCCCTTGGAATCCAGTTTGTTACCCTAAGCGACCATCGGTTATCCTCTCTTCGCACTACATGTCCTGCCCATGTCTATTCCCTCTTAAGTTTCACTAGAATGTCAGTAACTTGAGTTATTTCTCTGACTCACTCTGCACGCTTCCTATCTCTTAATGTTACCCCTACCATTTTTCGTTCCATAGCCCTCTGGGTTGTCCTCAACTTAAGTAGAACTCTCTTGGATAGCCTCCACGTTTTAGCCCCATAGTTGAGTACAGGTAAGATGCAACTGTTGTATACTTTCCTCTTGAGCGATACCGGTAAGCTGCTAGTCATAATCTGCGAGTGCTTGCCAAATGCGCTCCATCCCAATCTTATTCTTCTTGTTATTTCCTTTTCATTGAGTGAACCATATATTTTTATTATTATATTATTAACTTCGTGCTTAGCAACTATTACGAGCGTAGGAGAGGGCTGTGACCGAACGCTATGAAAATTGGCATGATAAAATGGTTTTAGGCGTGCTATTGGGCGCATAGAGATTAATGTCTAGATCGCGCTGTCGTATCCTCTCCGGCGCGGCACTCAGTGTTTTTCTCCTTTTTTTGGCGACCTAATTATCGACAGCCTCTACCCAGTGAAATCACGCGTGCCTTATGACGTTCAAAGGCAGATTTCGCTCGAAAGGCCAGCGTCGGTGGTCGCTGCAAGTGACGAGAACGGCAGTTAAAAAATGTTTGCAAATTATTCGCTGACTTTTCAGGACTTATGATTGGCATACACGTTCGGTGGTATTTGCTGCACACATTATAAGCATTTCAGAGGCACTTCTTGATCACCACCTTGTGTCTCTGATTTTTCAATTCACAAGGAGCTGCTTAAGACAAGACGCGTTTCCTTTCCAGCAGATGTCCTGATGTCTGTATACCAGATACATATAGCGGAGACGTACTAGCGTGCATGTATACCGGTTTACCGGACGGCCGCGGGTTATGTGCTGTGGCCACATCTACGTCAGTATCCGTGCCCAGCAGGGGTCCGGTAATACGGTATACGCCTACGTTAGTACGTCTCTGCTCTGCTAAATCTTCCCTACTATGAAGAATAGAACATTTGTGAAAGACAGTATTTACAATACCACTTTGCACCAGGAGTTCCGAGATGTAATTCTATTGTCACTTCTCAATGAATCCAATGTTTAGTATAAATTTATGGCCAAGGAGGTTAAGTTCTTTTCTTCGCTACTTCTCAATACAAAAAACTAACGGAAATGTTTCTTTATTTCACTTCTTAAAGTGTGATGGCATGTTCTTGCAACACTAAGCTGCAAATTCGGAGCATGTTGCTTCGCAAATTCTGAATAAATCAGCCACTACATACTGCATGGAGGGAGTTCAGCTCATATCCGTTAACAGGCGGGGTACATTAAGCATTATTAAGAGCTAACGGCTTGCCGCCGCGACTGCCGTCAGGAGGTTGCAACAGCGCCGACACCGGCGTCTTCTCCGGAGCTCATAGTTGCTGTCGACCGTTTATCAATGCCGAACGTAACGACCTCACCTGACGCCCACCCTCTTTTGTGCCCGACCGCTTTTTTGCTACTTTTTGTTCGTCGCCTTTCTTTATTATTATCTGCCGGTTTCATGGCCTTCCATCAATGGCGCGAGGGCAGTTTATTTCGCCAGTACTGCTCACGCGTTTGTGCTTTGGAATATAAATAGAACGAGACAACGGAACAGGGCCGAAGCAAGCTATAAAACACCTTGAAGGCTTACTATCGCTGTCCGCGATGTGACGTGCGCAGCAACGAGGCGAACGCACATTAGAGGGCATAGTCGCTCAGTTCGTTCAAGTTAATGTTTCTCGAGACTTGAGCAATCGAGATGCCGGAGACGGAGCTATATTTACGTCGACTACCTTTCGATATTGGCTGCCTTCGGGTATAGAGACAAGGTTGAACCCGGAGTGTAGTGCTTTCCGCTCGACTCCACTCCAGGACTCTTGACGTTTATTTCTTTCTCCTCTTAGCGTCCTTTATTGGCGTACTTTAGACTGCGCAAGCAGTGCACAGCTTGATCGGACGTTGAGAGTTTCGTGCCATCAGATGCGTCATCTCGCTATATGCGGTTGCATTGTCGCGGCATGAGTTGATGCCTTTGACGTGAGCAGTTGGTGGCTTCTGTTTACTGTGACGATTTTTCGATTGTCATGAAATGTTTAGTTTGCTCCATCACTGTCTACATTGCGTTATATTTATGTTTCTTAATAATATTAATCGAATTATGTTTGTACACATGCATCCATTCACTCGCTTCTTGTTGACTTCAACAACTGGTACGCCTCGAAGTGGAGCTTGAAAAAAGAAGTGGACATACTTATCCTTCTTGCATATGAATCTTGGCGGTACGCTGTCATGTCTTCGGAATAACTGTGGTTGGGAAGGGAGCCGTAACATCATTTACTTCAAACATGCGGATAGCACTTTCACTCTTACGGTAAAGAGCTTCTTGAAGCACAGTTTTGGTTTGTCTGACAATATGCCAAGGTGACCTCTCAGGGGTTCTGACCACGGCTCCTTTTGGAGAGGATGTCACAACTTAACGAAGAACATCAGGCTGTCAGATGTTTCCTCTGTCGCCACAATGCCGTACAACATGTTGTGCGTTTCAACGAGGCACCGGATCTATTCTGTTAACAGGGACCACTTTGATAATGGATGGAAGTCGGCTTGTAGAACGCATCAAAGTTTGAAGTCTACCTCACTTTGAGATTCAATGTTTGCTCGGTAGTACTAGGCTCGGAAAGGAGCAGCCGTTTGCAATAGGTAGAGAAGAACGGGAAGTGGTAGGCGAATCAGGCAGTAGCCGCATATCGAGACCACGAACGAGAAATAACTATCAATAAGATTAGGATGGAGTGCATTTGCCAAATGCTTGCAGATTATGACTAGCAGCTTACCAGTATCGCACAATAGGAAAGTATATATACCTGTACTTACCTATACGGCTAAAAAGGGGAGGCTAACGAAAATGGTTCTACTTATGTTGATAACGCAGAGAGTTATGGAATGTAAAATGATAGGTGTAACGTTGAGATAGGAAGCGTGCAGAGTGGGTCTGAAAAATAACTCGAGCTAATGAAATTCTAGAAGAAATTACGAAAAGGAAATGGGCATGGTCAGGGCATGTAGTGGGAAAAACGGATAACCGATGCTGGCTAAGGGTATAAAATTGAATTCCAAGGAAACGAAAGCGTAGCAGTGGGTGGCAGAAAGTTGCGTGGGCAGACGAGGTTTAGAGGCTCGCAGGGGTCAAAAGTGGATGCAGCTAGCACAGGACCGGGGTATTTAAGGAGTATGGAAAAGGCCTTCGCCCTGCAGTGAGTATAGTGCGGCTGATGATGATAATGAAAAGGGAGAATGGCAGAAACTAATTTCGACGTTTTTGGTGAACAGCTCAGCATCCCTGTCTTAGGAGCTCTCGCCCCCCTTTGTACACAAAGAGTGACACAAGTACAATATAGGGAAATAACTGAATATATTAGCACTTATAACGAATATAGACGGTCTACTGAATACATAAAGCTGTGCGGAGCGTATTCAGTATCGCTCTTTCATCCTTCTGTCTCGTGCAGCTAGGAACACGTCGCCAAGGAAAGGCGCTAGACATGAACCAATACAGATCCCCTCTTTCTGAATAAAACATCGCCATTCCATTCCGCAAAAGTTGAAACGAGATATAGTGACAACAATTTAAGGAAACCAGTAGTGCAAATTCCGCTCTCATTCTGAAATGCAACACCACCATGTTCATCAATCAGGTCGTTGACAGAAGACAAATTTCTGCTTGAGGAATGGTGTAATCAGCCCTTTACGTTGACTGACAATCCACGAAGCTTCTTATTATAGTTACTTTCTAGGAACGCGATAACATCTTTCGAACTTTTCACTCTAAAAGGGTCGTCAACTGACAAGATTCAGTTTTTTCTACAGGAACTTCGCTACGTGCTGCTGCCATGTTCCAATTTCTGAGACAATTACACTGCAGGCACTGCAAAGAAAATGAAGATGACGATGATATCGACGTCTGTGCGCCAGACTATAAGGAATGTACAGTGTTATGAAAGAACCGTGACTCGTTAGCAAGGTGGATAATAGAAGTTCACTTGATAGGAAGGCTCTCGGAAGAATGCATCAGTGATTCCTATGTTGCGTTGCCAGAAAAAGAAAGACGGTACCTTGATTGCGAATATTGACAGGTGCGTGCTCATTGATTGTATTGTATTCACACGCATGAGAATTGCATGATTACACGTGCCTGGTATACGCATGTCAAGTGTGGACTGTACTCTTTCAGGCCGCCAGTAAGGTATTTGTACCTGCTGGCATCCAATAAAATTTTAGTTGTGAGTCAGCGCTGTGTGGTGTCCCTCATTCATCTCTGTTCTGTCGTTTGCGCTGTAGTGAAGAAGAAGAAGAAGAAGAAGAAGAAGAAGAACAAGAAGAAGAAGAAAAAGAAGAAGGAGAAGAAGATGAAAAAGAAGAAAAAGAAGGAAAAGAAGATGAAAAAAGAAAAAGAAGAAGAAGAAGAAGAGAAAGAAGAAGAAAAAGAAGAAGAAAAAGAAGAAGAAGAAGAATAAGAAGAAGGAGAAGAGAAAAAAAAAGAAGAAGGAAAAGAAGAAGGAGAAGAAGAAGGAAAAGAAGACGAAAAAAAAAGAAGAAAAAGAAGAAGGAAAAGAAGAAGGAGAAGAAGAAGGAAAAGAAGAAGGAAAAGAAGAAAAAGAAGAAGAAGAAGAATAAGAAGAAGGAGAAGAGAAAGAAAAAAAGAAGAAGGAAAAGAAGAAGGAGAAGAAGAAGGAAAAGAAGAAGAAAAAGAAGAAGGAAAAGAAGAAGGAGAAGAAGAAGGAAAAGAAAAAGGAAAAGAAGAAGGAAAAGGAAAAGAAAAAGAAGAAGGAAAAGAAAAAGAAAAAGAAGAAAAAGGAAAGAGGAGGAGAAAGAGGAGGAGGAAGAGGAAGAGGAGGAAGAAGAAGAAATCGTTGCTCTAGTTCCACGTTCCTCGGCTGCTGTTCCCTCCTTTTTGTGGTGTGCCTGCGTCTTCAGCACCGGTGATGCCGTTCTTTATGGCCAATGTTTTGATTAAGGCTAAGCCACTGTTCATGTGAATCTGAGGGCGCGTTTGTGAAGAGTAATGTCTTTGACCACATCAAAGTATGCGGAGGGTCGGCAGGTTGACTTGCCAACTGCCAGCCCAAAGCCTGCCACTTGAATCGTTCCAAAAAATGGAGTTAATGTAATTCTCGTGGCTCTTATCCGGATCGGTGACGGAATGATTAAAATGAAAACACCGAAAATAATTCAACAGGAAATGAGGTCTCTCACGACTCATTACTCGCAGATCTCTGAAGTGCGGCTTTTCGGTTGTAGAGGCATTGTTTGCAAGTCATCGCTTGTGTGGCAGACTTGCTTGAATGCAAACATTTCACTTCACTGCCAGTTAGGGCATTCGATCCTGAACAGCTAGCATGTGTCGAAGGTATGTGCGTGGTGTCAACCCAGTATCCTCCCCGCAGGAAATATTAGAAGAATTTCATGATGCGGGAGACGGAATGCTTTCTGCTTATCGATGCGGTCGAGAGGTGAACAGCTCGCGATTCCCCACTGAGTCGGTAATAAAAACCTTTTCGAGTTCATTTTGTCCCGATGAAGTACAAATTTGGCCTCTTGTATATCGTGTGGACCCTCTGCATTCCCGTCCTTTGCAATGCAGAAACTGCTGACGGTTTGGACATAGTGGCAAAGCGTGCAAGTCTACTACCCGCTGACGTGTGTGTGCACAAAACCATTCACTTGACAACTGCACCTCAGATCAGCCTCAATGTTGCCTATGCAATATCAGCCATGCAGCTGATGATGCAGACGGCCCAAAACACAGTGAAGAACAGAACGTATTACAGAGAATCAGAGAGAAGCGCTGCTCTATAGCAGATGCATACGCGCTTTTGGACAGGAAAAAAGAGTTGTACGCCAGTCGTGTGCGCTGCTCTGTTAGGAACATCAAGTCCAGTTTGACAACATCAATTTTATCTGCTATGGAAAAAGTCCTCAATACTGATGTTGAGTGTATGATGGCCATCTTTTCTGAAGCGTTGGCTCAGATGATAGCAGCACAATCAGTGTAATAATCAACATTGGATCAGGCTTTGACATCTTCATCTCTGCCAGCTTAATGCTATCCGTTTAACGGCCCCTTCTGAGGATTCTCAGGCACAAGCTTACATCAATATTTCCAGTAATACACATCGCACTGTCATCTGCGCCACAGATGTTGAGGTGACGTGCCCGTCTCAAAAGCGCCGTGGATCGTCACCGTCAATATCTAGTCTACCTCAGGTAAAAAAAAAAAAAAAAAAGAAGCTAAAAGCACTCTCTCAGACTGACGTCCTCAAAGAGGCTATTACTACCTCTTTAATTCACTAAAAGTCCTCCTTCAGACTGACGTCCTCAAAGAGGCTATTACTACCTCTTTAATTGATCCCAAATCATGGTCTTAAAATATTACAATGGAACTGCCGCTCCGTTCCGTCTTCCCTTCCTGATTTATAATTACGTTTTCACAAGCATAACCCTGATATTGTACTTCTTAAAAGAAACGTGGCTATGTCCTTATAAATCATTTTCACTGAAAAATTTCGGAATCTTCCGATCCGACCGCAATTTCGGCAGAGGAGGCGGATTGATAACAATGATATCCAAAAATATGTCATCATGCATCTATATCCAATAAAATCAGGCGTCTTGACTGTGAGCTTCTAGCAACCAGTATTGCACTTCCGCAGTGTGCCACAGTAAAAATAGCCAATGTCTACCTCCCTTTAGGCTTGTGCAGGACAGACTGTTCGAATGGGTTATTGACCGGCCCAAGCAGTACTGTAATTGCAGGGGATTTTAATTCACGTCATATTGACAGGGGAAGTCGGACAGATACCTGCGGTCAGCTTCTCTGGTCGTGGATGTCTACAGATGCTGTGCGATGCTGCAATACCGGAGCTATTACATTCATGCGTAGAGTTTCCCGCTCAGTCATTGACTTATCCTTATCAATTGGTGGGCTAGTGGTAACTAATTGGTACACACAGGATTCTGGCACATCCAGGGACCATTTCCCAATAACCTTCAAAATATGTTTATTTCCACTCAGAAATATTGGTAAAACCCAGCCGAAAACAACTACAGAAAATATTCTGTTGCTACGACAGAATTTCTGTGCGGTTTTTGTCGGGAAACCTGTTGTGACAACAAAACGTTCTGTAGTTTAATAATAATAATAATAATAATAATAATAATAATAATAATAATAATAATAATAATAATAATAATAATAATAATAATAATAATAATAATAATAATAATAATAATAATAATAATAATAATAAGAATAATAATAATAATAATAATAATAATTGGTTCACAGGAAGGGAAAGGCGCAGTATCTGTCACACTTGCTCTGTGGACACCTGACCCGCGCCTAAAGGGAAGGGAGGAAGGTAGGATTGAAAGTGGCATAAGAAATTTCTGTAGTTACAACAAAAAAGTGCTACACAAATACAGACAACAGAAATATACTACAGAAAAACTAAACAACATCAAGAAAAGTGCTACAGAACTACGCAAAAATCTGACGTTTACGACAGAACTACAGAATATTTTGTCGTATTTGTGACACGGTTCTGTAGTTTTGTTCGACTGGGAACCCAAACATTTGTTAACCACATCAGCTACAAAATTTGATATCCGCTTCTCTTGCTCCGGTAGTTAATACAAGCCGGTCCGACAGAGGTAAGTTTCTTCCTGCAAAATGCAGTACAGCAATCGGTATTTACTGTACTCGCGGCAACCTATACCAAACAGCGCCGCCTCCCTGGTGGACACAAGAATGCGAGAAAGCCTATCATCGTAGAAAAGCTGCCTGAAAGAGACAATCTTACAACTAGAGTCCAGCTAATTGGTTAAATTAAAAATTCTTCTCTGGATCTTTAAAAAGGACAATTGCAAAAGCAAAGGAGGAGTATAATCAGAAGGCTCTACATATGTTCATGGAGCATAACAAGTAATCACCAGTCTTCAACCCCACTAATTCAATAGTACTTACGCCACAGAGGGCTAAGCAAACCCTGGAATGCATTGCTCAGGGATTGGCGTTACTATTACAGAAACAGCGACAGGTCCCTTTGCGTACACTGGCTCCCTGCTCAGACTTTACCAAGGTTTCCTCGTCAGAGCTGCTATCAATCTTAACAACGATGCAATCTGCAGCTCCAGGACACGATGGTGTCACTGTAGGAATGATTGAAGTCTCAGACCAGAATTTTACAAGTGGCTTTTTTGATATTGTGATCTCTTCATTGGCAAATGCGTGGATTCCCCACGTTCGGAAGGTGGCGAAAATTATTTCGTTGAAAGATGAAGGGAAAGGATACATCTTAGATAATATTCGGCCAATTGCGTTAACTTCCAATTTAGTCAAATTATTAGAACGAATAGTGCACAGTCGTCTAACAAATCATGTTTGTGAAGTTAACGGTCTCAGTTGAGAACAGATTGACTTTCGATACAGTTGCTCCATATGGTCCGCGCACGTAGATTTAGCCGAATCCTTCTCTCGCTGCGCTGGAGGGAAGTCTCAGCTCTGGTGACACTTGACGTTGCTAAGGCTTACCACAGCGTAGAACATACGATTCTGCTTAACAAGCTTGCTCAGTTGCATCATCATATATTTAAGAATAAATATGCGAATTTCTGAGGGATAGGCTTTTTTTACTGTACAGACGGAACCCTCTAAGACATATCAGCAATCAAATGGTGTGCCACAAGGATCAGTTCTTTCACCGCTGCTTTTTACATTTTGGTAAATGACATCTTCATCCGTCCAAACATAACAGTTTATGCCAACTATATAGCCTTTTTCGTCTCTGCTCTGGATATTCATGTTCTATACCACACTCTGCAAGAATATTTGGATGAGATTGAAGTCTGTCAGGACCGTATCAATTTATCCCTTAATGTCAATAAAAGTGGTGTGCTTGTATTTTCCCCGGATACACCTTTACACATTTCTTTAGATCATCGCTCCAACCAGATTCTACAGCTGTGTTTGGTTAAATGTTTAGTGTTACGTATGATCCAACATTCAATTGGAGACTCCATATAAAAAAACAATATGGTTAAATCAGAACGCTCTCTTCGGCGGCTTATACGAATCAGTAATAAAAAGTTTCGAATGTGTCGTGGCACTTTATAGTTTCTCCACAAAGCCTATATAGACCAATACTTGAATTTGGTTGCATTCTGTTCTTTGGCAGCGCAAACTACAAACTTCATCATTTACTGTTATTGGAAAGGCGTGCTTTACATCTCTCTCTCTCGATCTTCTAAAATTCGTTTCAAACGCTTTGTTTTATATGGAAGCCCGTATCCCTGACTTAATCTCTCCCTTCCGACTACTCGCGGTACAAACTTTCATCAGGTCGCTAGACCTTACCTTTGAAGCCATTCGTGCCACTTTTGCATCTCAACCCTCCTTATTCTTATCCTATCATTGGCCACGCTATAAACAGCCACAACTTAAGGCAACACAAACTTTTAGCACCAATCAGTGTTCACTTGAGCTCATTGCAATGGGTTGATGACATTCAGGTCTAAGTGGACCCTCATTATGACAAAATGTTCCTCTCCCATGCGAAATATATGCCTGAAAACATTTGAACAGCCTTCTTTCTGATCACCTAGAAAAATACCCCCATCACACTGTTATCTCTAAGATGCCTCAGTCAGCCAAGAAAAAGCTGTAATTGCCATATATTTTCACACGATTTTACATGGAGTTATTCTGTGCCGTATTGCAGATTATATTCCTGTATTCTTTG
This sequence comes from Amblyomma maculatum, assembly GCF_055883805.1. NCBI lineage: Eukaryota > Metazoa > Arthropoda > Arachnida > Ixodida > Ixodidae > Amblyomma > Amblyomma maculatum. Next base: position 216,455,915 of record NC_139346.1, on the reverse strand, counting down.
CGGAATATTTAACTTTTGAATTGGCTCTGCACAAAATTCCATGTCATGTATCACAAGTATCAAAAATATTTTCGAGTCGATTCCTGCGTTTTTTTTTTTTTGTTCCGTGTACTTTGAAAGAAGCTCATTTTTTTCTGGATCCCTGGTTATGCTGGTGGTCATTCAAATGAGGTGGCTGATTAATTAGGGAGATCAGCCCTTAATGCATCTGTAGTATTTATTTACATTCCATTTTTTACATTCCTTTTTTCAAGAGGTCAATAACAACAACAACAAGACGCCAAAATGACGCTCCGAATCGCCGATGACACCATACGGCTTGCAGCCAGTGCATCGGCGACGAGAAGGTTCAAGTCTGACTTTGTGACAAATCCGTTTGGTAGTTTTCTGCTCATATCCAGGCTTAACCGATTTGAGCCGCCATCAACTTTTTTAAAGACGGCTATGTATTCACACGGGTAGATGGATGCCCAACTTGAGTGCGGTTGCCGCGTTAACAACCTGGCGAATATGACTGCCGTAGGAGGTTGGAGAACAGCTAGGAAGCTTGCATTGATTTGTGCTCACTTTAGCGATCATACACCTAAAGCCTCCTCCTCAAAGTTTCCTTCTCATCAAATCTCTCGTTTTGTGCTGCGTGAAAAAACCATTTGAGAGAAATGCACGGGTGAGTTTAAACCAGAGTCGTCACAACTCTCGCTGATGAATGCACAAAACCTGCCCCAATAGCTTTGCAACATGTTCTTTAGGAGTTGGTGAGACGATGATGATGGAATAAACTGCACAAACTTCGCGAAAACACGAGTGGTTGAGAAACGGTTATTCATCTGACGACCCGTATAAATTCTTCTGAAGTGAGCCTACAGCTAGAAATTTTGGTAAATTTTTGAAAATAGTTTCTTTCACGCAATGTTTTTAGCATATTGCATAACTGCATGCGCAAATAACAGCTTGCATATCCAACGATCTTCCGTCGGCACAATTCTATTTTTTTTTTGCTATTGATTATAATCTCACAAAGTAGCCTTTGTTAGGGCAGGGAAAGCATCAGAATCAAATTTTCATTTAGCGCCGGAAGCTTAAACTACATATATGAATGTGGTGATCAAAATTAGTGGCAATAGTCCACAGGTGCCTCACAATTATATTGAAAAAAAAAAAAGGCAGCTTATCGAATTTGTATGGAACTTTTCATTACTCGATGCAAGCTCAGCAAAAACTTTAAAACAATATTTCGCTGCACATCCGAAGCTTTGGCCATTCCAATCAACATGCGAAGAACATGCAGTGTCCTACAATAGCCCATATATATATTTAACATTAAAACGTTTTTTAGAGGCCTGGACACGTGACATGAGAGAGAAGATGAATGATTCAAGAGTAGCTGGCCCAGGTAACAGCAGGGATAGCAATAATAAACCTGAAACTTCTGCTTGTTGGAGTTGACAGCGGGGGTGTGTGTTCCTGTCGTGTGTTGCGCCACAACGGCGTTTAAACGTTAGTGATAATAAGCAACATACGCAAGCAACATAATTAACTGAAGTAGTTCCGCCAAGCAATTTAAAGAGGAATAAACGCTGCTCGAAGCAAAAACCATTTACGCAATTTACTCAGGCGTAGGTGCATTTGTATTTTCAATGCAAGGAAAGCAAATCCGGAACGTGCTTATTTCAACCTATTTATTTGTACTCTGCGTTTTCCACTGCTGTATTTTATATCGGCGTTCAATCTGGTTTTCGGTTATTGTCTGGCGACGAACACAAAAAGGCAAGTGCTCAAATGAGAACAAAGGCAGACTCGAGGCTGACAACCGGAGTGACAGCTCACAAGCAAGCGCAGGAAACATTTTTGTTCAATTCTCTATAAGTTTTGGCTTTTCGGAGTGGAACGTAGTTCCACGTACGTGTTAATAAAGTTCCAGTTATAAGTGTAACTTTTTTGACACGTACGTGGAACCATAGTGAGAGCGTAGAATTATGGGAAGGTTAAATTACTCTATAACCCTGTTTATTTTGTTTTGTATTGAGTTTTCACTGCTGCAAATAGACTGGATCGATTTATTGTGTATTAAAATGCAAACAGTGGGTAATGAAAAAAAGCCCTAATATAAAATCACTGCATTCAAGTGCTGAATTTTCTTTATCTTTCACATTGACGTACGCACACTACAATAAAAAATCTTAAGAACAAAGCAAACCGGTGAAAGCAAACCGGAAAAACCCAGGGCCTTTCTGGGACTTGATGCGTCGCACGTAAGGGTTCGTCCATTATGTTCCAGCCTTTACGGTTTCCGGGACATTTTTCACACCCGCCATCCCAGACTGGCCCAGGCTGGCCCGGCGCCCGTATAAAGAAAACGAATGGGCCATCGGGCGCCGTTCGGTGGGCGGACAATGGGTGCATACTAAATCGCGCCCAGCAAGCCACGAGTGTCTGTCGCCCATACGACCTTACCTGTTTTGGACTCAGGCAACGCCTACAAATTTGGGATGCGACGTTTGAAATGCGCTTTGCGCGTCGCTGTACTGCTGGAGTGCCTGCGAAAGAAGCCACGTTGTTTATGTTTCGGCAACATACACACGTAACCGGTTGCGTTGTAACGTACACTCACTAAACACGTGTTTTAATGACAATGAGAGGCCGTAATTTTTATTGGTTGTTTCCATCAAACATAAAGGAGGAGCTAAAAACAAAAAGCTGTGGACACAGCCTCAATGACGTCTTATGACCTTAGTGGCAAACAGCAGTAACAGAGCACGCCGCCTGGGAGTATACCAAAGAATGACGAGGAGTAAGAAAATACAAATAACAGGTTTCAAATGTACGTTACTCAAGCATGCCAAGAAAAAAAAAAGCTTTGTTCTAGCGGTAAAGAAGGACAAGAAACCAAATTACAATCGGGTGAACTTGTTACAGATGGAAGATACAAAAAGAAGCATGGAAAATCATAGTATAGCACAACGGGCAGCCAGGAAAAATAAATCAAGATGACAGAAACTTCATTTTATCAAATTAAAACTGTCCAAAATCATATTCCCTGAGAATCTGAAGTAACAATAAGGACCGGCAAAATAGGCACGTCTAAACATTAATTGGAACATGCACTTATATAGGACATTGCAAAAATAGTGCCTTGTATATCAGTGAGGGATATAGATTTGTTTTAGATGTCTAGTATGAAGATTAGGTATGGCAATATTTTGATCAAGAAAACTATTGAGGAGAGTTGGTATGCTCATTTAAAGGGTTGCGCTGCGTAATTACTGCCATAATACTTTACTTTCCGGTAAAAGCAGTTCCGTGTATTTATAACTGCAGGCTCTGATTTTAGATTACCAAGATTATTAAGGAAAGGATTCTGCTGCTGCTTTGCACGAATCAAGTTTTTACATAGCTGGTAACTGTAGGCAGGTGCAGCGGTGGCATAGAGGTAGAACATGCGCCTCGCATGCAAGAGGACCGTGGTTCGAATCCCGGTGCCGCACATTTCTTCACCGGGCTAAAAAGAAATCCGCGTCTCAATGGAATTGCATAAAAATAGGTTTGGGGGCGACCGAGTGCCCGTGAACACCACCGGCAACGCACTTCCTCACCATAACAGGAGTTGGCCACCCTGGTGCAGTAACTGGCCACAACTTTCCATGAATATTCCTACAAAATACCGACCCCCAGTCTCCAGCGGCTGCGAAGCAACTCACCACGGCGGTGGTCACATCTGGGACGCAGCGGGGGGTTCTAAGAATTTCTGGCTCCGAGGGCAGGCCGCCATTGGAAAACTGACCCTGGTAACGTTTAATGTTAGAACCCTAGCTAATGAGGCTAGTTTAGCAGTGCTGTTAGAGAAGGAACTGGAGGGTATGCACTGGGACATCATAGGGCTTAGTGAGGTGAGGAGGCCAAATGAGGCGTATAATCTACCGAAGGGCGGGCATGTACTGTGTTATCGAGAATTACTGGAGAGACGAGAACTATGAGTAGGTTTCGTTGTCAATACGGATAATAGCTGCTAATATAGATGAATTCTATAGTATTGCCGCAACGTTATCGTACTGGCGCCGCCATGTGGCGAGCTCGGGAGACTGGCACGCGGTCGTCTTCTTCGCTCTCGGTGCTCGCCCGCCAGTCGGTTCCGTGCCTGATCTTGCCGGTGCTTTTACTTAGTTCTAAGTAAACCTGCTGAACCAGTTTCACTGGCTTCTGTGACAGTATTATTGAGAGGGCAGCCGGCATCGCAAGTAAGCTAAATAAGCGGTATAAGCTGAAGGCTGTACAAGCATACGCACTAACATGCAGTCATGATGACCAGGCAGTAGAAAGCTTCCATGAATATGTAGAATCAGCAATGGGGAAAGTAAAAACACATTATTCTGTACTGATTGGAAATTTCAATGCCAAGGTAGAAAGCAAGCTGGAGACCACGCATTGGAATAAGAAATAGCATGGGGGAGTTGCTAGTTTATTTTGCTGAACGAAATAACTAACGGATAACGAATACTTTCTTCAGCAAACGAAAGAACCGGAAGTCGATATGAAAAATCCCTAACGGGGAGACTAAAAATGAAATTGATTTCATAATGTGTTCTATCGCCGGCATTATGCAGGTTGTAGAGGCAATCGGAAAGGTGCAATACATAGACCACATGATGCTAAGGTCTCGAATTTATCTGGATTTTAAGAGGGAGTGGAAGCGATTAGTGAGGAAGAAGTTCATCAACGAGTTAGCGGCAAGGGGAAAAGTCGAGAAATTCAGGCTCTTGCGGCAGAATAGCTACTGAGTGCTAACCGAGTAATCCGACCTTAACCTAGAAGATATGAAAAATAACTTCAGAGATATTATTAATAAATACGCGGTAGATGTAGGCGGTAGAATTGTTAGGGAGGAATTGCTACTGGTAAACTGTCTAAGGAGACAAAGGTTTTGATTAAGAAACGCTGAAGTATGTAAGCCTCCATCCCAACAGACCGGATAGAACTGGCAGAGATGTCAAAGCTAATCAATAGGCGCAAGGTGGCCGATATAAGGAAGTATAACTTGCAGAATTTGAGCATGCTCTAAAGAATGGTCGTAGCCTCAAAGTGGTAACGAGGATATTAGGCATAGGCAAAATCAGATGTACGTACTTAGGGACAAGGCGGACAATGTCATTACTAACATGGACATATGATAATCAAGGTAGCCGAGGAGTCCTATATACGGACCTCTACAGTAGCCACAGTAGTCAGGAGAAGAATGAAATTGGCTGTAAAGAGCACTCAAACGTTCCGTAACGTAAATACGAGGTTAAGGAAGCCTTAGAAGCTATGAAAAGAGGGAAAACAGCTGGGGAGACTCAGGTAACTACAGATTTGTAGAAGGACAGAGGGGATATAGTGCTAGAAGAACTCACCATCCTGTATACGCAATGTCTGATGACATCGAAGATATCGAAATCATGAAGGAATGATAATTTTATCTTATTTGATAAGAACGGGTATGCTAAGGATTTGAAAAATTGCAGATCAATCAGCTTACTATCAGCTAGGTAGAAGGTATTTACCAAGGTAATCCCTAATAGGATCAGGACAACTTTAGACTTTAATTAATCAAAGGATCAAGCAGGATTTCGGAAAGGGTACTTTACCATCGATCATATCTACACTATAAACAAGGTGACAGAAAGGTGCTCGGAATATAACCAGCCCCTATACATACCATTTATTGACTATAAGAAAGCACAGGCCTCGGTCGAAACCTGAGTGGTCATGGAGGTATTGCGAGATCAGGGTGTAGGTGAGCCGTATGTGAAAGTACTGGAAGATATCTATAACGGCTGCACAGCAACCATAGTTCCGCATGAAGAAAGTGATGAAATTTTAATTAAGAAAGCTATTAGCCCAGGAGACACGATCCCCAAGTGCTATTTACAGCTTGCTTAGAAAGTGTATTCAAAAGCATAGAAAGGGAGCAGTTAGGCATCAGAGTCGATGAAGAATATCTCACTAATCTTCGATTCGCTGATAACATTGCCTCATTGAGTAACTCAGGGGACCAACTGCAACTTAAGATAAATGGTCTAGATAGAAGAAGCCGAAAATTAGGTCTAAAAATTAATATGCAGAAGACTGAGGTCATGGTGAACAGCCTGAAAAAAGAACAACCGTTTAAAATTGGTTGTGAAGCGTTGGAAGTGGACAGGTAGAGACCGCAGACCCGGAACACGAAAGGGAAATAACTAGAAGGATGAGATTGGGAGGGAGTGCATTTGGGAGGTGCTCAAACATAATGACTAGCAGCTTACCGGTATCACTCAAGAGGAAGGTGTATAACAGTTACGTTCTAACAGCACTGATCTATGAGGCTGAAGCGTGGAGGCTAACGAAAAGGGTTTCACTTAAGTTGAAGACAACACTGAGGGCCATGCAACGAACAAATGGTGTCACACGAAAAGATAGAAAGCGTGCAGAGTGGGTCAGAGAAAGAACTCAAATTAGTGACATTCTAGTCGAAATTAAGAAGAAATGGGCATGGGCGGGGTATGTAGTTCGAGGAGAAGAGAACCGATGGTCTCTAAGAGTGACCAATTGGATTCCAAGGGAAGATAAGCGTAGCAGGGGGCAGCAGAAAATTAAGAAATTCGCAGGGGTCAAGTGAATGCAGCTAGCACAGGACCGCGGGTTAATGGAGGAGTATGGGAGAGGCCTTCGCTCTGCTGTGGGTATAGTCCGGCTCCTGCTGAAGATGATGAACTGTATGCATAATTAACACTTAGCAATTTCAGGCTGTTGAGCAAGGGTGCCACCAGATGATCATAGGCAGACCAGGTTATAATGCGAATATCCTTATTTTGGAGCTGAGGCAGTTTAGAACTTGTTGCTAAATGTGGTAGCGCCTCACATAAGAACACCCTAATTTAATTTAGATAGAATTGTAGAGGAGTAATATTATCAGCAGACGACGAAGACGAAGTATTTTGTTCCCTGGCCTCCCTGGTTTCGCGGAAAAGGGAGAGGTGGATGACGACGAGGAGCTGTCTCTTGGTGCTGCTGCTGCTGCTATGCCAGTCATTTCGTAGGTATTCTGTAACTGCATTAAACCTGGTCGTAAAATATTGGTGTAGGTGCGGCCGTTGATCCCGGCGTTAGCCTCCGCACGACAGAACTCCGCAGCTAGCGCCAGATGTGCTACGCGGCGATGCCCCAGGATACCGCCTTCCGACAGCCGACAGCCACCACCCTGATGTTCCCCCAATTCAATAAGCTGTCCGCCACGAGCTCACCAACGTGGGTGTCAAATCTGTTGCTGCCATCAGCCCACCCAAAGCCGCCGACGCTCGCGCAGTTTATCCTAGCAGACAGTCTTTTGAAATATCCTGTAAATATCACGTAACATTATGATCTTTTGAGGAAGGTAGTCTTTATGATGATAAAAATACCTATCGTGATGCCTAACTTAGAACCGATATGATCCACATCTGCATCCCAAGACAAGGTTTCGGTAATATGCCCAGTGTTTTAAAATAGGATACTATTTCAATTATACAGTTGTTGGGAGTAAATCATCTCTTGCGGAACTAGTCGAGGCTGAATGCGAAAAATGGTAGCTTTGGATTTAGTGCCATGAATCATGAAACAATTTGCCCTTGCCCGGTTGATAACTATATGTAGCTCGGCATTGCCGACGTCAAGAGGTTCAGTGCACGTGTCGGATGAGAGCAATAAGGTTGTGTCGTCTGCCTATATTACAAATTTGGCTCATGAATCGATTTCTGCAATTTGGTTGGTTATGGTTTCGGGGGTTTAACGTCCTAAAGCTACTCAGGCTATGAGAGACGCCGTAGTGGAGGACTCCGGAAATTTCGATCACCAGGGGTTCTTCAACGTGCACTGACATCGCACAGCATACAGGCGCCTTGCTTTTCGCCTACAACGAAAAGCGACCGCCGAGGCCGGGATTCCGCATCTTTGGGAACAGTAGTCGAGCGCCGTAACCACTGCGCCACACCGGCGGGGGATTTCCGCAGTTTGTCATTTAGATATGCATAAAGTAAAAGTGGACCCAGTATATCGCCTTGAACTTCTGGGTTAATTTGCATAGCACGTGACTGAACTTGACCAGCTATTGCAGTGTTTGGTGTTATAAGCTGGACGTTAGCTCCGGGCGAACAATGGTAAAACTAATCGACATTTCCAACGTTGGTACATTTCGCGACCACCCGCTTTCATAAAGAGAGCCTCTCGTTTACGTTATTACCGCATTTCAACAGGACACGATCCATATTTTAGTAACGCGATAAACAACAAGAGTCAGAGACCAACAGAGAGGCTGTGTCACGCTACGTTCTCTGGCTTCGGTTCTAGTTTTACAGCACAGCTACAATATGAACAGCTCCAGGCCTTGGTCCTCCTCTGTTTTTAGGGTGTGGTTTCCTTAAAGCGTTTTCAAGAGTAGAAAGTTTTATTGTCTCGTTTTTTAAATTGCCAGTGAAAGAGGCTATTCAGCTCATCAGCGTAGCAATACTTTGAGGCAATGCCATGCTACTAGCAGGCGCTATGTCCAAGACAGCAGGGTCAGACTGTGTTTCGGAATAAAGAAAATGAAAAAAAAATATATATATATATGTCGAAGCCTAACAGTTAGTCAAGAGAAATTATCTTTGGTGTCTAGTTTATTTGAACCGGCTATTACAAATTAAAAATCGTATAGTTTTAACTTCCGGCAGCAAAGGTCGGTCCTAAGAACTACATATTTATAGATTTCTACTGGAAGTACTTCTGCAGTCTCCGCAGTTTCCACAACTAACATGAGGGTTTCTCATGACGCATCACATATTTTAATGATCACACAAACATCTTCATTTGCCTTCATTAAGGCGTGCAAATCCTGTTCAATCAAATTGATCAAGCAATTGTGCGATGGGGTAAAAGATTTAGCCCCTCCACAGCGCTTCATCGTTTTGGTACGAACATTTATAGGCAGCACAAAAAAAGAAAACAATTACTGGCGCCACTAACCACCGCTAGTGGTGCAAAGTACGCTCCGTAACACCTACATTTTTCAGAGTCGGCGTAAGACAGCAGCTTGGCTGCAATCAAAATCTGCCGCACTCTCAATGCGAGTTTGACAAAGTGTTACTGTGCCTCCGTAAACACCACAAAAGCCATTTAAAAGCACTAGCATCTGTATTAAACCGCGTCGCGTCCTTAACTGGGCCACTCTTGCCAAGACGCGGCATAATTTGTAAACGTAGGCTGAAATAAATGACTATGATAATCTCGCGGACTGCTCTTCAGGACGAGGCAGGAACAGGAATAGTGTATGCCTCCGACTGAGTCAACATGAAGGCATCATAATCTATGGGATGTATGCGGGATCGCACAGGCTCGACCTGCTTGCATATCGTACGAACGCCTGCCTAGCTGCATTTTGCCATAATCGTGCACCTTGATTGTAATGACAATGAAAGAGCCAGTCGCTGAATGGGCTGTGTCGGGAGGAACAAGGAAAGAAATATGAATTATGACTCATTTGGGAATGACTGATGACATGTCACCACGAAATCAGTGGCAGCCAGGAAAATATGATCACTGCCGGGGCTGCATTTACCATGGTAGCGACCATTGTGGTGGACGTGCTCTCCGATGCGGGTTATTTGATTAGGCCTTCGTGTATTTTCATCGCACCGATGTGGTTATTTCACACGGTCGTCAACAAACACGTGACGCATCCCCCCTTGAGAAAAGAAAGAAAGAAAAAAAGAAAGAAAAGTGGACGGAAGCAAAAAGGGAAAAAGAACAGCGATAGCATGAGAGCAAGGAAATGCAGGAAAAGATGAAAGAGCATGCTGGAAGAAGGAAAAGGAACTAAGTTGACGAAGACGGGAGCAATTTCAAAGTAATGTCCAGACAGATGTGTGAGTGAATGAATTCGTGTATGAGTGAGTGAGGAATGAAGGAAGTGAAAAAGTTGATTACTGTGCTCAATGTATCACTTCTGTTGGGCATGCACCTATGATAGCACTCTCAGGGTTGGCAGTTGAATTTAGAAAGTCTGCCCGGATAAATTAGCCTAAGCTGGCGCAGGGAAGCGTTCATTGGAGGTTGACGGGAGACGTCCTTGATCTAGATTGGACGTAGCTTGCTTTTAATGTTAATAATGAGAAAAAGAAACAGCATCAACAGCGCGGGTTATTCAATTGTACCTTAAGATTGCCTGCGTCCTTGTGCGGACACCACATCACACTAACGTCGCTAATGGCTATATGATGACTATGAATCATGTGATGGGATAGCAAGACCAGCAAAGAGTAGAGCCTTTAGTTTTCACAAATTTTATTCGCATTGAGTTTAATAGAAGCAGCCGTCAGTAGTTTTTTGAAGTGCATTGAATAGTTATAGTTCCTTCGTTCTTGCCCCTGCTATTGCTACGTATGCGTTAATTGTCGAGATTTCAGCAGTATCCGTCTGGAAGAATCAGACGTAGGTTAGAGACGATTGCGATTTCACTCTGCAGCTAACTGTGAAAATCCGGGCAGGGAACAATTCCCGGCCAAGAGTGAAAAACAAGCCAGTCGAGGGCATCCCACTGACTAGCCCAGTCTTGCGTGCCTTTTTATTTAACGACGCAGACCGGCGCAGTGGCGCCCTTTAGTGAACAATAACGTCACACGAACCAGTGCTGAATGTTGTGCACGTATAACTATATGATGCTACTTCTCTGCTAGCAAGAAAAACAACAGAACCCTGCTTTTAACATCATTACACACTTCACTGATATTAGGATGCCCTTTGGAAGTGTACGATAATTTGAAGAGGGTTACTTTTTATTGATACAGTGGCTCATGAAGTGCTCTTGGTCGCTTGGAAGGCCGCCTGACCGTTGATTGTCCGCTATGTCTCACGGTCAAATCAGCCTAGCCTTCTTGCTGCATAAGTGTGTCTGTGAGTCCTCCATTCAGTTTTCACTTGCCAAGTTCAGCTGCCGTGAACCCTCTCAGTTATTTCATTTAGCAACCGATCTTAATGCAGGTTCGGTTTGGTTTGGTTCGTGAGGTTTAACGTCCCCGAGCAACTCAGGCTATGAGAGACGCCGCAGTGGAGGACTTCGGAGATTTCGACCACCCGGGGTTCTTTAACGTGCATTGACATCGCACAGCACACGGGCGCCTTGCTTTTCGCCTCCATCGAAAAGCTGCCGCCGAGGACGGGATTCGATCTCGCGTCCTTGGGAACAGTAGTCGAGCGCCGTAACCACTGCCCCCCCCCCCCCCCCCCCCCCAGCGGGCGATCTTAATGCAGTTCGTGCTTATAGTGCCATTTATTCTTTACTGCATTTGTTTTGTCGCCATCTATTTTTAAGTAGTCTATTAATTAGCATTTACAACTAATGTACTTTTTCCGAGTTTCAGCTTCCATGCGTTCTTTTCGCCGTCATGTTGCACTTGAATTTCTTTCACTGCAAGAAAGTCTAGAAACGGAGATTGCACTAAATGTAGATTATTTCACTAACGATATTACACTGCGGGGATTTATGTACACATACCTGTCGCAGATAATGAGACTTATCGCAAAACAGACGCCGCACAGATAAATACACCGCTAGAAATAGACACTTGCTGGCGCCAGTTAGGCGCGTCTGTCCCGTATTTTTTTTTTTTTTTTACCGACAAAACAGACATATTCCTTCCAAGCTTTTATTTATATTTAGTCACTCTAAGCCATGATAGTGCTCTTAATCGTTCATGACTTATTTATAATAAATAACTTTTAAGGTTGTTAACTTGACCACATTTCCATGCCTCTTTCTCTTTCGTAGAATATGATACCGCCCTCCTCTACCAATAAGTAGCAACTTTCTACCCGCAGTTTGAACAATTTGATAAAAGCGCAACATCCACGCCCATCACTGCCATTTACCGTGGAATGTTCCGTTCTGCGCCAAGCTCGCAATAGCCAATGTCACTGCGGTTCTGTTCGCACCTGTTTCTCAGTGGAGCACCAATGGAGCTCAGTGTGAGGAAACAGTGAACGAGTGCTTCCTCGCATCCCTCAGAGGCTGAGGTAAATCCGCTCTCCAGGTGCTTGCGCTGTTCAGGTGAATCCGTCGCGCCGGGAACTCGGAGCGAAAAAGCGCACGATGATCACAGTTGTCAGGCGTGTTGCAGACAAGGTTGTCTTCCTTCACCGTGAGTTCGTCGCTGGCCTGGCCTAGGGTAGGCCAAATAAGCAGCACCTGGGCGAAGAACAGAATTGGCCATTGTCGTTGAACCAGTGCTGACGAGTCCACGATCATTGCGTAAGATATATGGCTCACCAATCCCATTTACCAAGTTTTTATTTTATTACTGCAAGCAGTGCTTGTGCAGACACTGGCTCATAATTTTAGATCTAAGGAATAATAACTTCTTGGCATTTGCATGGCTCTTTTCCTTTCGCTTTTGTGTCCCAACAGTTCAATAAGCAAACATAGTAAAAGAATCGAAGGATAGATCTATCTGTGCAGCAAATTGTAAATATCAAAACATGCAGCATATCCACTTCGTATATACTGACATCAAGTGAATGGGGCAAACGTTCATATTAATACACTCTTCACCCGCCTGTCTCTCTGACCCTTTGAGACGCGAAATAACTTTAATGCCACATACATTGTTTGTTTTCACTCTTGTAACAAAAGCTTTGAAGGAGGAAAATAATAAAAAAAAAAGCATACAAGCGTTCGATCTGTTTCATAGACCTGTACCAAAGTTATGCATGTCAGGTTACCATCAAGTGACCTTCTGAAAACGGTAACTTATACTGATCGCGCTCGTAACACTTAAACGCTCTATCGATGCAGGTTTGCTTTATAGTGTTTAGCGTTTAACGTTCCACATAGACATCGGTTACGACGGACACCGTAATCGAGGACACCGGAAACTTGGATCAATTGACTCCTAACATGTATTTACACTGCAAAGTACACGGATGTCTTCCGCTTCGCCGTCGCTGTAAAAAAAAAAAAAAAAAGTCAATCTGCGCCCCCGGAGTGAGCAGCTTAGTGTCTTAACCACTTAGTCACATGGTTTAATAATAAAGTAATTGCTCATTCGCTCCAGCCGGAGATCACCAGTGCCGCTGCAATGAAAATCTACGAATATGTAATTTTCAGTGCATCCGAGTTGGTTGGTGAGCAGAAGCGAAATCTGCGTTTTGGATTAGCCCTCTTGGCTGAGTTGAAATGCAGTGTCACCGACAACTTGTATTTAATAAAAAGGCAGAAACCGTATCTGTCACAGAATGCAATGTTTACTTGAGATAACTTCCAGACATTCGTTTTAAATGCGCAGTACCACAGATTTTCCTAGTAGACTGATTGTGGTAGACATTAAGTTCTTTGCTCTTTGGGTTCACAGACCGCGTAAAATCCTTGCACTAGCGTTCTTGTAAATGTTTAAGCTTAGTAGAAACGAAGAACCAAGTTTCTTCGCTCAGTGTTGCGTAGTTTGACACCGTCCTCTGCCACAGACAGTCTGGAAATTGTCTGTGACCCATGTGGCATCTCAGTCTTTAGGTCGGCGCTCAAGCGGTGCTCTCACGTATCCATTTTTAGGCAGAAAAGTAGCGTTTATGCTCGACCTCATTCTCTGCTGTCGGCGCTCATCCGTTCAAATTTGACGAGGCGGAGTGTCGCGAACAGGCGTCGGCTCTCAATTGACGCACTCGAAACTTGCATCGCTCGTTTTCGTGATTACGTGCAAAAACTTCAGTTTACCAGCGCTCGCACTGCAGGTTTCACAAACGGTTCTCTGTCAGATTTTCGTAATTTGTTCGAATGCGGATCTGCAAATGACTAGTTGAGAAGAGTACGCAGCTATGCGGAATAGACGTGCGCTTGTAGATGCACTGCAGCAAGTATATAGGAGTCCAGTTTAAACGCACAAGCCTGTGAAAATATTTGCTTTTGTAATAGATTCTTTTTAGTCGCAAATAGTGCCAAGGTCGGAGTTCAAAAAGAAATTATGTTCAGTACGAAATGAATAAGAGATGTGGTGGCTCTGAAATTGGCTGCCTTGGCGAGTTTAAAAATTTGAAGGACGATCATGACACTCCCTAGTGCGAGATTTAAGCCCAACTATTTAAGCGTTTTAGCGATATATAGAGAAGTAAAGGATTTGAGAGAGAAAGTAATTGCTCCAATCGCGGCTGCAGTGAAAATCTACACAATATATCATAATTTTCAGTTAGTTCTACGCTTCCGAGTGAATTAAGGTACAGTAAAGCACACGTGAAATCTAACAATGTTGTTGGATTAGCCTGAGCCCGCTCGGTTGACTTGAAATGCGAGATACTTTTATTTGCATCTGATTTGAATCTCATTTAAAGCTGACACAACTTTTTTATTTTTTAATAACGTTGTTTTTTCCTCAGGGCATAATGGAATATGTAAAAATTAAAGGGGGTAATAAACGAAAGAAAAAAGGTTAGCTGTTCTAATAAAGTTCAAGAGAGAGCGATGATAAGGCCCTTGACTCCATGCAATGTATGAAGATGAGTTGTTCGGCGAAAGGCCCACTGCCGTCAGGTGCCGAATTCTCGTCGGCTTCAGTGTCGAGCAAACTTACAAAGCTGACACTACTTGTTCCAAAAAGCTATCAACTTTCAAAAGCTTCTTATTAAGTTTCCAGTTTTCCCATACAAATTTGTATCCTTTTCCATTTCTTTTTCCAACCCCCAAGTCAACAAGATAGTGGTCACTAAACGGTTGTACGCGGTATTCATAGCAGTATGGTATTAGTTCGGCTGATACGTATGCCCTATCCAAACGTGCGTGACTTGTTCCTTAGAAATGAATGAAAACGCTTCCAATGCAAACACCCACATCATCAAGACAGCATTGCTCAATTATGTCACTCAAACAGGCAGTACTTGCATCTATGAAGGGCACAGTACCAGTCTTGTCGCGGACCGTGCATACGCAGTTGAAATCACCAAGTAAAACGACCAGATGGTTTTTGGCACAGTAATAGTCGATATTCTAAAAAGGTTTTCGCCCTCTCATCTGGATTAGTGTGCGCGTAAATACACATAATACGTAACTTCAAACCAGCTAATGTGATATCACAAATAATCCAACGACCGTTATTAGTGTTCACAACTATTTCCACAACCGCTCCCAACGATTGGCAAATCAAAAGCATACAACCTGCCGAAGTCTCTACCGCAAGACGCACGCAAACATCCTATCGACTGTTGAAAGGGCGCCCCATACTGTCGGTTTGGTCTTGACTCTCGATTTCGGTCTCTTGCATCGCTCAAATATCTAGTTCCTGCTCTGTCACTAGTTGTAACAGTTGGTTTTGCCTCCTTCTGGAGGACAGACCCCTGATATAGAGCGTTGCTGCTAGAACCCGCCTTTCAAACGACGCCATCGCTTAGCAAGACCAGGACGCCAGTATGGCGCTCACCTTTGTGCGCACAGCGCCACGCCGTATAGTGCCGTCTCGGCATTGTTTAGGATTCCGGGTTGTCACCGCGAGGAAGCGACGACGCTCGTATATCTCTAGCGACGCGCTGCTTCTTCACATCGGCGACGCACCACTGACGTTCTAGACGCCACACTCATTGCTCCTGGTTCTCTCTATAGTCCCCTCATCGTGGCGCCGTTTAGCAGTCATAGCGTCAAAGTCCATTGACATCATGCTATCTTTCCCAGTGGAGTGCAGGGCAACGTGCGGCGAAACGGTAGTATTGCTCGGGATATCCGACTCTGGTGGACTAGGCTTTGATGCAGGCGTGCCTGCTTCAGCGTCTCCCTCTTCGTTGCTCTGCAATGCGTCCGTTCGTTTATCGACCGCTGCGTTCGAGGCTGCCTTCTCCGCTTCACCCTCATCCATGCATGTGCAGCTCGCTGTTATCGCCGAACGCTCCTCTTCCAGCAGCCCGGGCATACGATCTCGTGCATTCCGCCTCTTCGTGCCCGAAAGCGTGGCACTCACTGCATTTGGGCACTTTGCAGTCACTCCGGATGTGGCCAGTCTTGTGGCAGCGCAGGCGCCCGAGCTATGACGACGACTAAAACCGTGGCGTTCCCGATACGCATCCGATGTGGTATGCGATCCAGGCTGCCCCCTTCGCGAAGAATCAGCCGAACAACTCGGTATAGTCGAGTCAGCGTTTTCAAAATCACCGGTCTTCCATTTGTCGCCAGATACTTCTTTTACTTCGCCGTATACGGCAAAGGCGCGTTTTAACGCATCGTTGCTGACGTTGAAGGCACACCAATGCACTTTAAGCCTTACATTTTGCCATTCGGGTAAAAAAATACGCACTTTTTTTCCTTTTACAAGGATGCGCCCTAAGCTAAGTAACTTTTTCTTTGCCTCTTCGCTTCGAAAGTTGACTAACCAGACATGAGACATCTGGTATCCGCCGATGCCGCCTACCTGTTCGATGACACCGGTGTCTTTCATCGGTAGGCACAAATGTTCCATCCTGTAAGGCCTTCCACTGATAACTGATATAGGGAAGAACAAGCATAGTTTTCAGCCCTTCCCCGGTAGGCACAGGTGGCAGAACAATCCTGTATTCTTGAAGTCCTTCCAAAAATGGTGTTCCGCGGCCAGCATTGGCCGTTACCACAGCTCGTGAGGAGCCAGCCATCCTGCGTCTATACACTACGGCGTCCAGAATGACCAGACCACCACAGGAGACGTTATGAGCAGGAAACAAACGCCTTATCTACGAAGCCCGCACATTTGTTGAGTTTAGCGCCCCCAGGTTTTTTTTTTAAAGTACTGCTGCTTAGAGCATGTAGTATTGGGATTTTACTGTTATGCCATTTTGCAACAAGCTGCGGTAAGTCTCAAAGCATACGTAGAGCGGTCTAATTAAGTTTTTGACAAAAAAACAACAACAAAAAAAACAAAAGGGCTGAACCCGGGCATACGGCCGGTACTTGACAAGCACAAATTCTCGTTTTAATTTCACTTCTTGCAGATAAGGCAGTTGCACATAGCGGCGTGTTGCAAATAGAGTTAGCCGTGGTTAATATTGTTTTTTGTTTCGCTGGTTGGCTGCGACGAGGAATGGACGGTTCGCGGCTCACCGTTTCGCTGTCTCCGGTACTTACAGAGCTTCACAGAAGCCAGGCAACTAAATGAAATTAGGTGTTCCTACTTAACGCTAAACCTTTTAGGTGGCCGAAATTTCCGGAGTCCTCCACTACGGCGTCTCTCATAGCCTGAGTCGCTTTGGGACGTTAAACCCCACAAAACCAAAACCAAACCGAAACGTACTGAAGCTCTACTTATTTGCTTATACAGTTGCTCAGATGCCGGTCTCTGCGATTCTACGAAGCCCTTCTTAACGCAAAATAGTTTGTCCGCGTCGGCGCCGACAGTGGAAGTGCTGTCAATGGCCGTATAGTGCGTTCACACTTAGGCATTTGGCGGTGATACCTAGGGGTGATGACACGCTTTGTACTGCATCGCGCCGCTGCGGCGTCATTTTGGTTTTAAGCGGCTATCCGTGCGGTCGTCCCTGTTACGCTCATCCTTGCGGTCAGTTAGCGCGGTCATGCGTGGTCATGCCGATGCGCGAGGCGCCCCTTAGAACCAAAATGGTGGCGCTGTGGCAACATCGAGGCACCCTAGTGATACCGAACGAAAGCCTCCGAAATGCTGCCTCGTTCACAGTTCGCGGCTACCACCTTCGCCGCTCGTTGCGTACACAGACGGGAATTGTGATAAGTATAAATCGACGCTGCCTACGTAATGAGACAAAGCGACAGGCCGTTGCTCCATTTATGGTCAGTGAATGCATTGAGAAGGACAGTAGCAACGAAGAAATCACTCCTAAGCCGGGGGTCGTGCCTTGAAGGGCGCCGCTATGTTTGTTTTTGGGAGTAATGGTGAAGCAAGGGGAGCAAATTCTGGCGTTCGTCCTTTCGTTAGTCTTTTTCAGGCCAAGGAGTAAGCATTTGGCCCATGCAGTTTGCACATGGCACGCACGCGGTCGCAGTTGAACCTTTAGCGCTGCTAATGGGGACTAACGGTAGCTGTTGCTCCCATGGGATCAATTTTGACTAAGAGAGTTCATATATCGTCACAATCATCAACATTTTTCCCCCTCTTGTGCCTTGTCTTCAACGAACTCGGTCCAGAGTGGGTAGCGATATTGGCCGGTCGAATTCGTATCCGGCCTGATTGCCAGTAGCTGTGGTGGTGTACAAGGGGTGTTTGTTTGGTTCTGCATCCGGCGGGGAGCCGAACAGCTGCGCTATGTGTAGGGTGAGATGTTCTCGCACCTTGCTGACAGACTCGATGTTGCTTGCTCTTGAATCACTGGCTGTTGCCGGTCGAGTGTTGACACGTACCTCCAAAACTTTCGGCTTCCCTGGCTCCCTGTAGTGATGGATTTCAGATTGGTGTTTCATGCTTCAATCTTGCGTTGGACCACCTGCTGCATTGCTTGCTTGAAGAAAATGTGTCGGTTCCAGACTTGTTGGCACTGGGCAGTGGGAAATGCTTTTGAAGCGAAACCGTCACTGGGCCAGCAACGGCGCGTTTCGCTCACGCCGCAGTTTGACTTTCAGCCGACCTTCAGCCACGTATCTAGCCGCACGTGGCCTGCTCGCCGCCCGCTTCTTTTCCAACTTCTGATGCACGGAGCGGGGGTGCTCTATTCTTCTTCTGCTGCTGCTTCGCTTCTTCTACATCGCACACCTGCTTCTTCACACACCTGGAAAACTTCATTTCTACCAGTACACATCGCCGGTTTTCGCAGAGCACCGCGCATGACGTTATCATTTAGTTACGCGCTTCACTGCCCATGCACGGTATTCTTCAGCTGTTGCGGCGCTTTGGGAAGCGGCTCGCTTGCGAAGGCGTTTATATACGCTGAGAATTGCGGTCAGTCTGTATGCCATGTATGAGGTAACAGCACCTGCGCTCGTACGTTCGCCTATAAGCCGAATCTACTCACCCTGTCGACATTGCTCGCTGCGAAGAAGCAGCACGTAGGAAAAATGAAGCTGACAGCTAAACGAGATGGAAATTCCCGAAGAGCGAGAAGAGAGACTTACAAAGCAACGGCGCAAGGCGGCGAAGAAGGTGCGACAAGAACAACAACTAATAAACGATTCGGTCTCATCCACGACAACTACTGCTTTCTCTTTGTATATCCTGGCTTAGCTGAGTGAAGCCACTGGCAATATTTTCACCGCGGCTCGGTGCTGACGGCTGGTTTCGTGAAGGACAGCCTTCACTTTCCGGTTCTACCATCCCTTGCGTCGAGAGCCGCCTCGCGAGTTGGATCGAGCCTCATGGCTTCTAATGCTACGCTTGAGTTCAACTACATGCTGTCTGTAGTTTTCAGGTGGCGCAATCTGAAGTCGACTTTCGAAGCCCTTCGCGACGGCTTCGTACGCTCAGGCTGGGAGGTACCATCGGGATGACCCACACGCAGTAAAGGTGACCTTTAAGCGGCTGTGTGGCTGCTGGCACTAAGCTCTCCATCCTCGTCTATGTTCACAAGCTGGATATGCTACGCCAGCTTATGGGACGTAAGCACATAGACGATGCAGGTGCGGCTACTCCTTGCGCACCAGGCAAATTCACTCTCCCAGTCCGAGTGGAGATTGAGGACCTCCAGCGAGAGGCAATAAATATGGTGGCGCGCCATCTGGTGGTTTTGCTTGGTGGTCACGTGAGTCTGCCGCCGTTTTGAACCGCTCGAATGGAGAGACAAGAATTGTAGAAGCGTGAGCAGTAAGAGATAACGCTCTTAAAATGTTCCCGCTTCGCATTATCAGAATCAGACCCCCGCTCTGTATTTGAATCACTCTTGCCAATCCCTCAGTCCTGAGCGTAAATATACTGGCCGATAGCTGTACAGTGCATTTTCGGCATCGAGACCAATGTTCGATACAACGGACGCTTAAGAATCTGTCATAGTGCTTCACAACGCGGTATCTGCCAAGTACAAGAGCCGCCAATCTAACTCGGACAAGCATCCTCTGGAGTCCTGGCCACCAGGGTCTACGAGGCACTGAGGCTATCATGCGGCCATCCGAGCGCTTACGCACTGGGCTCCTCATCCTAGCTCTCCTGACACAGGGACATAAACCATTTCTGTAGTTTCGAAAAATCGTAATCCATTACTGCGACAGCCATCGCCTCTACCCGCGCGGCTGCATAAGGCGAAGGAGCGAACTCTTCAGCGCCTCCAAACAGAAATTCTTTTCTGCCCTGCCGTACTCACTTTGATCCCAACATTGATGGGCGTTCCTACACTGTAGAGAGATCTGGTGTGGGCTTGTGCTTAGAATTCTCAGCTATCCGCTTCCTCTTCCGCTACCCGAGAGGCATGGTAGACCACCGTCCTCAATTGTTCCACAGTGGAGGCCCAAATGAATCTAGCGAAGCGGGCGCAAGGCGGGGTCTCGACGTGCGGTTTCCAGGACTAACGATGCCGACCAGTATGAGTATAAATAGTTATGAGTTACAATTGCTAACACTCTTTTGTGGTATAAGAACATTAAAAACACCTCCGCATCTGCAACACGCAAACTTGGCTTTTAAGCCGTAAGTTAAAACAGGCACCCTGCGAATTAAAATGTCAAGCTTATAAAGCATTTATTTTGCTAAAACTCGAGTATGCTTCAGTGGTATGGGATTCCTTCTACATAAAAGACAAACAAAAGCTGGAAATGGTTCAAAGACGCACAGTTCTTTTCATATTTAATAAATATAGAGCTACAGATTCTGTTTCAAAGGTCCTATCAGATAACAACATCCCAACACTGGAAACCAGGAGGAAAATTGCGCGACTTAAATTTGTAATTGCAATTTACAAGTTCTTGAATATTGACTCAAAACATTATATTAAGCCATTATCATCGCGCACATCAAGACATAAACATGTTCATAAATTGCTCCCTTATATCGCGCGGACAAATTTGTTCAATTACTCCTTTCCACGCACAATAATAGAGTGGAACAATCTGTATCCGACTGTTTTTTCTTTGGAAAATTTTGAGTGTGACGTAGACAGTGCATTAAAAGTTTGAAGTTCTTTTTTTTTTTTTTTTTTACATTTCTGCTGTGGTTATTCTTCTTAACATGCTCCTACTGATGTGTAATCGTATATTTTGTCTTCTTTAAAGCATTTATTTTTACGGCTCTGGTTGAACTGCTGTGAGATCCGCTTTTTTCGTGGTGCTTCTTTTGAACCAAGCGCGCTTTTCAAGCATGTTTTCTGAAGCGCTGACCTGTATCCTATCTGTACCTACCCACCTGCTCGGTCTTCCGAGACCGCAGTATATTCCAAATAAACAAATAAATGTAGCGGGGTCTTCAGGCTCCCACACTCTCCATCTGAACATTAAAAAGTTTTCATCACCACCACCCTACAAATACAAGCTAGTGGCGCCGAATTCACATGTACCCTAGAAGCAGGGACGATGAGAAATCCTCGGTTAGCATAATGATATTCATGAAGGCTCGCCCCGCTTCTCGAGCTAGGGTCAGAGAAATTTTTGTCGCGTTCTTCGCATCTGCGATGCCTTCTGTACTCTCTTCCTCTTCACCGCCCTTGTCTTGAAAGCGAGTGAGTCGATTAGCATTTTCATTAGGACGATGGCGGTAGTACTCAAGTCTAGATCAATGTGACGACCAAATATTTCCACTGACCAGACGGAGGTCAGGGGCTCGATGCCTGGACTCGGCAGGGAAGTCTTTTGCTGCTAGCTTGGGCAGTACCGGCTATGTAAAAAAAAAAAAAAAAAAGAAACAAAACAAAACCTGGGTGAAATATGTGAGCACGTGACAGTTGAACACAACCGCAAAAATCACTCAAACCAGCCTGTATAAACACGACAGCGTTATGGAGCCGGTGAGGTGGAAAAGCTGGTGTCGTCATCCGATATCTGCCATCCGACAGTGGGAAATAATCCGAGGAGCCTGAAAATAGTGACACCATACTGGGAAGGGTCCAAAAGAAGCCAGGCTAAGTGTGGAGGTTACTGCCAAATGAGTAATTTAGAATATCGAAATATTTTGATAACGCAAGACAGTGTTGATTAAGTAGAGGTGGAATATAGGACGTCTGAAGCAAGACGGATGTGCACGTACGCATAAGCCATGATGGCTCGTTGATTAAAGCGTGTTAGAGGGGGTTGTAGTGTATCAATGGGCCACGCGACGTAGTAGCGTGCATTGAAATTGTGTGCTTACGTTATTAAAGTACTTATTATCAGCATGCTAATAAGCGTCTTATAATTGTACGCAATCGAAGGTGGTTCACTGTAGTCAATTAAATGCTGTTATGTGCAGTGGCGTAGTATGTTGTGCAGTGTAACTTGACCAGTGATTGGTAATCAGTAATTGCGATTTCTAAGGGGTAATCGTAATTGATAATCTACCATGGTGATTGATAATTGGTGACCTAGCATTATTGTTATTTGCAATAGGTAATCCAAAACTGTGATTTTAATAGAACCCTTCATTCCAATTATATCTTAATCTTAACGGCTTAGCTCAAGCGTTTACGAAGGTTTATTTCAAGCTCTCCGTACTTCAATTTCCTGTAGAAAATATAAAACCAGGCTTGACTGACTCACTGATTGACGTTAGCTTGTAATATTTATTTTTTTTTGCCGCTGGCAGCCGCTGGTACGCGGCGTTATCACTTCTTTTGTCGTGCAATTGGTACGCCGAAATATATCTATAGAAAAATCCCAGCCATTTGCGTCTATTTTCATAATGTTTTAAGTTGTGTTAGTCACCTTGTGCGTCTTTATCTAGATGTTTTTGCGCCGACTTTAAGTTAAGCGCCGTGCTACGGGCATCTATAGTTCGACAAGCAGCGAACACGCTTTCTGCTATCTACGCCGCTGAGTTCTTTAGTTCTTTTGCGGCGCAAGTCAGCTCAATAAACAGACCGTTCAATTCAAAGCGTCTCTTAGCTTGCTGGTTTCGGCATCATCGTCTACATGTGACAGTTTCTCGAAAGCCTGCCCTTTGAAGAGTGACCATTTTGTATATATGGTAGGCAACTTGATGATCTGAGGAGATCGTCTCCTCACCTAATACGCTAAACTATCTCTTACGCAGAAAAAAAAAAAAGAACAAAACGCTGTAGGAGAAATGCTCAGCAAGAGTTGGTGTGAAGGCGGTGGCTGCTGTCCGAAAAACATTGACTGGGCGAAAGGAAAATCCTCTTAATTCATGATGCGGAGCTGAGCAAAATAGTCGATATATGCGAAGAGACCGCAAGGTGGGGCGGCGGTTTGGTTAGCTCCCATTCCATGGAGCAAGGCAATTAATCAGGCCTAATTGCTACCACACCCACACCGAGCCCCATCTACGACAAGGAAGGCGACCACTGAGGGTAAGACGTTGGTCGCAAAAACCGCCGAGAGCACAGTGTGTCAGCGAGCTGGAATGCAGCCGGCGCTTGCTTTCTAGCTGACCGGCGTGAAAATGAATGAACGCGCTACATGCAGAGCAAGAGGAAGAATATAATGAATTACGCCGTGTTCACAGTGTTCTCGTGAATATTGAGATAACAAGAGAAAAATGAAGCACGTCGTCGTGCATTGTTCAAAAACTGTATCCCTGATAATCGGTATCAAAAGAATCCGGAAACTTTTATTGCGGTTATTTCCGGCTTCTTAACTGCCAAAACTGCGGGGAGTAGTTGTTTCTTTATTATGGGGCATGTTGTAAAGACACCAATAGATAGCCGCAGCGTCCACCATTTTAGCTAGAGCGGGCCCCCAATGGGGCAGCGCCGCCGTCAAATGGAGTCGGTTTTACTATTTCGCCCGCTTTGTATGATACTGTATGTTATTGCATACCACTCTGCATTGTATTGCAATGTTTGTATTGCACTACATCTTAATATCCACATCGTCGCCTGTCGACAAGTGGCTCAGTAGGCAGCCTTATAGTGCCGCCCCGTTTACTAGCAGACTCATAGACTGCCGTTATTTACCGTCGGACGCAACTGGGAAGCGGTCGCTCTGCAACCGCCGTTCAATGTTTGAATGCAGGCATGATGACGAGAGATTTGCCTCAAAAAGGCTGTCCTTGCTACTGTGATGGAAACAGAGAAGGTGCTAAATGGCCAGAGGAGGCTGTAAACGCGGCAGGTGATTGTGTATTCGCAATCAATTTTTGAAAATAGCGCAGCACATCCAGTGTAAAAAAAAAAAAAAAAGAAAGCGTTGTTTAACTCCGCTGAAATTGATTATGACGTGCGAAAGTACGATTCCGATTGTAGTGCCAACCGTTGGCAGGAACTGCCAACTTGGGAATTTCTTTAAACTATAGAGACCAAGTTCACCGGGATCATTGGAACCCTGAGTCAAACATGCTACGTCTAGGCAATGAAAGCGCGTTCGTACGGCTTGGTGAAGTGGGGTTTTCATGGGTGTCGATTCTGCCAACTTGGGTAACATATACCATACAAAAAATAAGGGGAACACCTGAAGCTGCACCGTTAAAGACATGACATGATAGCATTTCACAAAAAAGGACGATGTTTTCAATTTTTTTTTAATTTTTTAACATATTTATTTTTATCTTTAAAATTTTTTTCCGACAATACTTAGCATTAGCAAACATTGGCGTTCCATTCTGAGCAGTAAGACACCTTTTAACATATTATTCAGTTTTCATTTTTTTTTCAAGTAACTATATGATCACTTACACACTATAAATTTTAATTAGCAATCGGCTTTTTATTCTGAGCATTTTGACACATTTGAACCCCGTTTTCTCAATTTTGAAAATCTTTTGATTTAATTTATTGATCTGTTAAGAAAATAATTATAATAATTTCATTAAATCGTCACCGTCTATCACACAACAATCAATCATCAATCACTAGAACCACAAAGTACAATGATGCGATCTTTTTTTACGCAGTCCCAGATTAATTCTGACACGCGGCATCGACATCGACGGCTCTTGTTTTTTATTACTCCAATCACGCGGTGAGTGGATACTTGCAGCTGGTCTCTTTCTATAAGCGGTTGCGGATCGGCAGATAAGGAGTTGCTGTTTGCATGCATGGCATGTCTTTTAACACTAGCTGCAACAATCAGCTAATGGGCTTTCATCACCAGCTATTTCGCGCAGACAAGCGGTACAGTAGTTATCCAAAGAGCTTTCCTACACAGACATCATCAGCCAGCTCTGGCAGAAATGAGTCGTTAAGAATAGAAGCTGGGAAAATGCGTTTCCATCACTACAATCGGTAAAATAAGAGCTGTCAAAAAAATACAGCTGAGAATATGATATTCAGACATAGAGAAAAAAGTATTTTTTTTTTTTTTCACAAAAGTGGAGACAATTTCCTGACTCCTGTGCCATGGTAACAGTCAGCCTGCTCTGCATCAGGCGATGCGGTAAGGGTCGAGAGCACGGTTGTGATGGGATATCATACGAGGCAGCTAATCTGCTTTCATGTGACATACTGATGTCGGAATGGGTTGCTCAGTTTTGCTACCGTAACGCTCGGACAGCAAGAAATCATTTATGGTGTTAGTGAGCGGCTTAGAAAAAGAGCTGAAGGTTCCATGATGCTAACCTCAGTGAGTTGAACTCCCAGTGTGCACCTCGCCTCGTTTTGTAATAATCGTATAAGTTTAGCCTGAAGCTTCAGTGAAAGCATAGGAAGTCAAATTGGGTACCACCTGTGTATATTAATTCTATGATCTTTTTCTCAAAGTGATGCAAATAAGAAGGGTTGAATGATAAGATTTCTAGAACTAGCGTCTTCCAGTATTTCCACCTTGATTTCCGTGTGAACGCAAGTAAATAGTGATTTTTAGTGTTCTGTTGGACAGTGGTCTAGTACCGCAATTTCCTTACACATTGCGACTCTCATAGCCTCATTTGCTTTGGGACGTTACACCTTACAAACGAAACCATCCTTACACATAGACGTGTAACGTCCAGTAGATCTCCTACGCGATTTCATTAAAACTAGGTCACGCTCGATGTCCTATGAATGAAGGAACTGCTAGTGCGGCGAGCGTGGAAGCACTGTCTGAAAGAGGTTTCCATTATATGTGGATGGCGAAGTAAGATGCCGCCCGCAATGCTCTTTTCTTGACACCGAAACACTATCTTGTAAGGTTGTGATTGGGTAGTGACGGGGTCGTCACTTCGAAGCACTAATTTCAATAAAGGTAGTCCCTTAATGAGCTGCGGTTTTAAAACATAGCATCGTAGCCGTTGCTGTTGTTTATTCTCCATCTCCAACTAACGATAAATTCCAATTGTTTACAGTTAATTTAGTTACTAGCAATATTTATTTTTCTTCGACGATAACAACGAGTGAATGCCTCGTAGCGCGCGTAAAGCAAGCTACAAAGTTAAAGCGATGGCATAGTTGAGCGATAAAACCACTTTCGAGCCGAATGGAAGCGTCTGAGAGGAAAAACGTTTTTCTTTTTTTTCAGTTCCCCGGCAACCTAAGACAGCGTTAAAGAGAGGGCGCTGAGCGCTCTTCAACCGCTCTGCCTTTTTCTCGCAAAATGGCTTCGCCAACGTAGCCATCGATTCCAAGGCTTTGGTGCTTTCATTATTTTTCATTCATTCTTTCACTTCTCGTGTTCTGAGAGGATTAGGTTTGGCGGCTGTCCAAGATTTCCGACGAAGGATGGCGACCTTTTAAGGAAATTCGCCCCCTTTAACGTGCTTCTGCGTACTAGTGTTCCCGGGAAGATGATTTTTTTATTGGTTGCAGGAAAACTTAATTTCGAGAAAGTCTACTTCCCATCGCGCATCAGTATTGTATTCCTTCCCTGTGGCTCCCCCATACACAGCCATCAGCCTTTCTCTTTCCAAGCTCCTTTCTCGTGGAAAGTAGCGTACCAGCGATCTCTTAGCACCGGCTAGATTCTTTGATTTTCATACAAAGAATTTCTCCCTCTTCCTTCATCTCTGTCACCGTGTAGCTCAAATTGCAAAGCGTACTTTAGTTGCTCTCGTTGCGTACGTTAATTGCACGATAGCCAACACAGCAAAATACGTTGAAATGGCAATAATAATAAAAGAAATGATTCCGGAACTTGTTTTGCGATTTTTTTGTGTGTGATGTAATCTTTCTCGAAATCTGCAATGTAAAATCCGTAAGGTTTTTAGTCAGTGCAATGGCTTCCGCTTCTGGATTTTTCTTTCCCCTCGTAATACCACGCTTAGCGTGAGTTCCCGATTGTGGATGTGTGTAGATACTGTATACATGTATATCGCTGACGCTGTGGACATGTCTTAAGTGGTTTAACTATTACATTTTTGATTCTTGGAAGTATCGCATGAAAAAGAATCATAAGTGTTATTTTAGATAACAGAGGAGGAAGAGGAGGAGTAGGAAAAAAATTTATTTAAATAAAAAAAATCTAAACACTCCCAGGAGGACCTCTTAGTCCAGGAGCCCTCTGGCTGTTCCTTCTAGCTTAGCCCTCTCGACCAGTCACAACTGATCTGCAGGTCGCGTGGCTAGAAGGGCAGCCTCCCAGGAGGAGGGGGTGGGGTGTTTGACGGGAGGAAAGCGGATGGGATGTGGGCATTTCCCTAAGTAATAATAGACGGTGGGTGGGGTGGCGTTGCATATGATGCAGTATGGTGGGAAGTCTGTGGGGTGAAATATGTGGGCAAATTGAGGAGATGGAAACGAATATTGTGTCTGGAGTTGTCGCCAGTACGTGCTGTCGATGTGAGAAAGCGTGTGATGTTGTGGCGGGTACGTGGCACGGCAACGACGATAGTAGTGAACAATTGTATTGTAGTCAAGAGGTTCGATGGGGGTGTGTAATGAAGGTTTGGGGAGGATATCCACCGGCGCCCGGAAGCTTAGTTCTCGGGCAAACGCATGAGCGCGCTCATTTGCGAGGATGTCCTCGTGCCCAAGAACCCATTTGATGGCGATGGGATCGGAGGAATAGGTAGAGTAGATAATATTTTAGCAGATGAGTGTGGGAGAGTTCCTCGCAGTAGGTATCTGTATGCTGTTTGGGAGTCTGTGCATATTGTGGTGTGCTGAGTCTGCAACTGACTGATGTGTGCAATTGCGAGTGTAATGGCCAAGCATTCGGCCTCGACGATGCTAGTGCAGTGGATGGAGGCGGCATTGAATGTTGAGCGGCGAATGTCCGTGAATAAAGCAGTGCAGGTGTGAGGAATGTCCGGATTGTGTGAAGCATCCGTGTAGATGATGTCCTGGCGTGTAGAGTGCTGTTTGGAAAAATATGAGGCACGGGCTGCGCGACGGCTTTTGCGGTGTTCGGGATCCATATTTCGTGAGAGGGGTTTGAGCACGAGGAGGCTCCGCAGATGCGGAGGGATGGCTATATGAGTATGAGGTGAGGAATCAGGAGTACTGTAGCCCATTGCGCGCAAGATATGAGTGCCTGCAGATGTGCGGAGTCGACGTTGTTGGCTGGAGAGATGCGCCTCTATGATCTCCTCAACATTGTTATGAATGCCTAATTGAAGGAGCCGAATTGTACTAGTATGACGAAGTAAATGGAGGACAGCTTTAGCGGTTGAGTGGTGTAGGACGTTAAGTTTATTGAGTTGGGTTTTGGTGACGTGATGGTAGGGGAGGTGGTAAGCTAAGCGACTAACGATAAGGGCGTCTACGAGTCTTAAAGTGTCTTTTTCCTTGAAGCCATGATTGTGGCTTGAAATGCGACGAGTGAGATGTGTTATCTGGTTGATTTGGCGCTGCAGGAGGTGTATGGTATAGGTGGCTCTAGTGTCCTTTTGAATGTGGAGACCCAGCAGTCGGAGCCGTGGACAGAGGCTACGTGCGTATTACCGATACTTCAACAAATGTTTTCTTCCTCTTCATTTTCTCTCTCAAGAATTTGCCCAAAAGTATGCAGAGGACAAACTGGATTCCAAGGGAAGGAAAGCGTAGCAGGGGGCGGCAGAAAGTTAGGTGGGTGGATGAGATTAAGAAGTTCGCAGTGGTCAAGTGCATGCAGCTAGCACAGAACCGGGTTAAGTGGAGAAATATGGGAGAGGCCTTCGCCCTGCAGTGGGTATAGTCAGGCTGATGATGATGATGATGATGATGATGATGGTGCAGATAATTATTATTACCGTCTTTTTTCATCGATGTGGATGCAGTGTACATGTGCCAAGTTTCTTGTTCCCGTTTTATATTTTGAGGGGCCAACAGAAGCTTTGTCGACTATTTCGGGTTTGCAGAAATTTGATATCTACTGCGTGTGATAAGGTATAGTTTGTATAGCCCCCTACTAACGGCAAGAACGGCCTGGGCCAGTCGGAACTGCGGCAACTTGATTGTGTTCGTATATACCACGTCCTTACAGCGTCGCCAACAGGCCTGTAGGAACGCAGTCATGTAGTGCGTGTCGTCTTGACTGGCACAGGTTACCCTTATTTCTAGTACAGTGCTGAAAGTAGCTCGTCACATGGAGGATAGTCGATGTTTCAAACACTACGACATTATTACAGTTAAAAAGCAACAACATTGAAATGTCATGAGAAAAATTATGCACACTCCGGCTTTAGGGGTATGACGCGATAGCGTAGACTACCAGTTCACATATAAAGCCCTGCTATAACCGTATGAGCATGTCTGCGTGGCTCAGCGGTAACGTGAATGCAAGGATCCTGGGAGGCCGATTCTGACATCACCCTGTGTCACGAAATCGGTGCCCATTTTCATCAAGCCGGTACGGCGCGAGGCCCGCACGGCGTCGCGTGGAAGGCATGGAGAGAAAAGCCCCCTTCCCCGCGCGGGAGAGCGCGTAGCTTTGTACGCGTTGCCGTCACCCTCTTTCCCATTGCCCGGGGAGGACGGTGGTTCATCGGACTGGAATCAGCCAGAAATTTCCAGCATGTTCTATGGGACCTGGCCAATGGCGACGCGCGGCTCGACGGGAGGAAGAGAGAGCGCTATAACCCGCGAAGCTAAGTGTGTGTGCGCGCTAGCTTTGACGCGTGCTAACAAACAGACGCGGCGCGCCCTATTTAAAGAGACCGCGCCGTTTGATGAGTCAGTCAGTCAGTCAGTTCGTCAGTGCTTTGCGACGTGTTCGCCTGTGCTTCGGCTGGACTCCCGGGGATCACCCGCTGCTGGCAAGCCCACGGACTTTCAAGGGAGCGGCGCTCGTCTCGTATAGCGGCCACATCGTGACTCTTGAGGCGTCGGACTGCAACAGTGCCCGGTGAACAATTTGGTGTTTGTTTATGTACTCTCTCGTGTTTCATCTGTTGTAAAGCCTCTACGTTATTGGATACCTGTGTAATTGCATGCTTAGCGTTTGTTATTCTGTGAACCTCTCGTCTGTGCATTTCAAGTGATCTTGTGTATTCCTTTGTATCGTCTCTTGTTGTGCATAAATTGTGTTTTGTTTGTTACTTCTGACTCCGATCCTTTCTCTGGTTTGAACCGGCGACCGCTGGGCACCAAACGACCACCCCCTTCTGTCACTACAAGGTAGTTGAATTCCGGCTGAGCTTGCCACGCAGGTCGAGGGCATCTCCTTCGCGACCGGAACAGCTACCCCCACTCACTGTAAGGGTGTCTGGGAGTGTGCGCACCGTTAAGGGCGCATCGTTAATAATACCCCCATAATTATTAACGGGTGACACCCTACCATGGGAAATGAGAGGCCTGAGTTGGTAGCTCCTGACAGTCGTCATGTCAGGAAACCTTGTTAGTGCTCGGCCATGTCAGCTGCCGCCTGCCAGCGCCATGCTCGTGCTTGTTGCACACACTTTAGCTAGTAGAGTGAAGCTATCGCTTCAATATCGGGATAGAAAGGTTATCGTTGATCGCATGTATTTCCTCTTCAAGCTGTGTACCAATTCTTTCTCGCTCTGACATACACCAGCCGCCACTGTTAGATAAATTAGCAGAGTGATTTTTACCGGTGTTATGGTAGTCCTCCCTCGGTTTGGGCACCGGATCAGGATGAGTTTTTCTTCACCTACGTATACAGCTGCGAAGCTCTTTAGCTTTCCTTTTTAGCCGTATGGTAGCGTTCGAGTGGGTACTGATGAGTCATCATCATCAGCCGGACTATGCCCACTCCTGGACGAGGGCCTCTCTCACATTCTTCCAATTATCCCGGCCCTGGCGGCCGCTTTTCGATGGAGGCGAAAAGCAAGGCGCCCGTGTGCTGTGCGATGTCAGTGCACGTTAAAGAACCCCAGGTGGTCGAAATTTCCGGAGTCCTCCACTACGGCGTCTCTCATAGCCTGAGTCGCTTTGGGACGTTAAACCCCACAAACCAACCAACCAATTAACCTGGTCCTGTGCTATCTGCCTCCGCTTGACCCCTGCAAACTTCTTAACCTCATCCATCCGCCTAACTTTGTCACCTGCTGCGCTTTCCTTCCCTTGGAATCCAATTTGCCTCCCGGAGCGACCGTTGTTTACCATTCCTGCCCATGCCCATTTCTTCTTCTTGATTTTCACTAGAATGTAATTAACTTGAGTTGTTTCCCTGACCTACTCTGCGCGCTTCTTATCTCTTAACGTTACCCCTGACATTTTTCTTTTCATAGCTCTTTGTTTCGTTCCCAGCTCGATAAACGAGTACTGGTAAGATGCAACTGTTGCATATTTTGCTCTTGAGCGATACCGGTAATCTGCTAGTCATATGCTGTGAGTACGTGCCAAATGAGCTCCATCCGAGCCATATTCTCCTAGTTATTTCCCTTTCACGGCCCCGCTGTGCGGTCACTACTTGCCCTAAGTATATACATATTCGCCTACCACTTCCAGTGTTTCGCTACCTGTTAAATGCTGTTCCTATACGGGGTGGTTGAATATTACCTTATTGTTCTGCATATTAATTTAAGGCCTAGGTATCCTTTTGCTTTTCCTGTCCAGGGTATCAATCATAATTTGCAATTCATCCTCTCAGTTATTTAGCAAGTCCTTGTCATCAGTTAATCGTAGGTTACAGTTGTATTTTTCATCAAGCCTTATCGCTAGACTCTCCCATTCCAAGTCTGAATACTTTCTCTAAGAAAGCTGTGAATAGTACTCGGGAGATCGTATCTCCTTGCCTAACACTTTCCTTTATAAGAATTCTATTTTTTTGTGTGTGGAGAACTACTGTTGATGTGCAGCCACTATTCATACTATCCCGTACTTTCGCATGTGACCCATCTACATGCCAATTTCGCAATGCCTGCCTGACTGCTAATATTTCAAGTGAGCCAAATGCTTACTCGTGATCAATGAATGCTATTGTCGGAAATCGCGGTGTGGCAACGGAGCGCCATAAGTAGACGTGCAACATAGTAGGCCTCCAGACGTGAACTGCTCGTGCCGGGCTTGCGCACCAGGCAGGCACAAACGCTAGACTTTGCTTTCGTCTTCTCCACCTTCCACAGCAGTCACCAAGAAGCCGGTACGGGGTGCCAAACTTATCGGCATCGCATTGAGACGCCGGTGGGGGCTACAGGGCCACCCACCCAGACGGAACGGCGGAATGGACGCTCCGGCGATGCAGAGATCAGGCTGCATTGACGGCAGGAAGAACCAAGGATAAGCCGAAGACATCCGAGGGGTGCTCAACGGGGGCTTGTCGATGCATTCTGGCTTGAGATGATACAACGACACCACTTCCTTGCGACCTTTCGGCAGGATGGTCGCGGTATTGTGTGTCTTGTGGAGGAATTGGTACGGCCCGTCGTGCGAAGGTGTAAGTGGCGCCTTTACAGCGACTCGCCAGACAAAAACGTGCGTCAAAGACCTAATGTTATGAAGCAGAAAACGGTGCCGGTCAGAACATCAAGGTGGGCAAGGGCGCAACTACTGAAGCACGCTTGAAGATGCTGGAGGTACTGTAGAGGCGCTGACGAGGAAGCTGAAAAGACGAACAAGTCTCCGGGAAGAGCCTTATCATCGGTCTGTCTTGAACTTTATTAGAACTGCCAACCTTTTTTTCCTTTATTTATTACCCCTTTTAATGTTCTTGTTACATATTCCTTTATGCACTGAGGCAATAAACGTTACTAAAAAAAAGTCACTGGGAAGTCGCAAGTGTGCATCAAATTCGAGTTCGGCCCAGTTCGGCTTAACAGCCCAGTTCGCGTCTAAGGAAAGCGCGTAGACCAAGAAGCACCATAGGAAAGTGGTCGACCCAGTTTGGGACACGAAAGAATTTATGTACTGATTAGTCCTGCACTGTGGCAGAAAAAACGTTTAAAGATAATTTTGGTGTGGTAAAAAGAACACTAGAGGATAAAGGAGGGATTTCTTAAGGCGGTTAGTGTAATATATTTTATGAAGGGTACTAGACGGGGTATTTGACGTCGAATGGAAAGCTCTGGAAGATTAGGAACTCTTTTCATTTGGGAAACATTACAATACCACAATTAATTAGACATTATATAAATCTAGCAGAGTGAATCGGTGAGCGTGTTTTTATATAGGTACCACAAGGAGGCAGCATATTCAATCTTTGCATGGACTATAGTTTTTGCAGGAGCAGTTTTAATCAAGAAGGGGCAAGCAAAAAGTTGCGGCGGATGGAACCAAGCATGCGGTTAGCGTCATAAATGATGTGTTCATTGTGTTCTTCCCTCGAGAGATGTTCACCGAAATAATTATATTTGTCAACTTGAGTCAGAGGAGTCTCATTAGTGTAATTTGTTTGTCTTACACATGAGAGTCATTCTCGTCACTTTACATTTACGGACAATAAAGTTTTTAAAAGCCAGGTATTACACCAAGTTCCAATATATTTTAAATGATTTTGAAGAGCACACACATCGCCTAGGTTAGTAGTTTCTCGATACAAATCGCAATCATCAGCGGAAAGTCTTATTTTGGAACTAATTGAGAAGGAAAGATACTAATATAAAAGAGGATAAGTAGGAGGCCTGGTACTGAACCTTAAGGAATGCGATATCACAGGCGAAAGAGGGAAATTGTGTTCGTTACTAGTAACAAACTGGTATCGATTGCTTTATCAATCCGCTTCATGATGGTACTTTTAATGTTAGTTGCTTAGTTTGAGAAATCGTAGTTGGCGTGACACGGTGTCAAACGTTTATGCAAACACAATAAAAATACAGTAAGAGGAGAAATCAAAATTAATAAATGCAATGAACTGAGCTTCGCAGGAGGGATTCTTGCGAAATATGCTGTGAGTCACTAAAATGAATTCGATTCGAGATAATTACCCAGACGGGAAAAAATGATATTACATGGCGGTGTCAAAGCTGTGAGTCACAACTGACACGTTTGACCCATACGATCGGTGGGAAAGTCAAAAATGTCGGTGAAGGACAACAAAACGCTGTGAAGGTCCTGAGTGCGTTCGAGGCTGAGGTCGGAGGCAATCATCGCGGAAATAGGGTCTGTAATGGTGGTGGGGAATGTGGGTGCTTGAAGGACGCTTCATGGTGGGCCAGGCGCGAGAGCAGAGATAGTGAAGTCTGTGAGAGGGGACAATGTAGCAAGGGGTATTCCTTCGGGGAGAACCTGGGGCGACAAATTGAAATCCAGGACAGGAAGGTAGGCGCTATTCTGGATAACGCGGATGATGAGATGAAGAAAGAGGCGTGGGATGGATGTGGCAGGAGCGAGTGCTTCTAGTTCACGCCGTACGATGCAAGTCACGTTTTCAGGACTTGAAGGCTGTCTTAGGGCCGGCAGATCCTCGCACGGGGAGCTAGCGCGGTGTTTCAGAGCCGTTCGAAACGGTGCTCAATGAGTCGGAGCTTGGCCTGCTCGAAGCGTCGACAAATCTGAAGAACAGAGTCAACCATAGAGCAGCCCCGACAGAGCAGCAGGTTAAAGGCATCGTCGGCTATACCTTTGATGATGTGCTCCAATTTTCAGCTTCGGTCATGTCTTTATCAACCTCACGGCACAGGGCTAAAACGTCTTGGATATAGGTGGTATAAGACTCGGCAGATGTCTAGGCGCCAGTGGCAAGGTCCCTCTTGGCAGCGAGCTGACGGCCAACAGGCTTTCCGAACAGGTCACGGAGTTTTTCTTTGCAAACGTCTGAGAGGGGGGGGGGGGGGGGGGGGGGAGCATCTGATTCGTGTGTTTTCTAACCACACGCGTGCGGTGCCAGGTGAGGTACAAAATGACACTGATCAGCATCAGCGTGCCGTCCCACCTGTTGTGCTGGCTAACACGCTCATAAAGCGGCAACAATGCAGTCCTCGATATCCTCCTCACCTGTACCGCAGAATGGGCCAGGGCCACGGTGGCGGGCCAGACGACAATGGGCGTCGCAGAGGTAGATGGAGACGCGTCGGTAGTCATCGCGACGGTTCCGAGGTGCCGGCTGATGCGGAGATCCAGCGTGAAGTCGTCTCGAAGCTGCGACATCTACCAAAGATGTTACGGGGAAGTATTTGTTAAGTCTTGCGCTGTGATGGGCAGAACTCGGCGCATAGGCTTCAAGGATGATGATGATGATGATCACCTCAGACCAAATGGCACATACCCACGGCGGGGGATGGGCCAGGGTGCATTGTAGATTGCAAATATTTATCAAGGACTGGAGTATTCAGATAAATATGGATGTTTAACTAGAATGTGGAAAAATATAAAAAGGAAACGAAAAGGTAATGAAAACGTAACTAGCATAGGAATCTACCTGTTGAAATTATGTAATCATGAATAAAATCGCACACTGGTTTTAAGGCATATCCCTTGACGCTTGCCCCGAAGGAGAGGAGAACTGGAATTGTTAGTGGAAGGCCTAATCTCGAAAGGGGAGTTGCTAAGTAAATTTTGCGGAAAGATGCGAACCTCCGGCAGAAGAGACAAAAGTGATCTATGGATTCAATTTCTTTGCAAGACTCACAGAGATTAGTAGCGGATAGCCCTGAACGACATAAATACAGATTTAATTTCGGTAATCGGCAGCGCAAGAGAGTGCCGTCGAGCATCCATACTGTCGACGTCGTCTTCTAGAACAGCCCTTCATCTTTCACGCACTCCTCGGTCATCGTCGTCTGTGAGCACACCGCTTCGTTGGTCACGTGTCCTCCGGTAACATTATATTCAAGGATGTTGCACGTAATTGATGGTAATGAAAGGAGTTTGTAATTATTAGAAGTATTAACGTTACCAGACTTGGGGATAGGAACCATCCTGCCGATTCTCCACTCGTCAGGTAATGATGCGCTGAGGAGAGACTGTATGAAGATTTCGGCCAGCTTTATTGATAAATATAAAGATGTACTCTTCAAAAATTGTAATTAATATCGCTTGTTCCTGCTGCTGAGGAAAATTTCCTTTTGAATAAGGTTTGCAACCCATTCATTCGTAACACTAATTGGCTCCATGGAAGGCAATCCTAAATCTATTGTGCTGGGTATGCTGGACACCGCAACATTAGTGAACGGTGAGAAAATGCATCATTTAAAACAACACAGACCGCGTAAATTGAAATAAAAGAATTATTTTGCAATCTGTCAGCAATGTTGACATGCTTTAAGGACCATAGGCGCGCTTTTTCGTATTGAGCAGGCGAAACAGTGATAAGCTAAACCAGGGTACTTGACCGGAACCGGAAACTCGACGGGACAATGCTATCCTGCTTTTAACAAGAAAGGAGCACCTCCGGCGTCATACACGTGCTCTTATACCT
This sequence comes from Amblyomma maculatum, assembly GCF_055883805.1. Lineage (NCBI taxonomy): Eukaryota > Metazoa > Arthropoda > Arachnida > Ixodida > Ixodidae > Amblyomma > Amblyomma maculatum. Next base: position 216,419,335 of record NC_139346.1, on the reverse strand, counting down.
CCGTATACGGTAAGCCTCACCCGCGGTCTAACCCGTGTAGAGGAGGTAGCGCTTCGGAGAATTAGAGTTAGGGTGGCCCTAACAACAGCAGCGATCCGAAAGTGGCCACAATTTCGGCATTTATATGCACAGCCTGGGTGCCCCGTATGCAAGTCTAGAAATATAGAAGCTGGAGTAGTCCCAGTTGGGTTGTACTCTGCCCCAGCTACATACCAACGCATGATGAACATCGTCGTCACTGGCCTCAAGTGGCAAACATGTCTTGTGTACTTGGCCGACGCCATCGTTTCTTCGCAAACATTTGAACAACACCTCCAACGCCTTCGAGCTGTCCTAGAAGCCCTACATTCTGCTGACCTCACGCTGAAGCCCCAGAAAGGCGACTTCGGATATACAGAACTCAAGAGTCTTGGTCATGTGAGCTGTGACGGGGTGCGCTCGGACCCCGTGCTGCCGTCACACGGTTTTGCCATTCCAACTAAAAATAAAACTGTTCAGCGCTTTCTCGGTCTGTGCGCGTATTATCGGCAGTTCATTGCGGATTTGTCCTAGATTGCGGAACCTATGACGCGCCTCTCGAGGAAGGGCACCTCTTTTGTGTAGACTTCTGAGCAGCAGACGGCCTTCTCTGCTTCTCTAGCGCGCTCAAACCTCTTCCGCTCTGGCGCACTTTGAGGCTGCTTACTGACGCCAGCAGCATCGGTCTTGGCGCAGCCCTAGTGCAGTACCAAGACGGAATTGAGAGATTCATAGCCTATGCTAGCCGCAGTCTTTCTCGTGCCAAAACGAATTACCCATCAGAAAAAGAATGCCTTGCGGTCGTGTGGGCCACCATGAAGTTTCGACCCTAAAGTTACAGCTGCCCATTTGAAGTCGTCACGGATCATCATTGTTTATGCTGGTTAGCAAGCCTGCGGGATCTATCCGGACGACTTGCACGCTGGAGTCTACGACTTCAGGTGTTCGACATTACTATCGTTTATGAGTCAGGCCGCAAACACGAAGACGCCGGCACGCTTTCACGAGCACCTGTGGAAATTGGCGAGGTCGCACCCGATGACGATAGGGGTTTCCTAGATGCCATAAGCACATCCGAGCTCGGAGACTGGCAGAGAGCTGATCCAGACATCCTCCCTCTCAATGAGTATTCTGAAGGGTGTGACACGACTCTTCCTCCATACCTCTGTCGACGTCTTGACTGCTTTTGTATGCGGCACGGCGTCTTGTATAAGAAAACCTCTCAGGGACGAGAAAGAGCTTACCTTCTGGTAATCCATTGCGATCTCCGTGAGGAAATCTTGCTCGCATGCAATGAGGAACCCTCATCTGGCGATTTGGGCTACTCACGGACGCTCGCCAGAGTGCGCAACATGTATTACTGGCCAGGACGCGCTGCCGCTGTGAAACGCTATGTGAGAAGCTGCCGCGAATTCTAGCGCCAGAAGACACCGCCCCTTAAGCCTGCTGGATTTCTCAAGCCCCTTGCAGCCCCGCGTACTCGAACAAATAGAAATGGATCTTCTCGGCGCTTTTCCTTTGTCGCAGGCAGCTTCAGAACTTAGATTTTTTCATGCACAACATATTCTTGCGGCATGGTGCACCTTCGTATGTCATTACTGACAGAGGGACGGCTTTCATAGCGTAGCTCATCGACCACATCTTTCAGCTGAGCTGCACGGTCCATCAAAAGACCACAGCATACCACCCGCAGAGTAATGGCCTTACCGAAAGATTGAATCGAACAAGAATAGCGGACATGCTATCAACATACGTAGATATGCAGCACAAGACTTAGGGCGAGGTGCTGCCGTATGGGATTTTTGCGTACAATACGGCCCTGCAGGAAACAACGCGCTTCACGCCATTTCGACTTGTGTACGGGCGTGAACTTTATAGCATGCTTGACTACGTGCTCCCGTGTAGAAAAAATGATCAGCTTGCCCCAGACGCTTAGCAATATGCCCTCCGTGCTGAGGAAGCCAGACAGCTAGCCCAACCTGCACATAAAGTGGCAGCAGAGCTCTGACGCGAGCCACTACAACCTCCGCCACTGAAACGTTTAGTACCAAGCATGGTGACGAAGTCTGGGTGTGGACACCAGTCCGCCGCCAAGGCTTGCCTGAAAAACTCCTTTCGCGATACTTCGGCCCTTGTCGGGTGCTATGCCGTGTCAGTGACGTCACTTATGAACTCATCCCAGATGCCGCTGCCGTACCGAAACGTCGACAGCCCCAGTCCGACATTGTGCACATTATGCGACTTAAGCCATCAATGAACGTTAATGTACTGCCGCCGCTGGAACGTTATCTTGTTTTCCCGCTCTTGCTTTTCATACTGTTCTTTCCCGCATTCTTTTTCTTTTTTTTTTCCGAAGGGGGGAATGATGCCACATAGCATTGCCAGATGGCGCCTTTCTGAACGAGAGAGGGCGAATAAGTTTGTCCCGCTTGCTCGTGTGTGCCGCTTCCAACGTTCGGCCTGGGATAAACCCCCTGGCTTGCAGTTCTGTGCTTTCGTATCTTGCGCCGTGGTCACAGAGTACGTGACAATATTTATTTCTTCCTCTTTTTTTCTCTTCTATAATTCTTTTTATTCTTATCGATTGTATTATTTGTTTCCCATTTCATTACTAATGAGCTCTTCAGCAGATTCTGCTTGGAGTTCAGGAAAAGTTTGGACAATGCATCTTGTCAATAAGAATTATTGTTTCTTAACAAGGTACAGCAAACAATAGATAGAAGCAACATGCACCTGATGCTGTCATCACATCTTGGTTATTAGGAAATGGAGAAATCTTTTCGTTATCTGCGCCACGCAAACAAAGCTTGCAGCATCTTCCCGCAACAGTACATGTGTTTCCATCCCGGAATACTCTGTTACGTCTTGCCCTTAGCAAAGTCAGGCCAGAACCTCTCGAAGTCATGCTGTTTGCAATTTTGCATCAAGTCAGCGCTTAAAAAGCGTCACGAGGAGGAAACGAGGTTGAGAGAAAGTGAAGGCGAAATAGAGGAAAACGTTGAAATATTACTTTTCAGCTGCGTGCACCACGCGTGTGCCTAATGATCGCGTAACGACACCGGCTGCTCGTAAAAACGAGTTTCAAGCCATAAATAATTATGGTCCACCAGGCGTAAGAACGGCAGCATGCCCGCACTTCCTTACGTACCGCGCCCGCCGCCCAAACCACGCATTTATAACGCCGCTCTCCTCTTTCAAGATTCGCCGGATCGTTTTGGGGCGCACTCTTTATTTCCTTTATCGCAAATGGCTCGGATGTACCAAATATACTCCATAGTTTTTATTTATTCCGGTATTTACGTTTCATCATCTCTCTTCTTGCTCATGCTATGAAAGAGCAAGCCTCATTCACCAAACTGCCGTGTCCTCGATACAGATTCGCTAAGCACTTGGTACGAAAAAGCTTTATTGAGCATACATAAATCTTTAACGAGGCGAAAATCATCTTCATTCGAATTTGGTGAACCGAGAATTGCGTTCTTGAAGAGGCCGCTGCTGCCTCTTCCACCCACCCAAACGTGCCTCGGCCGAGAATAACCAAATTTACAAGAAGCTATCCGTGCCTTGAGTAAGGAATTTTTTATTACTTTTAAAGAACAGACAAGGAGGGTTTATAACGTGAAGAAATAACACAGTTTTTAAGAGAGCGGCAACTTTCATTGCTTTTCGAGGTATCAGCGTACTTATTACCACCTCAAACGATTCGCACAATTGATGTCGCTAGGCCCGAATTTAAAATGATGTATATTCTTATTTCTTTCTAGTCTATTCGTTTCTAGTTTACTCTGGGTGATAAGTTATGCAGAATCTGTTGCCTGCATAGACCGATATTTCTCTTTAGGGTATCCATTTCTTTATCTTTACATCGATGCAAACCACACCTTCCACTTTAAGTAACAGGAACGGCAAGAATCAGAAGAACCTAACCGGCGGTTGTTTCATCAAAGGAAACTCACTTTTATAATCGCGTGCGGAAAGTCTGACTGGCTTAAAAGTTCATGTGTCGATTCAATGTGTGGCATCTATTATCGGTAATGCTGCATTGTTTCCAGGAGCCATTTTAAACTAAAGCTGGAATATAGTCATAATTATTCTCACATAGAGTACTGGAAGTAATAATGTTCATTGTATCTTCACCGCTACGGTTTCTGGGTTCGACATCGCGCACATGCAAGCTTTTGCATATATGTGGTTTCAGAAGAACTCATCGCAGTCGAGTGCTTCACTGGCACGTTAGAAATGGAATAACTGAAGTGGCTAGGCTCTATAACGTCCTGTTTGCATCTGACATTCTGGACTCTTTTTTTTTTCTTTCACTGCGTAGGAGGCCCAAATCATGAAGGATAATTGCGCATCCATGTGCGAGAGAAACATTTCGAATACGCTATCACTCACAGCCCTTAGCAGTTTGATTGCTCGTCAAGAGGAAGAACCAATCTTTAGAAAGAACATTCAACAGTGTGGTTGAAAAGGGCATTAAAGCTTTGATAAGAAATCTGAATGTTCCCTGTTGGTGTATCTTTAGCGCTTAGTATTGATGGAAGCTCTTCGATTTGTTTGGACTTACCAAGGAAAAACATTTACTGCCGAACTTGAACAAGAGCTTTATTACAGCGATTTCTATAAACTTTTCTTTTTCAGGACACTGGAGGTATAATAAATATTTCCTCCTTGCTCTAGTTGGAAGAAGCTTCCTGTGTCAGTGACTTGTTTTGTTTTACAGAAACGCTGGGATCAGATTTCTTCCTCTAGATTCTTAGAAAGTTGACCCTTCTTGTTGATTCTCTCCTCGAACAATTTTCGAGGGATAAAATGGTTTTACATGGGATGAAAATGAAAGGAGCTGCTATTTGGTTGTTTCGTTAGCTGCAAAATGTTATTTACTTTCTGCAGCTTTAGAACTAGATGTGATGCAGCTGCATAAAAAAATTTGCTTGGGTGAGTTTGGTTGTACTCTTCAGGAAAAACTGCAATCTCTGCTAGACACCAGCATTTCGGTGTTGCATGATGTATCTTGCTTATATGTCCATGTGAAGCTCAGCCAGTCGCCATAAAGGCCCTATGTGCTAAACGACACCTTAGCGGAGGGCCTCGAAATATTTTCAATCCCGCGTTATTGTTTAACGTGCTCTGAAATCGGCCGACACAAACACTCACTAAACGTTCTAAGTTTGTGTAGAAAGTGTTCGTCCAAAAAATTCCGACAGCACATTGGCGCTTATGCACTTGGGAAGATTGTTGTAGCACAACACGTTGAGATAGTTCTTATACAGATGCCATGTCAGACATTTGGTGGACACAGCAAATCCCACACATTTGCTCTGATATTTCACTTCGAAACGCCTCTCTTTTTAAAGCAATGCAGTAATGAATTGTGCTAGACTGCTGAACCCAGGGATGCGGTATCGAATCTCGGCTGCGCCGGCCGCTTTTCGAGGGGGACGGAATGCAAGGTGGCCATAAATTGTGTGATGTCAGGGCACGATAAAAAATTCCAGGTGGTCGAAAATTCTAGAGCCCTCCCCTGCGGCGTTGATAATAGCCCGAGTTTCATAGGTGACATTGTAAACCAAACGTAAACTTATTTAGTTACCACAATATGTTATTGGTCTTAGCTCATCTAAAGCATAACTATGTTTTCACTTTATGTTATGGCGAAAGATTTATTTTTTCTAGCAAGCCAGTCTTGAAATTAACCGCGCCATTCTAGCTGTCTTTAGGGCTTAAATAACGGTTGTAGTTTTCTTGCTTGCTCTAAAACTTGGCGCTTGTTTGATCGCCCTTTAGGAGGGTCTTAACTTGCAAACAGAAAGGATGGAAACATATAACCGTCTAAGAAGAAACAAAAAATGGAAAGAAAGCCCTGTAGAGCACGGGTAATAGTAATAATAAACTTTATTGATATTTTGCTACTCCGGTAGTCTTTCCAGGTTCAGGATCCCGGCAGCTTTCCAGGCTTGGTTTGCTCTAGCGACAGCTCTCAGTGAGCCAACTGCATCTCCTACTGCTCGCAGCTACATTCTTTGCTGTCTTACAGTTCCAGTCGCGTTGAACAGTTCCGGATCATGCGGAGGATATGTGTCTCTTCACAGGCTGCCACTGGTTTGTAGGACATTTCTCTGGTCAAATATTTCTGCATCAGACGAAGTCTGGGCACGTCCGCACCTCTAAGTTTGTCCAAAATGCGGCCTCTGTTCCAGCCAGAGCTTTGTGCGGAGAGCGAATTTCTGGTGTCAATATCTACAGACATCGGTAATTGTGGAGCGGAAAGCTCTACCACGCCTTGTTTTGCCAAGGTCATCGGGTATAGCAATTTGACCTTCAGCGGGAGGAGTGCCGGGCGATGCGTCGTGACGTTACACCTACCACGTGACGCGCCAAACCTGCCTCGCCAGCTGTCGTCGTTGGGTGCGCGTCTCGCCACGGAGGAGCCTTTCAGGGCCGTCTTCGTCAGCCCTGACAACGGTTACTTTGTCGCGTAGACGGTAGGCTGCCTCACATCCCCGGTAAATGTGGATCGCTGAACTGCTCCGCTAGAAACACGCTGTGGTTTAACTCTTATAAAGCAAGTAAGACAGAGGTAAAGCTCCGTTAAACTTGGCTACGCTTGGTTTGGTTTAGCAGTGTGTAGCCGAATGTAACGGAGCTTTTGCGATGTCTTACTAGCTTCAGAGGAGTTAAACCGCAGTCCGTGTTTTTTATTTATTTTTGTATGTAGAGGGGTTTTGGGTCGGGCGGGTACAGAGCTCAGAAAATGAGGTTTCGGGCTGCCTCGTGCCCGCGCTGCTCTCGCGTGCTTCGATTCACAGGATGCTGTAGAGGGAAAACTTACTGTAGGGGGGGGGGGGGGGGGGGGCGTCGTGTTGTACAAGATTTGAAATTATTGTTGCAGAGACAGCCTCCCAGGTAGGCTTCGGAGTTAGTCAAGATCGTATCAGATTTTCTGTGATTAGAGCGTATTTACTTGCAAATGCTACAACGATTTCCTCTGCACTGTCGCGGCTGGTGTGGCTTAGAAATGCAGCCAATGCAGCTCTGGCAATTTTTTCTCCGAAGCCAGTGACCGCGGCTCTGGCCTCCGCTTTGCTTGGGTACGGCACTCTTGCTCAGCTTTTTCGGCGGCAGCCGTGATGTTGGAGATGTATATAGGCGCGAAGGCCGGTCTCCAGGGAGAAGCGAGTCCTTGGATCATTGCGAGTTTGGATTGATTTTCAGGTAGTTGCTTGCATAGGCGTTTTAGTGTGAGAAGGGCGGCCTGGCTGAACCGGAGATGCCGCTTATCGCTCATTAGCCGGCAGTGCCGTCAAGTTCTTCTGTTCTGGTGGCACCTCTTTTTGTGGGGTCACGTTCCGAAGGCCCCATGTCCTTAATGGCGCCTGTGGGGGCGAACATTGGGACACCTAGAGATATCTTGTGGGTCCCCGAATTCGGGTTCTGACTTTAATGTCCAGAGTTATCGTCGTGTTGCGAAAAGGTGAACTGTTCCCACCTGGAGATCATCAGTGCTGCCACGACGTGGAATGCATCTTGTTCCGTGAGGCCATCTTGTAGGTTCGTCATGCACCGTATTGCGCAACAGGTCTGATCAACCAATTGCGCACTTGAGATTAGGGACTGTGTATTGTCGTTCCCCGTGGGCGTAAACCCACTTTCCCATAATTCTGATAATTTGTACTTCCCGGTGATCTTGTACTTGAGGTTAGGGTAGATGCTCATCGGTATTCTCTGAAGGTTTTCTTAGGTGCGCATTTCTAATTAGATTTGTCATGGGCTATACTGATGCTGCTCCGCCGGGCAAAATCTTCGATGGTGTCTGTGGCTTTCTGGAGTTTTTTTTTTTTTTTTTTGTCTGCTGTGCTGATGCCTGTCCAGACCGTAATATTGCCTGCGCATATTTGTCAGAGTGTCTGGAATCTGACTATCAATGTAGAACACCAAGCCGCACTGCGGAGGCACACAGAGATTTGTTCTCCCTAAAGGGGCGCCCACCACCTATCAGTGAAGACTGCAAAGAAATTAGTGAATAAGAATATGCTTACGTTTTATTTTCCTCAGCCTAGTTCCCGCACGTTTTTACTGAGCTGAAGAGCAGCTATATACTTTATCCCCACTGATATCAGGAAAATTTCTTTTCAGTCTGACCTGAAACCTCCCCTTTGTTTTCACGTTTTCATACTCGTTTTCACACTCGTTTTCATACTCGTTTTCACGTACAACTATTCGAGCTATAACTCACGTAGCATTTGACAGGAAGGAGGCGAAAAAAAAAATAAAATGACACAAAAACGGGAACAGTTTGCGAAGAAGGACGTAAGAATTGAAAAAAACAATTGGCGTAGTCAGGCTATACGCAAAGCCTCGCTGTTTGAGCTCCTAGTTTTTAGGTTTTGTCTGGACCCATTGTTGGGCATGTGGAAAGGATAAAAAAGATTGTGGCTGGTGGCCATGAGCTCAGCTTTGTGTGTAATGACTCAAAATCTGGCGTGGTGTCTTAAGCTTGAAAGAGCGTCTCGTTGACAGTGTGCGGCTTTTCTTTTAATTAAATTTTGCTGATGTCCTTCAGCTCTCTAGTGAGCGTAATGCCTCGGCAATTTAACAAATATAATTGCAGACATTTCTGGCTAGACATCTGTGAATGTTGAAAATCTAGTGATTTCAAAACGTGGCCGTATATTTCTATGCTCTCCTCTGCTTCGTATGAAATAAAATCGACCAATGAAGACATGCCAGAAGCTAGACCTTCATGAAAACGCAGTAAATACAGTTCCAGCAGCTGACAGGGGATGATGGAGAAAATGTTTCACTTTTTGTACGCATAGGGAGTCAATTTGTGCCCGTTAGTCATGCCTGAGCTGTGACGGGCCTGCAGAAGACCCAGCTTTTGCTATTCCTGGTTACATACTTGCAAACCGCACAACGCCTATGTTTCATTCGCCAATTATTTTGATGCACCACGAAGGCACCTTGCGACAAATAGCGCGTGCATATAATAAAAACTCTGTCAAACGCGGCCCTGTTGAGGGAAGGCGACGTGGCAAAAATCACAAAGTCGACTACCGGAGTCTTGGGAAAATCGGTACAACCACGCTGTTTAGTCCGGCCTTATTTGCGACACGTACCTGAAAACTACATGACCGACTACTGATTTGATAATAATGTCAGTCGGTTGATGAGTGCTTCTGAAATACCGCTACCCCAGTTAACAGCTCAGCTTTCACATGTAGATCTATCCTGCTGTCATCTTAGGTGTGATGACTCTTCTGAAAATAGGGGGGGGGGGGGGGGGGCTAGAATCTGAACGATTAAGGATGCCTTGCTGCACATAATATGCATTACTCCGAACATAGCGGGTTAATTTGCGTTTATAATCCTTATGGAGAAGAACTGCAGCTTTTTCATAGCTTCCTGGTATATTAAATATGAAATGAACTTCAGCTTCAGTTTGAGACTTACTCAATAAATTTGTCTAATCGTACTAATATTTGTATGAACTACACAGTGGAAAATATACCACACGTGTGTTAAAAGTACAGTATTACCAAACGTCGAAACCGGCATGCAGCTTAATTATTTGAGTAATGTTTTACTTTTGGTACAGTGTAGAATGCTCTGATTGAATTACGACTGTGCGAATGCACAGTGCTCGCACTCTGCCCAATATTTTGCTGCTACGTTTTAATGTAATGTAGCCGTCCTGGTTTATGTTTCATATGGATGTAAGTACTCTACGAAGTAGGTGAGGTCTAAATGTTTATGTTTATTTTCTTTCGGTGATGGCCTTTGCGTTACCGAAATGAAATTGGAGTGCCCAGCCAGGCTCGCAAGGGATGCTGCTTGGGTACTTGTAATCAGCATTTATGTCGAATTGGCAACAATGAATCTTTCTTTTCTTAATGACTCCTGAAACATGTAACTTACTGTACAAATGCGGCAAAAATATATATAAACAAAAGTCTCTGCTTCGTTTTTCTCGCTTCAGGAATATATGCCTTTTTTGTGCTCGGGTCTCTGTTTTTGTATTCGGAGACACTGCATATGACCGTGTAGCTCAGGTGATTTTTGAATATGGGGTCTTTCTAAGGTAGCATTTTATTCTGGCTTTCGATCAAATTGCTTTTCTCTGTGATACATGTTGTAATATCAATAATAATTTGTTACCAGCTAACTTGAATGGAGTGTTTAATAAGCTGCCTAGCCAAGAACTGCTTGTGAGACGTGGCAGGGAAAGTTGACTTGGTTATATAAAACAGTAAAATTTAAGCATTTATCTCTATGTTTAGTTAAACGAAAAGGTAACCTGCATGAGAAGCAAAGTTTTAAGACCCTCATCTGTAAAACAAAACAAAGCACAGGACAATGAATTTGAGCGGAGTATTTTGTTCAGCCTGTTTATAGAAGTGACAAAGCAAACTGCATCACGTAAGTAATTAATAACGTTCGGTATATACATGCAGTACCTTTTTTGCTGTATGTGATTTTGAAACGTTAAAGCGAGAAATAGGAAACGTAACACTTAACTTTAAAACAGAAGCTCCAAAAGAGTAGTCATAGCAGTGTGAATGAAGACCGATACACGTACAAGGCTGAATCGTATAATAGCTGTGGTTTGCTAGTATAAATGGGAACTAGCACGACGGCAGTGGTATATGTGGTATGAGCAGGTTACTACAAAGTCATAAAATGCATATCTGTGGCGAGCTTTTCGTGCAATGGAACAAGGTCTCCGATGCAGCGCGAATGAATCGCAGCTGACTTGTCTGCGGATGGTTTAGCCGGAGAAGCGGCAGTGAAACTTTTCTAAAGTATGATTATAGTTGCTTCCCTGAGCTGCTAGTTTTAAGTTTTCAGGGATTCGAGCAAACTTATATAAACTGCCATTAGCAGCCGACGTCAAATGTATTGCGAATCCTTTCTTATTGCCTGAGTTGCTTGCGGCAATAGATGATGCTAAATGTAGGACATCAACCGGTCCGGACGCCATGCCATAATAAGTGTACAAGAACCTAAGTAATGCTGTACTCCCTCATTTTCAGGACATCATGGCTAGGTGTCCGGGAAGTCGGCCATTGTTACCCCCATTCGAAAACAAGGGAAGCCACTGACGAACCTCGGCAACTTCTGGTCTTTTTCTCTCACGTCAATACTGTGCAAGCTAACAGAGAAAATGTTAGCCAGATCATTGTTCTGGTGGCTGGAGCATCATGTACAGTTTATACCACCCCGCTTAAACTGGCTTCCGTCCATTTATAGGTACCTAAGATGGGCTGGTTGCCTTGGCGGTGCCAGCTCTGTCGTCAATACGACGCCACTATGTAAGTACCATTCTCGTCATAGATGACGGAAAGGCGTATGATAACATAACTTATGCTATCATTCTAGATTGTATTGACTCTGCGTTTCCCTTTTAGGCACGCAGTTTTATAAAATCTTTCCTTGAAGACAGAATATTTACCGTACGGTTCCATGGTGATTTCATCGGATCATTTGTCCCTGTTCGTGGTGTACCCCAAGATTCGGTACTGTGGCCAACGTTATTTAACACTGCCTTCGTTTCCCTTGCATGGTGCTTACATAATGCACCTCACGTCAAAACTTTTGCTGTATGCTTTGATACCATGGTGTGAAGCACTCGATCACCATGACCTGCTAACTCCAGCGGCAGTCTTGCAGTTAGCCTTAGATATTACCGCCAATTATGCTAAATCTGTCGGCCTAGATCTTTTCTAGGTCAAAACTGGTTCACATCGGCCGCCAACCACTAGAAACGCAGTGAAGTCGCTGTGATGTCAATTCGTCTACAACTATCTGGAGTTCCTCTTCAAGTAAGTTCATGAAGGTCCGACATTGATGACTCTGGGCTTGTCGATCCTTTTGTCGGAAACGGAGACCGCCTGGCTTTCTCGGGCTAAAAATCCAGGGATGCATAACGTAGGCTTAATCAGACGTACTGCTCCTAACACCGGTGGCTCTTGCTGCGACGTCGCAGAACATTTCATGACAGCGGGTTTGCAACCACACCTTAGTTATCGAGAACAGTTCCAGCAGTTGACAATTAAGGGCTCAATGGGATCGGATGGAAGCCTTAAATAGAGGTGCTATGAAAGCCATCACTTGTCTTTCATGCATAACATCGGTCGTGACACTTCAAGGAAATGCTCAGCTCAACGCGTTGTTGGGTGAGTTGATTGTATATTATGTTAAAACAGCGCTAGAAATACAGACACATAGAAAGACAAGCCCACATTGCGCTGAACAGACAACTGATGTTTTATTCATGGAGCATGTCTTTATATACACAGAGAGTGATATAAAGTAAACAACCAAATCCCTCGGGTGACATAAAATGTCACTTTCTCCCTTCCAAAAAAGCCTTTTCATTCGCATGAAGTATTAGAGAAGTACTGCTCACACAAATTTTTTTACCATCTGTTATGTTTACTGCATTAATAATTACTGTTCCTATTTGGTCTCGGTTTCGGCCTATTACTTCCGTCTTTCGGAAGGAAGGAAGGAAGGAAGGAAGGAAGGAAGGAAGGAAGGAAGGAAGGAAGGAAGGAAGGAAGGAAGGAAGGAAGGAAGGAAGGAAGGAAGGAAGGAAGGAAGGAAGGAAGGAAGGAAGGAAGGAAGGAAGGAAGGAAGGAAGGAAGGAAGGAAGGAAGGAAGGAAGGAAGGAAGGAAGGAAGGAAGGAAAAACTTTATTTTGCCCTATAATATTTTTCGGTTTTTAGGGCGTCTTTCAGAGGAGTCTCCTTGTTGCATCCCCAGGAGTCTTCTCCGTCGACCTCGTCCACTTTATCTTTTGGAAGCACGGTTCACACTTGCACTCCTGGCAATGGGCAACAAGAATGTGTTTGTCTTCCTGTCTGTCCGTGTTTCTAGCACTGTTTTAACATAACGCTAGATGCGCTAGTGCAGCAGCAACGTTATGCTTGTAGGCTTAAGACAACCCTTTTGCACTCACCGTGAGCACTCCGGGCCTATGTTTTACCGCACATCACACTGCCGCTGCCACCGTGAGTTCTCCCTCTACGGAGAGTTCCCTCCGAGAAAGCATCGGGAGCGGACGTATTTCTCGACAGCTCTGGTGCCCCTCACCGCAAATCGCGACCCATCGCCCTGGGCGGGGCTCCAGTTTCCTGGAAAAGCGTCTGCGTCTGGCGAACCTTGCGCTGCCGCGGCTTTGAAAGCGGGTCTCCCGGGACTCCGCGCATCTGCGAGGGAACCCCGGCCGCTACTTCATTGCCTCCACATCTGAGCTTGCTAGCTGCGACCACAGCTGCCTCGCGCATCGACGTTTCGGAGGATGCACTACGCAAGAGGATGCACTACGGCATCTGGACGGCATTGACGATGCAGCGTCAGTATCTCCGCCCCTCGACATCGACTGGCCAGTCGGCCAACACTCCGCCTGCTCGTCCGACGGCGCGACCTCGTGCCCAACCACCCCCACAGCAGAAGCACCGACCCATCCCACGCCTACCGGAAGACGACTATAAGTTGGTCTTGCGACCGCAAAGGCCACTCGACCTTCTTGCTGCAGGCCTGGCTTGCTTAGCCATGGCAATTTACGAAGCTACCAAGACTGACGGTAGATCAGCAATAACAGCTGACCATGTGAGAATTCACCCTACAAATAACAACGTCACGGTCAGCACTCAACACCACCATCGTGGCGCTCAGTATGCCCAAAAAAAGAGTATCACCGTCGCATCCATCACTACTCCAGTTGCAACTTAAGGCCCAGAACCTGACAACTCTGTACGTAGGGTGATTTACCGTGCGTACAGCCACAAACAGACGCTGAGATCTTTACCGAGATACGTGCTCGCAACCCCGACCTCCCCGTGGTGTCGGCGCGCGAATAGGCGGCATGCGCCATTTTGTCGTTACATTTGGCAACGAAGACCTACCTCGCTTCGTGCGGTACCTGGACTTCACTTTCGAAGTCTTCCCTTTTAGAAGTAGACCGAAGGCCTTTTTCAACTGCCGCAGGATCGGACACCGCGCGGATGTGTGCCCGCAGCCACGACAGCCTACGTGTCGGCGCTGTGGCGTAGAAAACGAGCCATCCACGGAGGGGCAAGTGCCTTCAGGCCTCATGCATCATTTGCAAGGGCAGTCATCCCACGGGAAGCAAGAACTTCACGCAATCGAAGTCAACTGCATCGATGAATGATGCTTCAAAGTCCCCCAACCGCGACGCTTCAAAACACCAATCACAACCTCAACCAGCACTTCGCCAAATGTCAAGCCACTAGAAGAGTCGTTCCCCCCTCCTGGCGACAGCGGCCGAGCCAGCCACATAGGCAGCTGCTCTAATACCAAACGAGCTGGATGAAAATCACCGGCGCGAGAAGACGCCTCTGTTCCGACCTCACATGTGAGAGAGTTGGCAGCAATGGTAGAGGAACTCAAACTTCAATTAGCAGATGCATATGCCAAAATCCACACTCTGGAGTCGGTGCAGGAAAGCTCGAAGTGGGTCTGGGGCAAAGAACACAATGATGCATTGTTGCTCTGGCTCGCGCGATAGCGAATACCGCTAGTTTGCGCCTTCCCGACATGAGCAAGCAGTTTGTCTTGCAGACAGATGCTAGTGATGCCGGGGTTGGAACTGTTTTGCTGCAGGAACACGAGGGCAAGCTGCACCCTGTCACGTTCGCTAGCCGCACGCTCACATCGGCGGAGCGGAATTACTTTGTGAGCGAAAAGGAATGCTTGGTGAAAATGTTCGCATTGTCAAAGTTCGAGATGTACCTAGACGGAGCGGTTTTCACTATGCAGACCATTCATCAGGCACTTTCGTGGTTAATATGGCTGAAAAACCCCGCAGGCAGATTCGTGAGATGGGCGCTGACGTTACAACGTTACGCGTACGCCATTGAGTACCGCCGGGGCAGCATGAATAAGGGCGACCGAGGCTTTATCGCTCGCACCGTGGAAAGTTGGCGGAAGCTCATCAGAGGCGTAGTCCAGCACTGCTGAAAGCAGCGTCGCTGCTATTGGAGAGGAGGAGAGGTCGGACACGAGTGGCGTGGCCTACTTAGTTAAAGAGAGCGAGGAGGCGGACAGAGGTCCAGCGCTGTGTTGCGAGAGAGAAGGCGCAACATCTGGTGGCGGTGACTGCTCACTTGTCAAGGAGGGAGACAGAAAGAAATGTCTTGGGAAGTAGCAATCAGTAGGGAAGAGCTGATTGAGGCCCAGAAAAAAAAACGTTCTATGCCAGCGGGTGCTGACAGAGCTTGCTAGTAGTGCAGCTTGCACCGGGAACGCTGAGGGCAAGTACTACGCTTATCTGCTGGGCAATGATGGTTTACTGCACCGCTACATACCTCAATTTTAGGAAGAGGCGCTTACATCCCCTGTCCGAGTCGGAGTCCCGAGAAGGTTGCTGAAACGATTCCTCCGGTACTTTCATGACTCAGCGCTGGCAGACCATGGCAGCGGAAGTAAGACTTACAAGTTATGCGGTGTCGCGACCTGGCCAAGTATGAGAAATGATGTGCTGGGATACGCCCGTGCATACCCAGACAATGACTGGAAGGGCCCTCCTAAAAAGGTTAGGGTACCACGGGCAGCTGCGGGATGTTGAAGGAATGTGCAACGTTCCAGATGAGACACGCAATATGATAAGGGTAGTCCCGATGCCAAGAAACATGGACCGTCTGCTCCACGCGGACAGACGCAAAGCAAGGGTGAAAGCTCTGGAAAGAATTTCCGAGAAGAAGAAAGGAGTGATGTATGTGGACTTACATGCTTTCTATCTACTATAAACATATCGGTAAAACGATAAAACGTTGCATATGACAGCCAGAAGTTTACAGGTGAAATTTTTTATGTATGTCTGAAGTTGTGCATTATGATAACTTTATCCCTTAGGGTCAAATTTTTCAATTTCTCTGATAATTATTTAATTAATCAGTGTTTGATACTTCATTACTTAATAAGGCAGGTGCAGTGGTTTGGGCGCTAGACCACTGTGCCCGAGGATGCGGAATCGAATCTCGGCTGAGGCTGCTGCTTTTCGATGGAGGCGAAAAGCAAGACGCCCATGTGCTGCGTGTTGTCAATGTATGTTAAAGAACCCCGGTGGTCGACATTTCCGGAGTCCTCTGCTACGATATCTCTCACAGTCTGAGTCGCTTTGGGGCGTTAATCCTTTCAACCAAACTTCATTATTGTTGCCTTAAGCTGCAATTTATGAAGTAAATTTATGAAGAAAAGCAGAGCTTGATTTTTTTAATCGTTCCTTCAGATGCTTCAGCTTACGCTGCAAATGCAACGTTCCTCGTGTCATCCAAGGATTGAGATTATCCGATTTGTTGTATACCACTGGAACAAAACGCTGACTGTAATCATAGACAATGTTTTTGAAACAAGTTGCTGTTCATCTACTCTACAAGTGTCGTGCATAAAACTGTCAAAGGGAGATTTTGGATGGGAATAATCAATTCGTTATCAGCGCGGGCAAAACTCGGGCAAAAAATTGCGTTCCGTCAGGCACGGACGGTTCAGTGCTCGGCGAGCACTGAACGGAAAGAAAAGAAATAACGAAAAGGAAGCAGTAAAAAAGCTCCATGCGCGGAGACAAAATCGGTGCTTTTACAAACGCGCTGAATCTAAGCTTTCTCCGAAATATTACGATTCTTCGTGTATGCTGGGAGCACAGCTACCTTTTTCGTTTATTTCGTAACTCTGGGAGAGCAAGGTTTTATGACACAAACTAGATTTGTTTTTTGCACTGCCTTTAGTTATTTTATGCAAAAGATTTTTTTCCGGATCAACTGGAATAGTGAAATCCAGAAATGGGAGGGCAAAAGGATCAGCTTCGAGAGCATACGGCTGCGCTCTAAGGAGCAGCTGTCGAGCCGTTGATCCGCTGTGATTTCTCTGCAAGATCCGGCTCCGGCGGTACTTCTTCCCCTCCCACGCGCGTTGATCTCCGCCTTCGCGGCATGGGATAAAAAACTTCCGGGTCGGCCATCCAAAGCGGCGGTGGTGTTATAGAGGAAGAATCGTGAAACATGGAAAGAAAAAAAGATAAGCCCCCGGTTAAAAAGTAATCCGGAGGGGATCGGGTTGGGGAAGGAAACGAATAACCTGGCAGGAAAGCAGAGGCCCATGTCCTGTCACGTTCCGCCCCGAGAGCCGTTCTTATAGTAGAAAGGGTTTTCTTGTTTTGAAGCTTTCTCGTAAGGAGACCAGACACGAAATATTCCCTAGTAACGACCGCACTCTGTAGCGTGCACCAGAAGCGGCAAGAAATCGACTTTTCCGAGAACTGCAGGACGTGGCTTTGAGGGGTAATGCGACCTGTTAAGTTAGCCTTTCGTACCAGAAGGACGATGCAGCGGGTTCCGTCGTTGACACAACTAATACAAATTGTGACGCCTGCTACACTGTGACCAAGAGTTATCTGCTCTTATCCGTGCTTAGTAGCTAACACAATTAAACCAGACGAACGAAAGTAAATAACACACGCGCCCGCTCTAAAAACAATGCAGTGGCTGCTACTTTACCAGAGCCCATGCATGCGTAGCGGAAACATGTTTTTTTTTTTTTTTTTTTTTTTTAGCAAAAGAAGCAAAGGCAGCAGGCTCAGTTGCTACTCTTTCCCAGTGGAATCCGCAATACCTGTGCCGCATGCTAAGATTCGAAAGGCCTGACTTTACTTTTCTGCTGGCCAGTAAAAGACGAAGGCCGAAAACACAAGAAAGCAAGCTACCTACAGGATGAAGAATTGTTCAGTAAAAATAAATAAATAAATAAAGTGCGAAATGAACGCGGCAAAGAGGAACATCGTTTTGTTTTCCTTCCGGCAGCTGATCACACATCTGGCGATCGTGGCATCAACTATAATTTAGTCGTACTTTTAAAAATAAACTCTAAAGAGATAATGAGTCTGTTACGCGCACAATGACAAGCGTTCAACATCCAACACTGTATTACCTAGTTGGTGGGGCTGGGCGGAACAGTCAAGAGAAAATCGCCATCCAAGGAACTCGGCGCTCCGATGGCATACCTCTGTTTTTGTATCAATATCGACTTTTAGTTTACCGCACTAAGCTTTAGTAAGTACTGTTTCCATAATCTCTTAGCCCCACTATTCTTCAGCAGTAAAAAAAAAAATAAATAAAGAAACGAAAAAGAAGAACTGCGACTTCGATTGTGGCAATGGCGAGATCTTGAAGCGCCTCTGGAAGCGTAGCTTCAAACACAGCACTATTTAACATGAAGAAGAGGCCTCTATAATGAGGTGGTGACTCTGCATATGTCCCGAGGTTGAAACTGACCACTGTGCCCGAGAATAATAGTAGCAATATTTCGCTTTGACTATTCCGTCTCGCAGCATTCTCTCTTCTCTGAATCGTTGTTATTCCGGAATAGAAAACTGCGCGGTTTTAATTTTGAAGCGAAAGCTTCACTACGCCATATAAGCCAAAGTCGCCATGCGTGGCATAGTGTCACACTGCGCATGCGCGAAAGAGCATGTATTCAGCCGGCGCGCATTCTCCGCGCGCCTCGCAGCTCTGCGTCGCCGCTGCGCTTGACGTCATCACTCGTCTCGCACTGGCACGTCATCGTTCGCGACTCTGGAGAGGCATAAACGCGGCGCGTGCACATGTTTGCCAGATACGAAATGGGTGGTAATGCGATGAGCGAGCGTGCGTACTCGGTACGCCACCACTTCATACCACTCCATGTGCGCAGATCTAGAGGTCATTGCATAGTACAAAGCCGGCCGATTACGTGAATATGCCAACCAGGGCCGAGAGAGCGGCCGAAATCCCGGAAAAAAAGGAGGAACGTAGACATCGGACACTGGGTGAAGGACATTAGGTGTAACCATGGAAACACATGTAAAACGTTACAAGGTTACATGTAATATGGTTTGCTACGTGTAACCATGTGTAATGAAGCTTTCGCATATACACGCTGGATTTAATCAAAGCTAAACCACCTTTTTTTGCTTGATATGCTTTCGAATCCGCATTCGAGCCCCATTCATACTAGTGTCCTACTTCAATACTTATTTAGAGCGCTATTTAAAAGAAGCCAGCACATGGCTTGACTAAATGGCGAAGCTTTGTAAAGACCTAAGAAATTGTTTTACTATGAGTCCTAATGATGACCGTGATGATGTTTATTGTGTAAGACGACGTTACCATTTGAGCTTCAGTTAATTCACTAACTAGCAAGATAGGTTAGTTAACCCTATAAATGTTTATTTTAGGCCCTGTTG
Organism: Amblyomma maculatum; assembly: GCF_055883805.1. Lineage (NCBI taxonomy): Eukaryota > Metazoa > Arthropoda > Arachnida > Ixodida > Ixodidae > Amblyomma > Amblyomma maculatum. Next base: position 216,400,074 of record NC_139346.1, on the reverse strand, counting down.
TAATTGCAGAATTTAAGCTCTTCCTCGAAATAGTATGCCCAAGAAAAAAGTTCCTTAAAAATTGTAGCCCGCATTACAAGGCTCACAGATGTCAGCCTGATAGGCGACTTCGTACCGTAGCACAGAGCTGGTCCGCCTGTGTGACATATATATCACTCCACCCAAAGATTTCTTCACCTTTCTGTCATCAGCTGGGAGCAAGAAGGGCGCGAAGATGTTTAACTTCGACAGGCTCGCAATCCGCCCTCAAAGCCCTGAGATGGAGCGATGTACGCCGGACGCGCTTATTTCGCGCTGTGTTACGTGGTGAAGCCGCTTATTAGGCTAACATCTGGGGGCCTTATTGTAACGAACGCTACAATGTTTGCAATATTTTTTTCTTTGTTATACTATTTGGAGAACGACCTCAAATTCTTCAAATACAACTCCTAAAGAAATATTTAAAAGCTTAATTAAGGTATTTAGTTAATTAGCGAACTGTGCGAAGCATTCTGCCTCTTACGTGGTGCCCGCCGTAGCCTCGATATAGTCGTAGCGCTAAAATATACATGTCAGTTTTCTGGCTTTAAAATTTTGGCACTTGCAAAGAAAAAAAAAATAAACAACCGCCGTGCCGTGCTTGTCATGAAGAAATGAAGCAAGCAATGGACCGTTCGTAGGACAAATATAAAACTTCAAGACAAATGAAGAAAACAAAAAAGATCGCTGCAACAGTGCTGTCCCTTTGCAAACAATAATGCATATGCAGCCACATACCAGGGCACCATGAAATTCATTATAAGACTATCTTGAAAACATTTAACATCGATTTATAAACTCGGGAAGTGGAGCTAGCAAGTGTATGTTGCACTTGCTGCTTTCTGCTTGCTGCCGCCTTCAAGCTGTTGCTGCTGCACGTAGAGTGCCAGAGAACGTAATTAATCATGAATCGTTTTGTTACATCTGTGAATTCGTTCATCTCCCGTTTCTGTTGCTGCAGTGTGTGCGAACTATGACCCTCCTTGAATGCGAAGGAATACTCACTTTAATGTCTCTATCGATATCTGTGCCGAGAAATGTGCCTTCTGTCGAGTAAAGATGAGAGCGCTATAAAAAGTCATGACGGTCTGCCACGAAAGATACAAAAGTGCAGTCTGCCAGCTTTTCCGGTGAATTCGAGTGAACCGGCGACCTCCGACAAAGTGTTGTACTTTGACAACAAGGGAATAAGAAAATAATAACGCTTCATGAAAGGCGTCTCCAAGGTATCACGCAATACGTGTCGAATGATCCGTGGCACGTGATGCGTGTCAAAAGCTATATCCAGCTTATTGACCTAGAAGAACATGAGCGCGTTTTTCACGACAGCATCGGTGGGCTGCTGAAAGATGGCTCTAGTAAATAAGCGTCGGTAGCGTGAGTTCCAAAAACCTCTTGCACGAAGAGCAAGAAAATGTGTTTCTCGCTACTTTATTGGAGGATATTTCGTGTCTGCTTTGACCCGCCGCAGCGTGGACTGTAATTCAAATCTGTGTCTTATTTATGTCGTCTTCTTTGTCTTTTGTCCGTTTCGCCCAGTAACGCCTACAGTGAGGCAGAATAAGATGTGATCGCATTCTTATTAGGCGGTGGAAATTTATTTTAAGGCAGTCAAATAACATGTGACATTGACGCCTCGATAGGAGCCGTGGATGAAACTATGAGGCTTCATAATAGTGCCGGTGATGAATCGATGGTAGCGCTGGCGTAGTAATGAGGGGGTAGTGCACCTCGCAGTCCTCCGAACAAAAGGTCCCAACTCGTATTTGTATGACTAAACGGGAGCAAGAAACATTTTAAATAACAAGAGGAAAATGTCAAGAAGAGTCCTGACCTTTTTTGAATTGCACTTATCTCACAGCTTCGAGTCGCAGTTAATTGAGTCGCAGAAGGTTGCGATGAGATAGTTCAAAGGAAGGAGAAAGTATTGATCGATCAACCAAACATAACTAAACCAGCAGAAAATAACTAATAATGCCTCGTTGTAGAGGATTCCAGTTTGATAGATAAATTGTGTTTAAAGCAGGCTTTTGAAGCATTGTGTTAGATACTGTGGAAACATTTCACCAAAACACGCCAGAAAGTAAATGCCTGAACAGAATTTTCTAATGTAGAATTCGGTTCTCTAATAGAGGTGTGTTCAGATAAGAACGGTAGTCGAGGTCCCATGATAATTTTTTGTTGTCAATACATTTTTATATGTGGGGGCAAATGTCTTGAGACCAAGAAATGGGCTTTAGTTTTGCAGGATACAGCGTATTTTTCCCGAAAAAAAAAATCACACATTTTTAGAGGTGGAAAACAGCGTTCATACCATTTCAGAAGATTGCAAGTTTAGAGACCTGCTGCTAGCGTACTAAAAGTTTGTCATCTATCATTATTTGGCCACTAAATTTATGCATATTCTACTTTTATAGGAATTACTAATAACATGTTTTGCTGTTGCAGTTGATCTAGTGAAAATTGCAAACATTGCTCCAGAAACAGCCCCGCCGGGGTGGTGCAGTGGTAAGACGCCCGACTACTGTGCCGGAGTTCCCGGGATCGAATCCCGGCCTCGGCGGCTGCGTTTCGATGGAGGCGAAACGAAGTGGCGTCCGTGTGCTGTGCGATGTCAGCGCACGTTAAAGATCCCCAGGTGGTCGAAATTACTCCTCAGCCCTCCACTTCGGCTCCCCTTTCTCTCTCTTTCCACTTTCACTCCCACCTTCATCCCTTCCCTTACGGCGCGGTTCAGGTGTCCACAGAGCAAGTGTGACAGATACTGCGCCTTTCCCTTCCTATGAACCAACCAACCATCCAGAAACAACGCGCTACAAAAAAGTTCCTTTTCAGACTTAAATACGGGCATGATGCTTTATGTTAACTCTTTTTCCGTTTATTATTCACATAATTTTCTTAATTTTAGGCAAAACTTGGAGCTCTAAACTGCTAGAAGTGTTCTCCACAACGGATCAAATTCGCCTAAGATTCGAAAACAGCAATACAGGCGCAACTTAGATTCCAATAAAAAAAAATTACCGTCGATTTTAATGAAAATCTTTCTCAGAAATCCTCAATACCTCACAAATATTATGGCTTTAAAACGTGTAGCATTATTGTGTTAAAAATATAAAAATAATGATAAAGCTAAGTGCTAGTTTTGAAAATTGTCAATATACAGCCCTACATTCTGGCAAGACTTGATAAAGTGTTTCAACTGAAACCTTTTCTCTATGCCTAGTTCTCTATTTCTGTGATGCTTAGATATGTTTGTTCTTTCTCCACATTTATTTGAAATCAGCCAACATCCAAAATGATCAAAAATGGACAACATTGACTAGAATTTAACAACTACCGCACCTTTGATTTTTATCAGTCTCATAAAAACAGTCGTAAGTACTTTATAAACATAAGGTACACAAGTGTATTGCAAAATGTAAACTAAAGATATAAAAATAAAAATCAAACTAAACGCATGTTGTCATTCGATAGAAGTGCTTATGGCTTCCCCTTAAGGAGTAGGCGTCAAGAGTTAGATTCATTATTTGGTGAATTTAGTTACGTTTTAACTTATGCAATATCCAAAGACTTCTCAATGCTCAAAAAGTCGTTTTCTGCTTTTTGGCAGTGTTGTTAATTGGTTAAAGTGGAATAAATTCGCTGTTCCTGGCAATTTAATTGTAGAACGCAAGTTACAATTGAATTTTTTCTCTATCCTATACCTAACTATAATATTTTATTTCTCCTTTATGACAAAAATTGAAAATACTTTCTACCTGAAGACTATTTCTCTAAATTGCACCTAATTACAATTGCACGCAAAAAGCATTGCAGCGTGATAGTTTAGGTAAATTTTATATTTCTTCATCGCAGCAGCCCGAATTAGCCGAGATGACGAGCATTCTTGTCGACAGAGCGATGTAGTAGAAAAAAGAAAAAAGAAGCCCAGACGACACGGAGCGAAACCACTGTGCGTAAGGTTACATACGCTTTACAATTTAGATGAACGGCGGGTTTGCTCTGTGTTGGCTCGTCTTTTTTCTGGGCTACGTGGCTCTGTCAACAAGAATGCTCGTCATCTCGGCTAATTTGTGTTGCTGCTATAAAGAAATAGAAAATTCCACCGGAACTACATGTTTTACATGCTGCAAAGCGTTTTGCTTATGATTGTAATTATGTGCAAATTAAAGAAATGACCTTAAGAATAGATTATTGTAATGTTTCTTTTCATAAGGGATAAATAAGATTCTATAGGACAGCACCTCGTAAAACAAAAATGCAGGATAGAGAAAAAGCTCAACCGTCACTCGCATTCTCCCATGAAATTGCCAGAAATAGCGAATTTATTTCAATGTAAGTTATCATCAACACTGCCAATAAACAGAAAACGACTTTACAAGCATTAACAAGGCTTTGGATACTAAATAAGTAAAAATGTAACTAAATTGAAAAAATACTAAATCAAGCTTTTGACCCTTACTCCTCAAGGTGAGCCTTAGGCTCTTCTATAGAAGGCAACCATGCGTTAAGTTTTATATTTATTTTTATATCTTTAGTTTCCAAAGTGCAACATATATTAGTATCTGATGCATAAAAGTATTTAGGATTGTTTTAGGAGAATTCGTTAAGCATCTAAGATGCGGTAGTTTTTTAAATTCGAGTCAAATTTGTCTAACTTTTGATAATTTTGAATTTTGGGTAATTTCAAAATAATATGAAGAAAGAACAAACATGTCTAGAACTTCCAATTTTCAAAGAAATAGAGAACTAGGCCTGGATAATTTAGAAAAAACGTTTCAGTGACAACACTTTATAAAGTCAGGCGAGAGTGTAGGGCTGAATATTGACAATTTTAAAAACAAGCGCTCAGTTTTATGCTTATTTTTGTATTTGTAAACAAAACATTGCCACATTTTTTGCGGCCGTAAAATTTCTGAGGTACTGAGGATTTCTGAGATGAATGTTTATAAAAATCGATGATGTGTTTTTTTTTTTTAATTGAAACTAAGGTTAAGCCCTTCTTTTTCTGTTTTCTAATTTTGGACGAATTTGCTGCAGTGTGCAGAACACACTTAGCAGTCTAGAGTTTTCAATTTTTGCCTGAAATTAAGGAAATTATCTGAATAATAAACAGAAAAAGACTTAATGCTTAAAGCGTAACGCATCATGCCCGTATATAAGTTTGAAAATGAACGCTTACATATTATGGAAAATGTAGCGCTTTGCTTCTGGAGCAATGAGTAGTAGACGTTCCGGAATGGTACTTAACCCTCGGCAACATGTCGCACTTGTTTTAAGTGGTCCTGTTACGGCTACAGTTTAATAGTTGTTAAAAAAAAACGATATCGTTTCAGTATGGCTTTGTCTGCTCAGTTAAATTCTGGGTACCATTTCGAAAGTTCATCTTAGCGGTTCATACAACACCGAGATATTGAGGATAAAACCACGAGCCAGCTTCAATCACATTATGCCTGTAAAGCTAGTTACGTGTGCACTTATAGTTAGTTTATTGCGTCACATATTCGTTTGATATCAGTTGAACGTACTTGGCGCGTGCATGCGCGCTGATGGGCGGAAAGAAACTTGAATGCCCTGATGAGAGAGAAATGAATAATGCATAACAGCTTGAAACAGCTGCAAAATTAACAAGGGCCACTAAGAAAGCCCACTCTGTTGTTGATGATGAGCGATCAGAACGGGGAAAATTAATTGCGCGGCTTTTATTGCTTCATGGGAACGATGGCAGCTTTTGGAAAGGATGAACGTTGTGACGAGGGATTCGCTGGTAATGAATCCTGCACAGAGATGAGAGATGATAGGATCTGAAAGTAGTCGTTTGTTGTTAGCGGCGCCGCTTTTTTGACTTCAAGAAATTCTTTACAATAAATACGAATGAGATGCGGACGTTCCTTTTATACCTATAGTTAAAGCGGTTAGAGGTCAGTGCTTGAAAATACGTGGAATAATTGTATAAATTAGTTTGAAGATCAAGTCTGGCTATTTTTACGAATTTCTCAAATTTTAATCAAAATTATATTGTAAAGTTTCGTGCTTTAGACCACAAGCCGTGTTCATTGAGATGCTCTACTGTTAGCTCCAATGCCATGTAGTTGTTTGCCATTTGACCCATCAGCCGTAATGATGTGTAAGCAGAGCAGCACCCTGGAAATCCCGCTGGGTTCGACTTCCATGCGTTTCGGGAAATTGGTGGTTGTTGAAGGCACTCCATGAAGGGGGGTGGGTCACTGCCTTGTCGTGGTGGTGGGGCTTGCGAAACTCGATGAAGTCGTGAGCTCTGCAGTGTAGGGCCACCCAAGATAGACAGGTCACGGCAGAGAGTTCTGACAAAATGGGATTCACTGGAGAAGGTAATGGCAACCCACTCCAGTATTTTCTGCCAAGAAAACCCTATGGCCAGTCACAATACCATTAATGATATGGCGCCGGAAGATGAGCCCCCCAGGTTGGAAGGCGTCCCACATGTTACTGGGGATGAACAAAGGGCGATTCCTAGTAGCTCCAGGACGAATGAAGCGGCTGGGCTAAAGCCAAAAGGACGCTCAGTTGTGGATGTGTCGGGAAGCGACCGTAAAGTCGGATGTTGCAAGGAGATATATCACACAGCAACATGGAATGTAAGATCTATGACGCAAGGTAAACTGGATGTCGTCAAGTGAGAAATGGACAGGTATCAGCGAGCTCAAGTGGACCGGAATGGGAGAATTTAATTCCGGCAACCATTATGTCTTTTATTGTGGGCACGAATCCAGGAGAACGAATGGGGTCGCTCTCATAGTAAACAGAAAAATGGGCAAAGCAGTGCTAGGGTACAACCCCAAAAACGACCGAATGATTTCACCTCGGATCCAAGGTCACCCTTTCAACATAACAGTTATCCAAGTCTATGCACCGACCACTACTGCTGAAGAAGCTGACGTTGAGAGATTTTATGCGGACCTGCAATACCTTTTAGACCGCACCCCATCATCAGACGTCGTTTTTCTCATAGGAGACTGGAATGCTAAGGTTGGGAGTGAAGAAATATCCGGAATTATAGGCAAGTTCGGTCTTGGCGAGCCAAATGAAGCTGGGCAGAGGCTAGTAGAGTTTTGTCAAGAAAACAACCTGACCATAGCGAATACTGATTTTCAACAGCACAAGAGGCGCCTGTACACATGGACTTCACCGGACGGTCTGTACAGGAATCAGATCGATTATATTCTTTGCCGGCAGAGATGGAGAAGCGCTATACAAGAAGTAAAAACAAGGCCTGGGGCCGATTGTGGCACCGATCATAAGCTTCTTGTTGCCAAAATTAAGCTTCGATTGAGGAAAACGCAGAAAACTAGAAGGCCTTTCAGGTATGATCTGGATCATATTCCATTAGAATATGCTGTGGAAGTGAGGAATCGATTTCAAGAATTAGATCTAGAAGGCAGAGATCCCGAAGAGATGTGGACTGATGTTCGTGATATAATACAAGAAGTTGCTACTAAGGTAGTTCTAAAGCAAAAGAAATGCAAGAAAGCAAACTGGTTATCAGAAGAGCCTTTGCAAATAGCTGAGGAAAGGAGGATGGCAAAAGTTATGGGGGAAAAGGAAAGATACAAGGTTCTCAATGCGGATTTTCAGAAAATAGCAAGGAGAGATAAGAATGCCTTCCTGAACATACAGTGCCAAGCAGTTGAGGACAACAGCCAATTAAGGAACATAAGAGCTCTGTATAAGACAATCAAAGATATCAAAGGAAGCTTCCGTGCTAAGCTGGGCGTGATAAAGGACAAACGAGGCAGGGACCTCACTGAAGCCTCAGAGATAAAGAAGAGGTGGCAGGAATACGCAGAACTGTACAAGAAGGACCCGAATGTGCAAACCCAACATAAGACGGTTGTGATTACTGATCTCGAGCCGGGAATCCTGAAGAGTGAAGTTGAATGGGCCTTAGCCAGCCTTGCTAAGAAAAAAGCTAGCGGAATTGATGGCATTCCAGCTGAGTTGCTTCAAAACCTCAACCATGACGCTGTTAACATTCTACATACATTATGTCAGAAGATTTGGACAACCTTGCAGTGGCCACGGGATTGGAGGAGGAGGTCAGTTTACATCCCCATTCCAAAGATAAAGTCCCTAGATCCGTTTTTTAACAAAAACTAAGTAGCGAAAATGTTTGCGGCGCCGCCGACGCATTTTATTGGACAGAACGCACTTCCGGTTGGGAGCTTCTTCCGTCGGCCATGTTCTTCCTACGCAGTACCAGCGGTGCATAGCTCGGCCGGCTTGGCGGCGTGTCGCGCTTGATTTCTTGCTCGTGAAGTTCATTCGGCGACATATTTTCAGCGGTGGCCACTTGTATATTTGTCGCCGTTTGCTGCAAGTCGAATTACGGTCCCGGGCGCTTCTTGCTGCCTGCAGCAGAAGCCAAAATGCCGGGCTGTTGTGCCTTCGGGTGCACAACGTAGTCGGGAAAAGGGTGATATTGCGAAGAGTGGAAGAGTGATATTGGAAGAGTGATATTGCGAGACAGAAAGTGTGGCTCCATAGGATTGCGAGAAAAGATTTCAAGCCAACGAAGTCTAGCAAGCTATGCGAGGTAAGCTCTATTAATGCTTTCCAACGTAGATTCGCTGCTCTAATAGCGAGCGCTGGCTAGCGTGCGAGATTTGGTAAGGGGTGTGTTTGTTGATAACGCGCGTTGTAAAAGTATGCCAGTTGAAGAATGTGCGCATATTTCAGCCTCCGCAATGCCCGGAAATCTTCCGGCTCGAACTGCAGCTAATTAATTGAGATAAAGTTAACGAAAACAATTTAATGCGTGCACCACAACGTTTCGCCCAGTAATGCGCTCCGAAATTGTAGCCTCTTGCGAAGTGTTGTGCAGTATTAACGCGCTCCAAATTGATGCATTTACATTTATTCGTTCTCGCGCATAGCGCATGAGCGAATTGCTGTTTGCAGTGTTAGGTGCACATGTGCACTGCATGGCAAAATTTCACGGGGACGCGGGTACAAAAGTGTTTTATTTTCATGCTGCACCGAAGGGCAGTCTTAACGTAAAGTGTCCATAACATTCGTGTGCTCTCATTCCCGCGACACGACTAATCCGCAAGATAGCCTGTAATAAATTATTTCATGCCCACCGATCTATCTTAAAAGCCTAAATTGCTTTATTCTGACCGACCGCACAGCTAGATTTTTTATGTTTCGTCTTCATACCTAATATTAGTACTATTGCCCTTTACAGCTTCATTTTACTGAAGATCAGTTCGAGCCAGTGATTCTAAGAAATTTTGGAGTAAAGAAGCTGAAATGTACTGCTGTTCCATCAGTATTTTCACATCGGCCAGCCAAACCGTCCCGCAAACCACCACATGCTCGCGGTACTGACCACACCTTGGGTGAGTTCGCTTTGAAAATTTGAAAAATTACAAGTTACATAGTGCCGAATTCCTTAATTGTTTTAGTCTAACCAGTGATCTGCCTATTAAGCCTCCATTACGAAGGATTTTAATTGAGACTGCATTGTTGCTTCCACACAGTTACGCCTGCGGCCTCTTCTTCAGGGTCGTCTGCAGAAGATGTGCTGGATGCTTCAGGTGAGATAGCTGTGTATTATTATTTTACAGCTGTGTGGTATTGCAAACCTGTGTACAAGGCGGCCTCGGTGATGACACTTCTCTTTTTTTTTACAGATAGAAACACGGCACAGGAGGTTCCATTTGACACTGAGGAGAATCCATGCACAAATGCCTGTGTTATGCAGAGTGTTGTAATTGAGCCTCCGGGGAAGACAGTACTGCTCTGCACATCTGACAATGCAGCACTGACGATTACAGTGGCTCCAACACACAAGCAAGGTAAATGTTTATTACATTTTGTATGCATTTCCATAAATGGCAAGGCTCAGCACTTGGTACAATAATCATTATTTGCAGGCACTGTCAGCCGTTCGCTTCTCAAATCCCAGAAGAAACCTGTCACAACCACACTGTCGTCTGTCAGCCATTCCCAACCATCAATAGGAAATGCGCCTACCTTACAGCGTAAGTGAACTATATCATGCAATTTTCATATCACGAAAGTGCTCTAATTTGGCCTCCACAATTAACTCCAAATGTGGGAAATACGTTCTTATTTTGCAGATACTGACATTCAGTTCCAACTAAGTGATAACCAGACACATGGTTGTAGAGAACAGGTGCCCAGCGCTGGTGAATGTGCACATGTGGAGAGCTGCATCAGTGAGCCTCCAAGAAAAAAGGTACGAACAGATGAACCTGGCTGCACAGGAGGAGTATCAACGTCTGTTTGTTCATGCACGCAAGATTAGTGTTGATGTCTCAGTTTTGTGAAGCTTTAGTCTGCTAAATAGGATGGATTATGGGGTTTAACGTCCCAAAGCGACTCAAGACTATGAGGGACGCCATAGTGGAGGGCTCCGACAATTTCGTCCAAGGGTTCTTTAACATGCATTGACATCGCACAGCACACACGCGCCTTGCTTTTCGCCTCCATCGAAAAGCGGCCGCCACGACTGGGATTCCATCCCGCATCCACGGGTTCAGTAGTCAAGCACCCTAACCGCTGCGCCACCGCAGCGGGGCAGTCTGCAAAATAGAGCCCTCGTCACGTAGCTCATGGATTCAGACTACCTGCATGTCAATATGAAAAATAAACATTTATTAAGCTCCACAGGACCCATTCAAAAATTACTTCCAAATCAATGTTTGTCTTTGTATATAATAATTTTTAATTACATGAAATTTACCCCTTTGGTGCCAAAAAGTTCACCTTGTTCAAGATGGTCGAAACTTCAGTAACAAATGCCCGTGCATAATTAAGTGCAAAATGTGATGTAAAAGTTCGGCTGAATTTACAACTGTACAGATGCAAATATAGCCCAATGGATGTTTCTCATTTCTTCTTAATTGCATGTTCACAAGCTATCGTTACGCTGCGTTAATGCAATGTTTAGCTTCTTCTTTGCCCTTGTTTGAAGTGACAGAAACAATATATTTGGCTGTATAGTGCCCTAATCCTAGTCTGACATTCAGTTGCTGCTCACCTCTGCTGTCAGCCTAATTCATTTTTCTTAGTAACACAGCTGTGAGCAGCAGTTTCTTCTTCTAATACGACGTTCAAAGAAACTTGTTCCAAAGCATATAGAGCAAGATTTAAAACGAGGTAATATGCAAGAAAAAAAAAGCTCTTGTTTCTGTCAAGTGATGGGTTCTAAAGGGTAAATAATTGCTTTTTCACCATTGTAATAGTGATCAGTTTTCCAATTTTGTTTCAGATGATGCTAATCCTCAGGTTGAAAGCATGCGAAAAGAAATAGACAGCTTGAAAAGAAAGCTTTCTGGATGCCAAAAGCGAGTAAGGACATTGGAAAGGCAAAAGCAGGAACTTGCGAAAAGTAATAGCATTGCATTGATAACAGTAATATTTATAAACATAACAGCATGAGATTAACACCATAGAATCTGCATCTTCCACTTTCAAATTGTTCTTAAAGAAGTAAAACTTATACGTGGTAATCCTCATGGCTGCCCCTGATTATTTCATTTTTGCTTCAAAGGAGATGTTCATACAGAGGCTTGTCATGTAGTCCACTTTAGTGCTTAAACAAAGCATTTCTGCCTATTTACTGTGTGTACCATAAAGGTTAAAAAGAAAATGCATTATTTGTAATACATTTTGTCTCAAATAAATGCAAATGGTAAAGCCTGGTGCAAAGAATAATAGTGCACTTGATGCTATTTTCGTTTCAAACTTTTTTTTATTAAAAAAAAAACTGGACAGCCACCCATACGGTTAGAACTCTGACTTTATTATACCTGATATTTCCATTCGCTATTCTGATGTGCAGGCGTCGACAAACATTTCAACGAGGATCAGATCCAAAGCCTCCAGAAGACCTCAATGCAAGGCACAACGTGGAGCGATGACACTGTTGTGAAGGCTTTAAAGATAAGGCTCGCCTGGGGATCCCGGGGCTACAACGACGTCCGGGAACTGGCCTGCCCTCTTCCCACAGAACAAACCTTGCAACGGAGGATCGAAAGCTTTAAATTCAGACCAGGAATTCTCAAAGAAATGATGGACTTACTGATGATAAAGGTTGGCAAATAAAATAAATTGCAGAGAATTTTCACTACGCGTATAGCTTGCATTAATAGTGGGTTCCAGTAATTATTTCGTGTAAACGTTCCCCCTTTTTTACTTTTCAGATTAGTCTTCTGTGCGAGGAAGAGAGGCAGGCCGTGCTGATGATAGACGAGATTCAGCTGTCCAAAGGTTTGGACTTCGATCAATCAACTGGCCGGATCATCGGTATGCCGTCTGTTCCACTTTCGAATGGCAATCTACCGGAAGGCTTGATGGTGACGCACGGCCTTGTAATGATGCTTGGAGGGCTGTCAACACGATGGAAGCAGACAGTCGCATACGAGTTGACAGAGAACAGCTTTCATGCTCCAACAGTCAAAATGAAAATTGAAGCTCTCATCGAAGCATGCGAAAATATCGATGTAAAAGTGCATGCCATCATTGGTGACATGGGGCCCTGCAACCAAGCACTGTGGCGATGTTTTGGCCTTTCGGTGGGCAAGTGCACACAACGCAAGTGATATATCAAGCATCCGCAAGATGCTGCACGGTGCCTCTACTTCATGGCAGATGTGCCCCATCTACTGAACAATCTCAGAAGTCACCTCACTAGAGGGCAGAGTATATATTTGCCAGATGACATTGTTGAGGCGAACAAACTCCCAACAGATGAGGTCTCTGTCAAGCCTATAGAGGAGCTTATAAACTCGAGGCAGGGGCCGAGTTTAAAGCAGCACCAAGACTGAACAAAGCATGCATCAGTCCTGGCCATTTTGACAAAATGAAAGTGGCACCAGCCTACACTTTCTTCCATCATGATACTGCTGCAGCACTCAGGTACCATGTGGAGATTGGGCATTTGGATTGCACAGCACTGACAACTGCTTGGTTTGTTGACCAGGTGCAAAAATGGTTTGCACTGATGACCTCCAGGACGAAAAAAGAAGCCTTACTTCACAAGAGAAAAGATGGCGTCAACTTTCTGGAAATCATCATATGTCTCTTCCAAAACATCTTTATTGGCAGTAAAGGGGGTGCGTGGAAGCCAGTTCAAACTGGTGTTCTTTTATCGACAAGGTCAGCACTCGAAATTCAGGATGGACTTTTCAAGAACTATGGCTTCAACTTTCTTCTCTTTTCTCGTTTGAGTCAAGATGCTCTGGAGAATTTCTTCTCAACAATTCGGCTCCACAACCCTGTGCCGAAGCCAAAGAATTTCAAATGTGCACTGCGAAGTGCATCATTATCACAGTTCCTGCGGCCCAGCCCTAATGGCAGCTATACAACTGTCGATGGCGAGATGCTCGTTGGACTTAAAGACCAGCGCACAAAACGGCAGCCAACATCCATCATTTGCCCAACAAAGGCAATGTTGGAATGCTTCACTGTGGATGATGGGGGACCTTTGAATACCTGTGGGGGTATGTGGTGTGCAAGGTGCAAAAAAATTTTAAAACTTGCCATTCTTGTGCTACTGTCATCTCTACAGACAAGCCAGCAAAGGATTGCAGCAGACTTATGCAACTGAAGTCGTTCCTCGCCGACAAAATGCCTTTAGTTGTGCTAACAGAAGCTGCTTCGAGGCTGCTGAAAGCAGCGGAAGCATTTTTTTGAGAAACAAGAAGACTCTTCTTCAGGATCGTGCAAGAGTTGTTGCTCTGAAGAAGGCTGTTATTAAGGTTGTGCCTACAAGCATACCTACGTGCCACGATGTGCCAAACAAGCTGCTTCATTGCTTCCTACACACCCGGGTATATTTGTTCCTACGGAAGGAGAACGGCTACATTGCTGCAGAAAAGCAGTCTCCCAGGTGTGGCAGCAGAAGCATTGGGATGCGTAAAGCAGCAGATGCCATTGCATAGGCGCACAAGCAACTCAGTGGGTGAAATGTGTTTAGGAAAGGTCCAGTCGTCCTGCATTTCTGTGATGCAGGTGTGCCAAGTGAACTTGGGCAGCATGGCGAAGTGTGTGCAGTTTGTTCAAGACTTAGAAATGAGGTGTAGAGGACAAAAGTGCAGTGAATAACAGTGAACTGTTCTTGCTACATATAGATCTGTAATAGTTGCTGTTCATGAACATTTTGAACCAAGTGAGACAACTCAGATGGGAAACCACTTGACTCTTAGCAGCGTTTAAGCATTTATGCGCATTCAGACCTGTTCTTTTGGCCTGAACCTGACTGCTCTTCATCAGCAGTAGTAATCCATCTGACTATCACAAAAGTGCAGTTTCGGAAAGGCGTTTGTACTTAAGTGCAGTCAGTTGAAATGTAGACAAAACCTCCCATTTTATTTAACTCTGCAAATGCTTACAAACTTTCAGGTGGCTTTGTGTCCCCACACTCCCGAAGTGCTTTTCTCTCGATACCTCTCAGCAGACAGCCTACTGTGTTGCAGGTGCTGCTTTGCTGTTTCATTCACACACTTTAGCACACTGTGGAAGCCTGCCTTACTGTTCCTTGAATACGTGCTAATCCCCATAAAACTGTGCGTTAAACCATGTGCTTTTTCTACAACTGAAAGTGATTCTACATCCCTATCGTCTGTCTGAGGTCTTTCCTTTCATCGTGGCAGGCATGTGATTCCCTTGGAGAGCTCCCAGTTTAGTGTGAGAGAAGCTAGTGGTATGCCTCTTGCTGTGGAGGCAGTGGTGTGCAGCTTCAGCAAAAATTGAGTTAGCCTGACAGAAACATTCTAGTATGGTCCTTGGCAAAGCATGTTTGGTTTTACACCATTCTACCTTCGCACCCATTCTTTGCAAATAAACTGCATTTGTTATGTTCTTCACTTCATTTTGGAAAAGGGGTTGTCTTGCCAAAGGTCTTGGTACCGTTTAGCCCTAGCTGCTGACCTCAGTTTTGTTAGCCACCTTACAGTGTTTGACAGCAGTGTACTGTTTCAGGTCTCTCCATTAACATCTGCACCTCTCTCTGCCAGGGAAAAATTTAACCATGGAGCCAAAATGACAAGAGTATGCACTTTTAGCATGACACATCACCTCTTTTTCTTGAATTATGTGGATGTGTTGGAGTCGGGCCGTATCAGTGCACATTGAGTCTCTTCTAGTGCCTTTTTTTTTTTTTCAAACTGCTTTTATAGGCATGAAATACAATCCACTTATTGGCTGGGCAAGCGTTAATTGTTCTTTAGTACTGTTCATGTTGTTGTTGTCTTTTCCATCTGCTGACTAATGTTCGTCTTGTTTCCCAGAGTTTGAGTACTGTTCAAACTGATGCAGATTTTTGAACAGATTTTCTCTGTAGTGTTTCTTATTGTGCAGGATGGCAGGGTATAGTTTCAATACGTAGTCTGTCACTGCTACTTGTACTGTAAGCAATGTTACTGGCTTGTATGCTTTCAATTATGCTGATTTTTATGCAATGTTATATTTTGACGTGCCTGCCTGTTTTGCCCGATAGGATGTGATATGATGTCTATCGGGTGGAAGTGGTGCCCCATTTACCCCCTTCTGCTCTAAACTGCTTTCCCTGTGCCACCCTGCTCCAAAATGCTATTGCACCTAAACTGCCTCAAACCGGCTGCCTAAGTGTTTTGCCTTCATATTTAGTGGAACACAAGTTTTTGCTGCACAGTCAGCCATTGTATTGCCTACAAAAAATGCGATCAGATCCAATCCAGCGACTGTCAGAAGCAGGGCAGGCCGGTAGCGTGTTGTGAGTTGCACATCCATACTTTGGGGGCCGCCGTAGTCGAAAGAATGGTAGTGTATTGGTTTAGTTTGGTTTATGTGGTTTAACGTCCCAAAGCGACTCAGGCTATGCGAGACGCCGCAGTGGAGGGCTCCGGAAATTTCGACCGCCTGGGGTTCTTTAACGTGCGCTGACATTGCACAGAACACTGGCGACTTGCTTTTCGCCTCCATTGAAAAGCGGCCGCCACGGCCGGGATTCGATTCCGCATCCTTGGGTTCAGTAGCAGAGCGCCTTAACCACTGTGCCACCGCGGCGGTTTGGCAGCGCATTGGTGGCAGAGGTATAATGGATCTGGCAATGGGGCCTAGTACATATAAAATTTTCGTAAACTAGAGAGGCATGGAAGGTAATTAAATGTGGAAAAATGCTTTGTGCATTTGACATAGCAACTCCTCCCAGCATTTTGATTTGTTGGTGGAGAGAGAAGCAGGAGGAACAAGCAAAGCAGATATTGCAAACTACAGCGGGCCATAGGAAACTTGTACGGCTACAAAGAACTGCACCAGTTGTTCTAATGCTTCTGATGGGAAAACAAGCAGGTGCTTCATTCTTGAGCCACTTTTTTGGCAACAGGCGTGTTCAAGCTATGTCAGGCAAAAGCATACTTGAAGCATTATGGGCGTGATGCCACAAAGGGGTCATTTATTGGAAACCTTCTCAAGGGTGTTGGAAAGCCATACAGGCCTATTGTCAACAAGTTAAAATTGAAACCATAGCGTTGCTCAAGCAAAAACATGAGCCACTGGCAGAAGGAAGTGAAGTAAAAAAGCTGAAGGGGGAAAAGGCTACCATTCAGTGCAGTCCATCCTCCCTGAAGGCACTACTGACCAATGCTGAGGAATTTTATCAGCAGCTGTATGTAGGATCAAAAAGGATATGCACAAGCAGGAAAGCAGAAATGTCCTGCTCTTTGATTTGAACTCCAAATAAGCATCTCTCATAGCCTGAGTCACTTTAGGACGTCAAACCCCATAAACCAAACCAAACCAAACTCCAAATTAGTGGCAATGCTTGAGCGCGTCGAAGTGGCACACTCCATATTTGAATCTATGAAGTCAAAATAGGCAAAAGCTTTTAGTCAAATGATGTTCACTTATGAGCTACAAGTCTGTTCCGAATGATAGCTTAGGCTGTGCTATTCTGTAAATGTTCTGTCTAGTCAGAGATGTGTGCGTAGCCAGCAAAGCATTGAACGTTGATTGAACAGGAATGAAATTGAGGTTTTTCGTGTGTCAGGAATATAAAATTTAAATTATTAGAGCTGTTTAGGCCTTAGAAAGATGTTCCAAAACATTAGGATGCTCCAGAACTGTGGCTTTATTGCTCCAAAATGCTCGAGCCTGCTTCCACTACTGGTCTATGCTCGACCCTAGTTCATGTGAATCTTTGCTTGAAATAAACTGTTTATAAATCCTTGGGTGCTTCCAGTATGTTTCTGTGAAAACCTGCAACTTCCCATGTAGTAGTCAGTATTTTCCTACTGTTGTCATTCTTAAATGCTGGGTGTTTGCTGCAGGTACAATAATCGATCTTAGAATAGTGGCATATATAGCGCAAATGCGTGCACGCCGCACGCTTCACAAAGGCCGGCATTAAACTCTCAAAAGCATGAATCCGATTATCCCAGCATCGCTCGCGAGGTATCCGGACGTCACGGGTACGATCGCGACCGCGGCAGGTGCCCCTCGGTGGGACTCCGTACCTCGCGTTTGCTTTGCAGCTTAAGCATACGTTAAGGATACTGCAGATATTTCGAGAACAATCCAGGGCCCACGTACTATGTACCTCGATCGTAGCCCAAGGCAAAGTTGCGCGCGGAGAACCGAATACTCGCGACTTTAGGTGTGCCTACAAATGTATGCGACTCGCGAGGTCTGGAGCCAAACGAGGCAACACGTCAAGCAGAACCTCTTTTGAAGCTAGTGCAAAGATATAGCTTGAACAAGAGAATACAGTACATGCTACACGCCAGAAACCTTCCTGAGAATAGGTCACCGCGCTACGCACTTTCGCCGCCCTTGCCGTCTGCCACAAAATGCGTAAATAAAACTATTGGAGCGCACTAGTGGCACGTTTTTTTGTTACTTGTCTGTACCGAGTTCATTTGCCATAATGTTTACCGTCTTTGGCTGCAAAACCATGACTCCACTAGGTTTCCCGACGCGCCGCTGTGATGGACCCAGCTATAACCCAGCAAACCAAGCCGCGCCGCTGGAGCGCGTTAGGAAGAACATGGCGGACGACGCGAGACGTGCTGGAAAGGAGGTTAGGGGAGGAGGTACTTGTCGCAACTTAGTTTTTGTTAAAAGACGGATCTAGGGACTTTATCCAAAGAAAGGCAGTGCCAAAGATTGTTCCAACTACCGCACGATCGCGCTTATTTCGCATGCTAGCAAGGTGATGTTGAAAATCCTCCAAGGTAGGCTGCAGCAGTATGTGGATCGTGAGCTTCCGGACGTGCAAGCTGGGTTTCGCAAGGGCAGAGGAACTAGAGAACAAATTGCCGACCTTCGCTGGATCATGGAAAAAGCAAGAGAGTTCCAGAAACCCATCTACTTCTGCTTTATTGATTATGCGAAAGCGTTTGACTGCGTAGATCACAGCAGATTGTGGCAAACTCTCCAAGAGATGGGAGTTCCAATTCACCTCATCTGTCTCCTCAGGAACCTGTATGAAGGACAAGAGGCCACAGTCAGAACTGGGCATGGTCTTACTGATTGGTTTCCGATTGAGAAAGGAGTGAGGCAAGGCTGCATACTGTCGCCCTGCCTATTTAACCTATATGCAGAGTGCATCATGAGGAAGGCCGGTCTGGACGAGTCTTCAGCTGGAGTGAAGATTGCTGGAAAACGTATCAACAATTTTAGTTATGCGGATGATAACACTTTAATGGCAGAAAGTCAAGTGGAACTCAAGAGACTTCTGATGCGCGTACAAGAAGAGAGTGAAAAGTTTGGGCTTAAACTGAACATTAAAAAGACAAAGATCATGGCGTCTTGGCCTATCAAGTCCTGGAGCATCAATGGACAAGAACTAGAAGCTGTGACAGATGTTCTCTTCTTGGGCTCCATGATTACCTCGGAAGGAGACTGCAGCCATGAAATTAGGAGACACCTGCTACTGGGAAAGAGAGCAATGGTTAGCCTTGACCGCCTAGTAAAGAGCAGAGACATTAGTCTGCCAACCAAGATCCGTATAACTCGTGCTATGGTCTTTCCAGTTGTGATGTATGGATGCGAGAGTTGGACTGTGAAAAAGGCTGACCGCCGAAGAATTGACGCGTTTGAATTGTGGTGCTGGCGAATACTCTTGAAAGTTCCTTGGACTGCCAGAAGATCAAATCAGTCGATATTGTCGACCATAAATCCTGACTGCTCATTGGAGGGTCAAATTCTAAAGTTACAGCTCAGCTACTTTGGTCATCTGATGAGAAGAGAGGAGTCGCTGGAGAAAGATTTGATGTTGGGAAAGGTTGAGGGTCGCCGGAGAAGGGGTAGGCAGCGAACGCGATGGTTAGATGGCATCATCGAGGCACTGCAGATGAAGTTATGTGATGTTAGGAAGATAGTGAGATAACGGAAAGCGTGGCGTGATAGTCCATAGAGTCACGAAGAGTCGGACACGACTGAACGTGTGAACTGAATTGAAGGCACTCCGAAGACCTTGCAGGTGTCAGTCCCACCTCCTTTAAATCTTCAATTAGTTTTAGCTGATTATAGGCTTTCCGCATGTGCAGTGTGCGGAAAACATGGTCCTTGAGGATCGGAAATATATCGTGAACTCGTGGCTGCGGATATTGCTCCGTAAAGGTGGCAGAATTTTCTGCGTGGCGGACGTCCGCGCCTGAGTGCTGTTGCGCATTCTTCTGGACCACGGGAACGAAGGGTGTGACTCATTCAGAGTATGCCACCGGTGATGGCAAACCTTTTGTAAAAACACCAGTTTTGTTGAGCGCGTACGGCACTACCCGAGCTTTGAAAAAAAGCAACCTAACGCCATCTGCGATGGTGAGGCTTACTGGTGGTATTTAGAACATCAAACTCAGATGTGACCCCGTGTCTACAAGCTCATGAAGAACACTCCCTTTCAAATAATTTGGTGAAGTGGCTCAGCATGAGCGCTGTTTGCCGCTATTCAGTCGGCATGTGCTGCCAGCTCGGGCATCGCCTTTCAGATAGGAACGGTGCCTTCAAGGGCCACCCTTGGATGCCGCTTAGACCCAAAGGCCATACGGACAGATTCGTACGGCTTGGTTAAAGCTGGGATTTGTATCTAAGTCCATATCTTCGTTTCGTGGTCTTTCGTGTAATGTGGTAGCCTAAAGGGATCATGTCAGCTAAGATTTCAGCATAAACCGATTATTGCAGTTCACTCAACGCGCCTTAAATTGCATTTTCTCAAAATTTGAGCGCATTCGGTGCGGTACATAAGTTTAAAATGATTTTTGTTTTAATAATACGAATGTGTGTGGGTGTGTGTGTATGTGTGCGTGCATGCGTGCGTGCGGGCATGAGTATCGTTGCCCCAAAAATCGCTTTGCGGACCCCCTCGGGTCCACTGCTGGCGTCTCGTTCTATTGTTTTCATGCTGGTGTACTGGTACTTCACGGCTGATATAACACACACACACACACACACACACACACACACACACACACACACACACACACACACACACACACACACACACACACACACACACACACACACACACACACACACACACACACACACACACACACACACACACACACACACACACACACACACACACACACACACACACACACACACACACACACACACACACACACACACACACACACACACACACACACACACACACACACACACACACACACACACACACACACACACACACACACACACACACACACACACACACACACACACACACACACACACACACACACACACACACACACACACACACACACACACACACACACACACACACACACACACACACACACACACACACACACACACACACACACACACACACACACACACACACACACACACACACACACACACACACACACACACACACACACACACACACACACACACACACACACACACACACACACACACACACACACACACACACACACACACACACACACACACACACACACACACACACACACACACACACACACACACACACACACACACACACACACACACACACACACACACACACACACACACACACACACACACACACACACACACACACACACACACACACACACACACACACACACACACACACACACACACACACACACACACACACACACACACACACACACACACACACACACACACACACACACACACACACACACACACACACACACACACACACACACACACACACACACACACACACACACACACACACACACACACACACACACACACACACACACACACACACACACACACACACACACACACACACACACACACACACACACACACACACACACACACACACACACACACACACACACACACACACACACACACACACACACACACACACACACACGCACGCACGCACGCGCGCGCGCGCGCCGCGCACTGTCCAGCGACGGCGTGTGTGTGTCTCCTACTGGTCCTGCGTCTTTTTTTCGTTATTTCTTTTGAACTTATACCGATTAGGTAGCGGTCTGCATTAAAGATAATTGCGTGAGCACGCCGAAGATACGAAGAATCTGTCATGCAGAAGCCACCTTGCAATGCCCTGTGCCGAGTGCGAAAATTGTGAAACGGTTTTCAATCTAAGGACTACTATCGCGTGGTATATAATAATGATGCCTTGAGGCTCATTTCTGAGGCTTACGCTATGGAAAAGTCAGGCGACAATAGCATCAGCAGCCCGTCTACACATTTTTTGTGGCGAGATTACACGTATCTTAATCTGTTACGTTGATAATCTCAACCGGGTTTGCGTGATCGTGTGGGTTTTGCTCTTCTTGTTTTAATGCTCGTCTTGTCTTCTCATATGCTTCCTCACTTGCATATAGCAATAATCATTTGGTTGCTGTGTTCACGTGGTGGTGATAAGGTCGATGACACAAATGAGTCGGTGATTGCACTGGAGAAATACTTTATTAGGCTGATTTATGTCCGCAAAAGAACTAAGCAACTCGGCGGCGGCGATAGCAATTAACGTGCTCGTCGATCGTCGAACAAAGAATGCCCGTCGCAATTGTCAACGCTCAATTTAAAGGCTGCTCAGAACAATCTAGATAACGTCGCAAACTGCTGTTATCACAACCTGGAACATTGTAGAAACATACACGAGTGATCGAAATCTTCGAGACAGATCTCGGCGCATCTTGCGCGACAACGAAACTGATAAATGTGCGTCTTGCGACATCGAGCATTAACAAACATAGAATACAGAACTGATACGCGATCCAGAATCAGAGTGATAAGGCCGCATGCCGGTGGCTGCCAAAAAACCAGAAATACAGTTTTGCGGCATTACTCCTCCCTTAAAAAACACATCGCCTCGATGTTCCAAAGCAGAGCAACTTGAACATAAACACTACAAAGTTTAAACACCACAGTTTCTTTAACGCGCATAATATTGCTTCAGTCGTACGAAATGTACACGGTCGTCCACTTCTACCTTGAACACCGCTCTGCGTGGCCAGCGCTCCGCGGAGCGCCTCTCGCGGGTGCCTGGGCAACGAGCGCGCAAGCGCTGTGACAGCTGTAGGTGGGGCCTCCGCTGCGTCGTCTGCTTAAGCGGCGGCTCCGCCAAGGCACCGCCGCCGCTTAAGCAGACGACGCAGCGGAGGCCCCACCTACAGCTGTCACTGCGCTTGCGCGCTCGTTCCCCAGGCACCCGCGAGAGGCGCTCCGCGGAGCGCTGGCCACGCAGAGCGGTGTTCAAGGTAGAAGTGGACGACCGTGTACAATTTCTGGGCGTGCGCGTCGCCCTTGTGATGCTGACGTAACATCCGGAATGACTTCATAGTCCAGTGGTCCGACGCGGCGAATGATTTTGTACGGCCCAAAGTATCGACGCAACAACTTTTCACTTAGTCCGCGACGGCGAATTAGCGTCCAAACTCACACTTGGTCTCCTGGATTGTACTCTGCTTGGCGTCGTCGTAAGTTGTATCGTCGGCTATCGGTGCGCTGATGGTCTTTAATACGCAGCCGTGCGAGTCGTCGGGCTTCCTCTGCACGCAGCAGGTAGGCGGCGACGTCAAGGTTGTCCTCGTTGGTTGGTTACGTGCGGCAGCATTGCGTCGAGCGTCGTCGTGGGCTCCCTGCCGTACAAAAGCTTGAACGGGGGCGCTCTGGTAGTCTCCTGGACTGCCGTGTTATACGCGATCACGTACGGCAAGATGGCGTCCCAGGTCTTGTGTTCCGCATCGACGTACATGGCGATCATGTCCGCGATCGTTTTGTTCAGGCGCTCCGTAAGGCCATTGGTCTGGGGATGGTACGCAGTTGTTCGTCGATGGCTTGTATGACTTTATTCTAGGATGGCTTGCGTCAACTCTGCCGTAAACGCCGTTCCCCGGCCCGTGATGAGCACTTCTGGGACGCCGTGTCGTAAGAACATTTATTCGACAAAAAATTGGGCGACTTCTGCCGCGGTACCTTTGAGTCGTGCTTTTGCTTCGGCGTAACGGGTAAGGTAGTCAGTGGCCACGATGATTGATTTATTGATTGATTTATAGAAGGGAAAGGCGTGATAACTGTCTCACTTGTTTTCTGTGGACACCTCAGCCGTGCCGTAAGGGAAGGGAGGAAGGTGGAAGGGAAAGTGGAAAGAGAGAAAGAGTAGCCGTAGTGGAGGGCTACAGAGTAATTTCGACCACCTGGGGATCTACGATGGTTGGTTCATAGGAAGGGAAAGGCGCAGTATCTGTCACACTTGCTCTGTGGACACCTGAACCGCGCCGTAAGGGAAGGGATGAAGGTGGGAGTGAAAGTGTATAGAGAGAAAGGGGGCCGTAGTGGAAGGCTACGGAGTAATTTCGACCACCTGGGGATCTTTAACGTGCGCTGACATCGCACAGCACACGGACGCCACTTCGGGTTTCTGGCCTCCTCCCAAGCCCACGTATGCATCTTCGGCATGTCATAATATTATCGTTATATTGACACATGCCATTCATAGACGACGAAGATTTGAACCAGCGATTCGGAGAAGACGACGAAGCGAAACGGCAATCCGCTTTCGTGCTGCCCTGACTGGCTGTTGGTGTTCTTCGGTGTCAGAGTGCCAGAGCGCCTTCTGTGTAACGTTACGTTACAAATCTGGTGGAGGAATTGCCAGGTATCGATCCAGTCCTGCATAATCAACCTGTCAATACGGAGCTTACCCCCGTACATCAACGTTTCGGCCGCCGCCTACGTGGAGAGCCCCCTGAATTCGGACCCCTTCCGGCCGCTAACAGGACGAGACATCCTCAGACGGCCGTAGAACCTGCTGCAATGACATCTGAGAGCAGGCTTCCCACCCACATCCTGTGTAATCAGCCGCGAACACCTCCCTCCCCTCCTTTCATGGCGACGTGTTCGAGGACGCCGAGGACTGGCTTGAGAACTACCAGTGAGTTGCTCGTTACAACGGGTGGACTGATGAGCGCAAGCTCCACAACGTGTACTTCGCTCTTGAAGAGTCTGCACGGACATGGTTTGAAAACCATGAGGCTGCCTTCCCATCCTGGGCAGCCTTCTGTCGTGATTTCAAAGCCACCTTTCCTAGCGCCGACCGCCGGGAGCGAGCAGTAGCTGCGCTACACTCGCGCAATCAGCGCCCGAACGAGAGCGTGCGCATGTTCTTTGAAGACATGACGCGCTTTTTCAGGCGTGCAGACCCACAAATGCCTGAAGATAAGAAACTGCGTCACCTGATGCGGGGCGTTAAACAAGAACTTTTCGCGGGACTGGTGCGCAGTCCACCGCGCACTGTGGCGGAGTTTCTCAGCGAGGCAGCGACCATGGAGACAACGCTGCAACACCGAGCCCGTCAGTACAACCGTGGCGTGAACATCATTGGGTCCGACGCACCTCCTGTGCATATCGGCAGCGACATGGACGCACTACGAAATCTCATCCGTTCTGTCGTGCGGGAGGAACTGCAAGCTCTCCGGATGCCTTGCGACACAACAGCTTTTCCTTCACTGGCTGAAGTCGTCCGGGACGAGGTGCGTATGGCAGCTCAGTAAGTTGCGGACGTTCCCCAGCAGCGCGTTCCCCACCAGACGATCGACGCGAGGCCCACCTACGCGTCCGTCTTACGTAGGGCTCCCCCGCCGGACCATAGTATCAACGCCGCAGCTCCAGCAATGGAGCGCAGGGTCCTCGCATGGAGCCTCACTACTCCCCTCCGCCAATCTACCAGCGACCCCGTCAAGTATGGCGGCCCCGGGACCGTCGCCCCCTGTGCTATCATTGCGGGGAAGCCAGTCACCTTTACCGGGCGTGCCCGTACCGCCGCGTCAACATGCGGGGTTTCGCCTCGGAGGAACTCCACCCTCGGAATGACGAACGGCCTACTGAGATTGCAAGCGACCTTGCAGCGCGACAGTATCCCGTCACGTCCGGTTACCAAGAGCGTCGGTCTACGTCCCCGACGAGCTACCGTTCGACAAGTCCCCACTCTTCCCGACGCCGCTCCTCTCCCAGCCCTAGCCGGGAAAACTAATACCAGCGGCCTTCGGAAGCAGGGACGTCGGTGATGTCGGGAAATGTGAAGATCCTTCGTCATCGTCAGGCCGACCCGACGAGATTTCGCTTGTGTCAGGTAGCGGCAGCATCCGGCATACAACCTCCGGTTTATGTGTAACGATTGATGGAGTGGATGTCACCGCGTTACTCGACACTGGTGCCGATTAATCAGTAATGAGCCGTGGTCTCGCCCAAGAATTGAAGAAAGTTTTGACACATTGGTCCGGCCCGAAAGTTCGCACGGCGGGAAGCCACTTGATCGAACCTGCAGGCAAGTGCACAGCGCGGGTCGGCATCCGTGGTTTTGTGTATGTCGGAGAATTTATCGTGCTTCCTGAGTGTTCGAAAGACTTGATCCTTGGTCTAGACTTCCTGCAGACCAACGGCGCTGTCATTGACCTGAAAGAAGCGCGTGTTTCCTTTTCGACGAAACGAGCCGTGGCGCGCATTGAAAACGAAGATCCAGGTCTGAACGTTTTGCGTATAGTCGACGATGACGTGAGGGTTCCGGCACATTCTAGTGTGTTGGTTCTTGTAAAGCGTGACTTACTCTACGATTACGAGGGCATCGCGGATGGGCACCTTCCGCTACTACTTGAGAAGGAATTAGCCGTTGCTCGAGGACTCGTACAACTCCAGAACAGTTGTGCTACTGTCCTCCTGACAAATTTTGCTAAGGAGATGCGGCATCTCGCCAAGGACACGGCTGTTGCCGTCCTTCACGATGTTACTGCCTTGCCTCATTTATGCACCACCGGAGCGAACCCTAAAGAGGAGGCCGCACCTTGTCATGCTCTGCAGACCGTTAAAATTAACCCCGACTTGAGGCCCGATCAGAGGAATCTTCTCTCGGCTCTTCTGAGCGATTTCGCAGACTGCTTCGCCACAGGCTCTAAGGTCGGTCGTACTCCTGTCGCCAAGCACCGCATCATCACCGATGAGACCGCGTTACCAGTGTGCCAGCGCCCGTACCGGGTTTATCCTAAGGAACGTGACGCCATTAAAATGCAAGTGGATGAAATGCTTGTGGACGACGTGATACAGCCTTCGACGAGCCCATGGGCATCGCCAGTGGTCCTTGTCAAAAAGAAAGATGGCAACTTGAGATTCTGTGTCGATCACCGAAAGTTAAAAGGACGTCTATCCGCTGCCCAGGATTGATGATGCCCTCGACCGACTACGCGACGCCAGGTACTTCTCCTCATTAGACCTCAAAAGCGGATACTGGCAAATCGAGGTGGATCAGAGAGACCGAGAGAAGACTGCATTTGTGACGCCCGACGGCCTATACGAGTTTAAGGTGCTTCTGTTTGGTCTTTGCTCTGCACCGGCCACGTTCCAACGTATGATGGACACGGTTTTATCAGGTCCGAAGTGGCAGTCGTGCTTGGTGTACTTAGATGATGTCGTTATTTTCTCGCCTACTTTCGAGCAACACTTGGACCGGTTGCGCATCGTGCTTCAAGCACTCAAAGGCGCGCAACTAAAGATCAAGCCTGAGAAATGCCACTTGCTTTCAAGGAACTACGCTTTCTCGGCAATGTTGTCAGTGCACAGGGCGTTCTCCCTGATCCCGAGAAGACTACCGCAGTGTCAAATTTTCCACGCCCCACCGACAAAAAGGCACTTCGACGATTTCTAGGTCTTTGTTCATACTACCGACGCTTCGTCCAAGATTTTTCTAAGATAACTGAACCACTGACAGCACTAGCCAGAGAAGGCATACCCTTCCTGTGGGGAGACGATCAAGAACAAGCCTTCCAGGAGCTTAGAAGCCGCCTACACAGACCCCCAATACTCGCCCATTTCGATGAAGACGCCACAACCGACGTACATACTGATGCCAGCAGCGTTGGCCTCGGCGCGATACTCATTCAGTGGCAAGGCGGAATAGAATGGGTTATCGCCTACGCGAGCCGAACACTCTCACGATCAGAGGCGAACTATTCGACAACGGAGAAGGAGTGCCTTGCGGTAATCTGGGCCATCAGCAAGTTTCGACCATCTTTGTATGGACGACCCTTCCGTATTGTCAGCGACCATCATTCCTTGTGCTGGCTGGCAAGCCTTATAGACCCGTCTGGACGCTTAGCTCGTTGGAGCCTCCGTCTTCAAGAGTATGACGTTACTGTTGTGTATAAGTCGGGACATAAACACCAAGATGCGGATTGCTTGTCACGCGCGCCATTGGACTTCACTGCAGTGGAAAACGCCGACGATTTTCCCTTTATTGGGGCCATTACCCAATCCCATATAGCTGACCTTCAACGCAAGGACCAGGAGCTGGCGCCGCTCATCGATTATCTGGAAGGACACGGTGGTAGAGTACCGCTTGTTTTTCGTCGTGGCTTGCAGTCATACGCTTTACGAAGTGGAGTTCTCTACAAGCGCAATTTTGAAAGATCCAAAGAGACATTTCTACTCGTAGTGCCTACGCACCTACGGCCTGACATCTTAAGCGCTTGTCACAACGAACCATCCTCCGGCCACTTGGGAGTTAGTCGTACGCTTGCAAGAATTCGAAAGAAATACTATTGGCTGAAATTATTACCTTCAGTGCGATCTTACGTAAAAACCTGCCGTGATGTCAACGCCGAAAGACTCCACCCGTGAAACCAGCTGGATTTCTTCAGCCGATCGCTCCACCGAAAACTTTTCCAACAAGTGGGGATGGATCTTCTTGGTCCTTTCCCGAAGTCAAGTAATGGAAAGCGTTGGATTGTTGTCGCGACCGACTACTTGACCCGATATGCTGAGACCGCGTCGCTCACAAATGGAACTGCCACCGAAGTCGCAGAGTTTTTTGTCCACGACCTCGTGTTGCGTCATGGCGCTCCGGCTGTTATCATTACCGATCGCGGGGCAGCTTTTACGGCCCGCCTGACTAAGGCTGTACTGAACCTTACACACACTAGCCATAGACGGGCCACGGCATACCACCCGCAAACTAATGGCTTGGTGGAACGGCTAAACAGAACTCTGGCCGACATGCTGTCTATGTACGTGGATATAGAGCATAAGACCTGGGTTCAAATCCTCCCATATGCCACGTTCGCATATAATACGGCACTTCAGGAGACGACGCGGCTCACACCCTTCGAGCTTGTCTTCGGCCGTCGAGTGACCACTCCACTGGATACAATGCTGCCCGTATACACCGACGACGAAGATGAGCTTGACCTGGACATCGCTAGTTTTACCCAGCGTGCGGAAGAAGCACGGCAGCTGGCAAGGCAGCGCATATACCTACAACAGCAACTAGACGCTGACCGTTACAACAAGGGACGGCGCTTCGCTGCCTACGAGCCTGGAGACTATGTCTGGATTTGGACGCCCGTTCGTCATCGTGGGCTGTCTGAAAAATTGCTGCGCCGGTACTTCGGCCCATATCGTGTCCTCCGCCGCCTCAGCGACGTTACTTACGAAGTTGAATCCGCGACCCAAGATACCTCAAGCCGCAGACGACGCAAGTTCACTGATGTTGTACACGTCGTCCGGATGAAACCCTACCACGATCGCCCCGCTGACTATTCTTGAGACTGATGGTGCCCCGTTTTGCGTTGTGGTATCCCACACGAACCTAGCATAACATCTGCCAGCTCATCGCATCAAGCAGCATTTGCAGCATCGAGGCGATGCTGCCAAGAAGGGGGGCAATGACACATGCCATTCATAGACGACGAAGATTTGAACCGGCGATTCGGAGAAGACGACGAAGCGAAACGGTGCTCCGCTTTCGTGCTGCCCTGACTGGCTGTTAGTGTTCTTCGGTGTCAGAGTGCCAGAGCGCCTTCTGTGTAACGTTACGTTACAATATCAGGGATCTACGATGATCCACTTGTTACCCATAGACGAAGATGGAAAGGGGCCGAGGAGATCCATCCCAATTTGCTGAAAGGGCAAGATTGGGGGCGGAATCGGGTTTAGTAGTCCTGCTGGTCTGACCGGCGGCGTCTTGCGTCGTTGGCACTCACGACACGTCTTCACGTAGTGGGAAACTTCGGCAGGCAGTCGCGGCCAGTAGTACTTCTGGATTGGACGCAACGTGCGCGCAAATCCGAGATGGCCTGCTGTGGGCTCATCGTGCAACGCCTGCAGAATTTCCGGCCGGAGGTTTTTAGGCACTACAACAAGCTGTGCGGTCTTGTTGGGTGCGAAGTTCTTCACGAGGAGGCCAATGCTTAATGCGAACGATGATAAATGTCGCCTGAACACACCAGGAGGAGAAGCGGTCTTTCCTTCCAAGTAATCGGCTAGCGCTTTCAGCTCAGGGTTTGATCGCTGTTGTTCTGCGAAACTGCTGGCGCTTACCGGTCCCAAAAAGGCGTCGCCATCATCTTCCTTTGGGGGAGCGTCGACGGGAGTGCGTGATAAGCAGTCTGCGTCAGAATGCTTCCGGCCCGACTTATAGACTACAGTCAAGTCAAATTCTTGAAGTCGTAGGCTCCATCTGGTAAGGTGGCCGGAGGGATCTTACAAATTAGCCAGCCAGCAGAGCGCGTGATGGTCGCTTACCACCTTGAATGGTCGGCCGTATAGGTATGGACGAAACTTAGAAGTAGCCCAGATGATCGCAAGGCACTCCTTCTCGGTCGTCGAGTAATTGACTTCGGCTTTTGTGAGGGACCTGCTAGCGTAGGCAATTACCGCGGCCAAAACTTCGGATGAAAGTTTTGTTTTCCACCGTGTGTCACCTCCTTATATACATTATATATATATATATATATACATATATAATATATATATATACATATATATATATATATATATATATATATATATATATATATATATATATATATATATATATATATATATATATATATATATATATTGTAAAAGAAGGCTAGGTCGAGACGGCGAGGTCGTGACGGCAAGGACAGCGAAGCCTTGTCTAGCGTTTTAATCCGATCACGAACCCAGGCGCGCGCCGGAGCCGGCGCCGCGGGACGATGATGATGGATGGTATGTACAAATGAAAGAAGAAGATCATGGCATGTACAAATGAAAGAAGGTCCACAGAAGGCTCACAATATATATATATATATATATATATATATATATATATATATATATATATATATATATATATATATATATATATATATATATATTGGTGAAAAAATATCATGTGAGGACATCAAGTTCATTTTCCATTTTCATTTCATTTTTGGACTGCGCGTTCTTGTTGTGCATCATGACTTCTCGTCTTCATTTCCTCTCACTGTTTGCTCCTAAAGTCGAGGATGGAAATACAGCGATGCTGGGTGACATTTGTGTGCAGGCTAACTGCAGAAATGTCCTGCTGCATGACGGCCGTGCACGTTCAAGAACCCCGAGGTGACGAAATCATTAAAGAGTCCCGCACTACGGAGTCCATCATAGCCCAAACGTGTCCCTTCGGTGAGTTAGAACACAACAACCTGCGATTCAATTCTTCTTACTCAATACCTTCGGCTGCATATTATCCCAATATTTCTGTTTACACAGGCGGTATTTTCTTCGCATTCGGTGACTATTTTGCTGGCTGCATTTGTTTTGAAAACTTATTTGTTTTGGAAGCCTCTACTTTTGCAACGTGAAAGCTCGGACGAAAGACTGCATTGCAAAGGCGCATTCTATAGACCCTTCGCTGCCACAACGCGAAAGATGTAAGTTAAGTAATAAATTTGACCGCCTTCGTAACACGCAAGCAGATTCACTAGTATCAAGCTTCCGAGATGTGGCAAAAAAACACTGCAAAAAACGCTGCGATAAACAAGGTGTGGAGGCAGGTTAGCTCGACTGTTGTTAATGGATTGATTCTCAAGCAGAGTGAGATGTCGTCATAGCCTGTCTGCAGGCTTGTCCCTGCCAACGCCTCTTCTCAACACTCCATTCCTAGCATTCCAGACCCCTGGTTGCATTCACGTCTCATTTGGAGATAAATAACGCTTCTCCTCATAAGTTTTTCTTGCAGCAGGGTCTTAATTCACCCTGGTTATAAACACCTCCTCCGTTAAATTGCAAGTAGACTCGCACGCTTGCCTGAGACAGGAGAAACAGTGCATTTGTCAGCACCTGTTCAGGTTGTGGGCGTGACGCCAATTAGGCCTGATGAATGGTGCAGTGGAGGCAGCCATTTGCAACTATAGCCACCAACGCTACGATATCTAAACAGGTACTCCCTTTACTCTCTGCCTTCGGGCCTCCTTGTCCCTCCAATCTCTTCTCTCTCAGCCTAGGTACTCCTGCTGAAGTTCATCGCTGCCGCAAACCCGGCGCTCTTGCTCTGGTACAGCTATGTTAGGGGACATGCTGCCACTTTTTTTGCGCTCTTTCTAGGTTTTGTTCATGCTCTTAACGCAGCGGTGTTGAAGGACCCACTCTCGAGAAAATCTGGCGTTGTCAGCGTCAGAAATGTGGGCGAAAGATCTCGAGGATGGGTCAGTCATGTGGTAGTTGTCATGAACAGGCACTAATTGGGCGTCGAGTTTGGGACGCCAAGAGACCAGTGTGATGTGGCTATTAAGAGATTAGTGATGAAGCGAGTACCTTAGTGCACATACAAGAACGAGGATCTACAAGTGGAACTGCAAACGAGGACCAATAACGCTATCGCCGTATGCCCTTGAATGCACAGCTTAAGTGTACTCGAAATTCTCTTGCAGTTTCATCGCCGAATGGTGCATGCTTGTTTATAACTGCTACAACGTTTTAACACACATTTGGACTCTTCTTGCTGTTTATGATGGCTGTCACGATACCTGACGTCATAGGCAAGGCGCAGAGAAAGTTCTGTACATTGTTTCACATCTTGTCGACGGTGGAGTTGAACCTCCGGGAGCTGGATCATGGCTTCCCCAATAGGCTTGTTTTCACGTGTTGTTTCCCCCCCCCCCCCCCCATGCTCACTTCGTATCTCCGACTTTCCCACTCTTGTGCCAAAAGGTGGCAAGGCATAGTTTAAAGAAGTAACTGAAGATACAAACACAAAACTATCGAAGAGAAGCAATGCGTCATCGATTCACAATGTTGTTTCACAAAATGTAACAGGGTAAAGAGTTGTTAAGCTGCAAACTGTATGGATACCGATTGCCTGAGCAGATGTTGTTTCGGAATTCCATCGTTTTTACTGTGGGCTACCGAATATTATTTCAATAATAAATCACCGATAGCAAGTTTTATTAATAAAACAACATTATGCAGAAGGCAGCAGCAAACGAACTAGTCTTGTTAACCACTGAGCGTGACAGAATATCCACCTGTGTCCGTATTCCGAGTGTGCGTCGTTATCGAAAGTGTTCTATCTCATGTGACCTATGTGACCTCGAGTCATCTGATTGTTGAAACACCGGAAGATGATATTGCCACCTCATCCAGTTTCGTAGTGGCAGCATCCGGTTTCGGCATTTCCACCAATCTGATGATTCGAGGTCACGTGAGATAGCGACACTTTCATGTTCGACGCAGACTGGGAATAGGGGTCCAGGTGCACTGCATAGATCGTCCATTTGAAACTGAGATGGCGACACTTTTGATAACGATCGACGAAGACTAGGAATACGGGCTCAGGTGCACCGCATTGATCGTTTGTTTGAAACTCTTTTCTGAAAAAAGCAAAAACACATTTTATTTTCTTCCTATTCTGCGCACTAACCACGAAACGACGCCGATATGTGGAGTCACTACGCAACTGGCAAAACTTAAAGACGTTTTCACGCAGAAAACAAGGTACGCCTTTGGTGGGTCTTCTTATAGAGGACTTAAAATAATAAAAAAAAGCGTAGTAGAATATTGCACCATTGTGCTGGACCTCCACTTGCATTCGTATTCGTATAACAAGGGTCAATATTTCAATATTTTTTTTTTTCCGGTCACTTGGAAGAGGAGCCTAGGGGAAACAGCCAGTTTTAGGGAAGGGATACACGATCGGTGTCGCTATAGCAGCATCGACTTAGGCGACAATTGTTGAGGCTCCGTGACACGCGATGAAATAGAGCAGGGAGGTTGTTTTTACAGGGGACACTTGTTGTCTACACGTCAGGGAGGATTCAAACTTCCTCCCTTATTTCCTTCGCTACCATCTTTATCTCATGAAGTTAACCACCGACACGAGTTAAATGCTTGGTGACTGTGCCAACGACAGGACCATCTCAGATGAGGTTCTCCCCACAAAGCTCAGTTGCTATACTTTTGAGCTTCTGCGCGTGATTTCACGGAGTGACGAATTCAAAATGTGAAGCCCTTGCCTAAAGAGGTTCTGCTTCTTACCCATGCTGAAAACCCATGCGGGCGAAATTGGGTCGGTAGCGTACAGTACCAAGACTCTTGACCACAACTCTTGTGTGCTGTCTTCCGCAACGAATCACCAATAATTTCCTTCACGCTGGCCACAAATCAAGTTCAACCATTTCAGCAGCTTCCACGTTACTGCTCCATAGGTTACTACTGGTAATATGTAATTGGAATCTTCGGGAACACACGAAAAAAGGAACAAGAGTTCGTGGTACCAAGACAAGTCCTCTTGTCTAAGCATTGTCTGACGAACTGAGGCTTATCCTTCTCCGGGCTAACTTTATTAGGCGTTTTTGAGAGCTGCTGTACACTTGTTTCTTGAAGAGTAAATTGCCATTCTTGACCTGAGGGCTAGCGCCAAATAGAGTCCGCTCTATACTTATTCGCCTAGGTCACTGTCGTGGCCTGGATTTACTGTCACTACCTGCACTAAGCAGACGTTTTTCTTTACCACTTTCAACGTCGCTGTCTACTGAAAGTTTATCTGTTGTCAAACATTAGTTTGGTTTTTCGCACATTATCTTAAGGCCCACCTTCCTTCTTTGCCCAGGTAGATTGCTGTTGGTGCTTCGCAATTCTCTTGACCTAGCAAAGCAATGTACTTAACGAATTTCAGACTACTAAGGTATTCTCCATTAACTCTATCCTCAAGCGTTACCAACAAAGATCTCTGAGCCCTTGCCGTATACACTCCCGTGATTAGCAGCGGGCAAAGAATGTGGCCAAGCATGGTCATGTTGCACATTGATACTTGTTTTCTCTACAATCTACAATAGCTGTGAAGCCGCGGTAGACACTTGCCAGCCGTTTGGCGGTGCCTCGTCCACACCTTGGTTCAGTAATGCCTGCACAACTGCTGAGGTTTCAACTAAGTCAAATGCTTCTTAGTAATCTACGAAGGTTATACATAGGTGTAGGATATTTGTAGGCATTTATATTGTCAGGCATGTGCAGAGAGTAGATAACCTAACTGATAGCGAAATATGGGCTATTATTGAGTAGCTTTTATGGAAGCGAGCCTGGTTCTTCGGTTGGCCGAACTCTTAACGTTGCCCTGATTATATTACGATTAACGCAATAAGTACTTTTTGGACCGGGATGATTTCTTCAAGTCTTTGACATTCCCTTTATTATCTGCTGGGTTGATTTCAGGGATGTTGTAATATTCCGGAGCGCGCCAGGTTCTTAAGCAATGCGTTGACGGCGCTCATTTTTTTATAGTACAATCTCTGTACCATCATGCGATAAATCGCAATTATCTGATCTTCCCTTGCTTCTTTTACCTCCCTTGTCATTACCTCTGAGACGTAGGATTACTCCTCGCTACTTCCTTTATTTTCATTGTCCTTCATACTTCGGTCATTTATCAAGAATTTATCACCTACTCCATACTGGTAATAATATTGTCAACTTTGTCTCTTAGCCCGTACGTTGATGTTTACCAATGCGCAATTTACGTTACACAGCATTTATGCTACCATGGTTCTTGAATGCCCACCCCATTTACTTCAAATTATAGTTTCTAAAGTCTGTTTCTTCACTCTTACTGATTACATTTTACAGCTTTGAGAGCTAGGTGCTCTGAGGACGGGGCGTTGCCGAGGGGTAGGAGTCTGAGTTCAACGTCAGGAACACCTCAGGAACACCAGAGCACACAAACCCAACAGCTTCAGCAATTCAGTGTCGTCGTTGTTCGACCCAGCGCCCTAAACATCCTCTTCGTCTTCCGACGTCTCGGCTACACACCGTAACACTACTTTCAAGTAGAACTATTGTTAGGGCTAGTTGGCACATTCTGAATAAAAAATAATACGGCGCTACGGACGAGGACAAAGAAAAAACACAAACGACAGGACTAGCACCACTAACAACTGAATTTTATTTCGCATCAAACCTGTCTTTTTGTAGTCAACCAAACCGCATCAGGCATGAAACCCCACATCTATCGCATGCTCATGAAGCAACAGCTGACACAATACATCAGAACAACAGAAGAAATGACAACGCGAAAGACGATAACAAACCATCTAATCAATATTTAAGGAGGCCATCAGGGAGGAAAACAACCGACATTTTTTTTCTCTCTTTTCTCTTTGCTGTACTTTTCTTTACTTTTACTTTACTTTACTTTTTCAAAACCCTTCAGGTTTTCGAAGTTTCCCCACTGAACCTGCCATAGTCTGTGCCAACATGATCACCGTTTCTACATGCCAGTCCAGAGTCGTTTTGTAGTGCTTAAAACAGAAACTGGTTCCCTTGGAAGCTCAGTCTCTTTTTGGCGTCTTGGAGCCATCCTGGGGCCACGTCAGGAGCGTCTGCAGAATGCTTAAGTTGGAGTATTGGAGGCAAGTTCGAATTTGTCAAGACAGGCTACGGCTCCTTGTTGTGCTAGGCAAAGAAACGGAGTAAGAAAACAGCCGTTTTCAGGAGATGAGGCCGCTGGCAGAAAACTCTACTGAGTTTCTGTGGCAGCGTGCGCTCTCGAGGCTGATCTGTAGCTCAAAGGGGCCTTCTTCTGGAAGCACCCGACAGATCACTGTGCTTAGAGATGTGGATCTACCTGAAAAAGTCGCAAAAAGTCGAGCGGATATTGGAAAAAAGGACCGAAGTTCATTCTTGCACCTTGTGCTCAGCGTCCAGAGCTTCTTGCCATGGTTAGAAAAGTGGCTAGCTGTGGTACTGACCAAGCGAAAGACAAGATTGTAAGCGACAGTGCTCCCTTCCTAAAGACGAGTCTTGATTGCAGTCTTCGTAGTAAGTCGCATCTTCAGAAGATTTCGAGTGTTCTGGAGGACAATGACCTCGTTGTGCTACAGGCTGACAAAGAGAGTGCATTTGCCGTCATGCCGACTGGTGTGCTTCGTGACAAGGTTTTGGCTGCAATTCATACAAACTTCAAGCAGGTACCGTTTAAAGTTCGATAACAAGAGTCAAGCTCTTCAGATTCTAGAAGATTTGCATCAAGAAGGCATAAAGAAGCTGGCACAAGAAGCAAAAGGCAGGACTATCGAAGTCGTTTTCACTGTTAAGACACACAAGCCTGGTTTTCCGCTGCGCGCCATTGTTTCAGAAAAAGGGACGTGATATCGTTTTGTCAGTCGACACCTTCAGACTCACCTTGACACCTTGGTGGGCGAGGACCCTTTCTTTGTGCGCAGTTCGAGTGATGTGCTCAAGCACCTTGAGCACCCCAAGAACTACTCCGTGTTCTCTATCGACATTGAAGAACTATTTTATTCGGTTCCTCACCAATGACTCCTAAGTGCTGTCAGGGAAAAGATTCAGTCCACTGGTGAAGTCCGCTTTCAGAATGTAGCAGGAGTAAGCGTTGGCAGTTTTATTTCGTTGCTGGAATTGTGCCTTAACTCGAGTGCTGTTTCGTACGAAGGAACGTTCTATGCTCAGAAGAAGGGGATTTGTATTAGCTCTTTTGTGGCACCTGTCCTTTGTGATATCGTTGTCTCGGTTGTGGAAGCCTACATCTAGCGCCATCTTGATTATACCCACGTAGTTTCCATATACAGGTACGTCAATGATTTCTTGGGTATTTTAAAGGCATTTCACAGCATGAGTTGGGTGATGTAGTCGCGAGAACCATGTCCGTGTTGCAACCCACAGCCAGCGTCTCAGTTTCACCAAAGAGGTCCCAACACATGGTGAACTTGAGTTCTTGGATAATAGGCTGCGATTTCCTAAAGAAGAGTTATGTTAAATATATAATACACGTCCAAGGAAAGGATCGCTCGCATTTGACAGCGCACATTGAAAGTTTATGAAGCCGGCGATTGTTTCTAACTCCCTGCAAGCGGCTTTGAACAAGTCATTCCCCATATGGTTTCGTCATGCTTTAGCGAGCACGTTCAGAGGCTAAAAGTTGTAGGATACCCGCCATCGACGATTTCTTCTGTGTGCGAAACTACGCTTCAGAAATTTAGGCAACGTCCCAATACCAGAGTTCAGGTTTAGCGTAACCGTATGGCGGCAATATCATATATATACAAGGTTTCGAGCACACATAACCTTCAGATCGTATTCTCAGCCCCTTGCAAGCTTTCTAAACTTTGTGCTATGAACAAAAGAGATAGACAACTACAATTAAATATCAGAAAACGTTCACCAGGTGTAGGACTCGTGTAGTGTATCAGGTTCCCCTAGGCTGCGAGCTCATTCACATTCGACAAATTGGTCGTTGTTTCAATAATCGCGTAGGCGAACACATTGCCAAAACCTGAGCAACAATGGAGGCAGATTCCTACTGGATTACTGCAAGGTGTGCCTAAATTGCCGTCCTGAGCTCAAACAAATTGGTGGTGGCTTAGCATGGTTAATACAGGATATCAGAAGCGAAAAGTTTCGGCGATGCCATGGCTTAACTTCTGGTTCCTTGGTGTAGTTGCGGCTTACCTTGTTGTACACGGTTGCACCTTATAGATATCCCATGGCTTATCATCACGATGAAACATTGTTTACAGCCGTACATCGCATAAGATAAGCGCGCGGTACCGGCTAAAGGTCAACCGGCGGCTCCGACCACCTGCGCCGATGTGGCGCTGTCCGCGCGGATTTCTTTTCGCTTTTTATGCCCTTTACGCAGACTTTTGATCATCACTTCACTTGTTTTTCACGTTCTTGTTGGGCATACGCTGTCACCCAACACGCGGTTTGCTTTTGTTGTTTTTAAAAGTTTTTGTCTTATTCACGGTTTCGACTTTTATACCTTTGACGCAGACTTTGGTCTAAGCGCACATCTTGTTTATCTATTTTTTTCACGTTTCCTGTTGGTCATCATATATCGCTCCTCCTGCGGTTGATAATTACTTTTTGAAGTTTTGATGGTTTTGACTGGGTCATACTTGTTTTCTTATTGTGCTGGTGTAGAGCGAAGAGAAAAGAGAGAAAAAAAGTGGGTAGTTGTCCTCCCTGCTGGGCCTCGTTAAATATTGATTAGATGGTTTGTTATAGTCTTTCGCGTTGGCATTTCTTTTGTTGTTCTGATGTATTGTGTCAGCTGTTGCTTCATGAGCATGCGATAGATGTGTGGTTCCATGCCTGATACGGTTTGGTTGACTACAAAAACACAGGTTTGGTGCGAAATAAAATTCAGTTGTTAGTGGTGCTAGTCCTGTCGTTTGTGTGCTTTCTTAGTCCTTGTCTGTCGCGGCGTATTATTTTTGGTTCGTAACACTACCCCTTCACGGGGCAAGCACCAGTGTTTGCTAAACCGGTGGGCAGGAATAGTAGGATTTGAGACGAGCGACGTGAACAGTTTGTGTAGGTGGTACAGTGAAGTCTGGCGTGAGAGACAGGGGCGTGATCTTGTAGTTCACGTCACTAAGGTTCTCCAAGACGTGGTAGGGACCCATGTAATGTTCATCGAAGTCTCTGTTCAGAGAACTGTGTGCTATGGTGCGAGGGGTAAATGCTGCGCAGGATCGACATATTGCCTGATTACCTTTACTAGATGCATCCATATGTATCCCATAATTTTGATGTATGGAAAAGTGAGAGCTCGCTGCAGCTGTAACAGTGTACGACAGGTTGCGGGATGTGACCTGGTTAAATTGGTTCGAAGTACTACCGTGCAATACAGAAAAAAAATTCCGTGGTGTGGCGCTGTTGGTAAAGCGCTGGGCTGGATATCCAAGCAATGAAGTTCGATTTCCGGTGGAGACAAGGTTCAATAATTTATTTTTAACTCTCGCTCTCGAAAGCGTGGCACTTCTGCTGACAACCTTCTATCGACAACGATGAGGCATTAAATTAAAGGCATTCACCTTAACAGCCTTTCCGCAGGTAACTGTCTTCGAAGTCAAGGAGGCGCATGGTTGAAATGCATGGCCGTCTCAATGACGCAGTGACGACTGAAAATGGCTGTCTCAGAATGAGAAAGCGCACAGTCAAGGACCCATGTAGGTTTCGCGTTGTGTGAACGAATGCTTTTTCTCTGTAAAACTGAGACAGCGTATGCAAGTGCTATTGAAAGAGATCGTGTGTTTTCGTCTACGGCAGTTTCGGGAGGTAGATGAATGGACGTTTACAATGCTGTTGTCGTTGGTTACGATATGCAAGAATCTATGGTTGGAAAGTGAGTGCTGAACAGTTAAGCGGAAGCGTTCGGATAATTCTGTGTGCAGTTTCTGCGTTCGTTTATCAGATTTTGTTCGCCAGTTATTTTATGTTCGCATGATCGCGGTGTTTTCAGAACATTATGTGTAGATGACGTGAACTTTGGAAGCGTTCGGCCGTACTTTGTGTTTTGTGTGGACACCTGTGGATGTGAACGCTGGTGACCGTCATAGAATGTGATGTGCGCGATGTGCTGTGCGTGATGTGGTCTAATCACCCAGAACACGACGTGCCAAGCTCCTTGGTTTGAGTCTTTTCAACCCAAGAAAAACTTTCGAAGAGGGGGCAGTTGTAAAGAGCTAGAGCCACATGGTGTCTACAACTCCCTGCACGAGGCAGAAAAGAAGAAGACGGCGCAAGTGTGTGGCGCGTGCGGTGACGTGACACGCAAGATACAGTGAGAGATCGGCGGAGCAGTGTTGCAGGAGGACCGGACGGGTGGTCAAGGAGCTGCGGCTGATCGCGTCACCCCTGGCCTACGATCCGTGATACCAGACCTGGTAGTGGCCGACTCGTGTTGTGCTCCTGGAGCGCATAGCCAGCGCGTACGCTCGACGTCGTGCTGGGTGCGCTGGACAGACGCACCTGGAAATCGGGTCTCTCTTTCGCATGACGGCAACTTGAGGCCTCTCGCCTC
Source organism: Amblyomma maculatum (assembly GCF_055883805.1). Lineage (NCBI taxonomy): Eukaryota > Metazoa > Arthropoda > Arachnida > Ixodida > Ixodidae > Amblyomma > Amblyomma maculatum. Next base: position 216,359,480 of record NC_139346.1, on the reverse strand, counting down.
GGCCGAGTGTCTCCCGCCGCCAGGCCACTTGCTGACCAGACCCAAGCGCCTGTGGACCCCGGGCGTTCCAGGCACTCCGAGCCCACGCAACCGGGAGCATCCGCATGGACATATAGCGTTCGGTGACTGTTATTAGTTTGTATTTGTCTTCGTCTTGTCTGTTAAGCTCGTTATTTGTTATTTGTTTTTTTTTTTTGGTCTGAAAGGATTTAACAAGCGTTGAAGTGCCGGCTAGTTGGTAATACGTTTTGGAATAACTGCGCGAAGGACGAGGACGAAGATCAGAAGGACATTTTTGTGTCCTTCTGATCTTCGTCCTCGTCCTTCGCGCTGTTATTCCAAAATGAAAGGATTTGCGCGATCTATGAGAGAAAAAAGGAATGGGAAATGGGACACCAGATCAAACACCTTTGCCAGGTCAATATGCAGAAGTGCTAACAGCTCGTGAACGTCTCTGCAATATTGCCAAGCCCTACGCGCCACATGTAGATTAGACTGCATTGACCGGCCTTTCAAGCCACATGTTTGATGAGGTCCAATCAAAGTAGAGATTGCAATCTGTAGCCAGTTTGAGAGGATTTTAGCCTAAATCTTATAATGAATATTTGAAAGCGTGATAGGCCTGTAGCCGTCCACAAGTCAGAGTTTTTATTTATTATCAGTGTTTTATTAATTATTAACACAATAGGACTTTTGGTATAAGGCTGTGGCAGAAATCCGACATCAATACCTGTCTCAAAAATTAGAAATAAGACAGGGGAGAGAGTGCGTGCCACATCGGGCTCGTGGGAAACAGGTCGTAATTGTCCTTGTCTAGTCTAAGGAGGACATTAGTGAAGATGTGACAATGCAGTTAGTGATAATGATAGTAGCGATGACAATGACGCTGCACACGGAATGACAATAACAGTAGACATGAAAACGACATGTCGTTATAGTTGGTAATAAATCATAATAGCAGTGTCAGTGATAATAATGATGATAGTAGCGACGATAATGACGGTGCCTTTGTATGAGAATGATAATTATGGTAGCGATAGTGGTGATGATGATGGTGATGATAGTAGCAATGCCAATAACAATGAAAGAATGAAAATAGTCCTGTAAAGAGGCTTTCGCCATTTCGTCTTTTAAGCAGACTTGAGCGCAGTCCTGTATTTTCTTAGACTTTATAATTTAGCTTTTAACTCGTAATCTCGCATTCGTAGCACTCACAGACATGTTTTTATAACTGACAACAGAAATGGCGATAACAAAGATGTTCTCAGTAACCGAGTTGGACAGTGCGGATCTTCAGTTCACTATAGCCGAGGGTATCCTATAGTTTCGAGGGAGGCAGACAAAAAGAAGAAAGTAAAACAAAAAAGCTGCATTATGCCGCTGCAGGTTGTGATGCAGCATAAAAGTATGAAAATCGATAGTCAGAAAATGGCAATGCATACCTTCGATCCATTGCGAGAATGGAAGCCATCCATAACACTACTTTCGTCCAGTGACATCATGCTGATTGGCAGAGCGTATCAGCTCGAAGATCCAAAATTGAACTGTGGCTCCTACAAATGCGACGAAGATGTATGTAGATTACTCAACCGTTTTAATTAAAAGACAAGGTTAGGTTGCAAAATATGAGGATGATTTCATATTTCCCCGATTTCTGCTACTCGAAAATAGCGAAGGTACCATAACTATTCACGTGCGGAGGTCGCATCAAACCCAGCTTCACTAATCACTCTGATTTTATTTAGCACTCTGATTTTTTTTTAGTAGCGCCGACTACTTCTGAAGTGTAATAAAAAAAAGCAAAAGAAAGACATGCACGGCAAAAGTCAAACGTGCGCCTTCTCCGAGGGCATGTGACGACATTATCGACCGAACGGTGCTTGATAAGATCACCCGAGCCCAGAAAGTCCGACGAACCCTTCTCATTTTCTCATTCATGGAAAGAATCATTCGCTGTATATGATCACATCCTAGATGTAAATAAAACAAAAAGGAATGTCTCCCACTAGCCAGCAGGAACCATTGCAGCGTAATGAGGTCAGAGCTAAATGACGACAGAGTAGTTGATGAAACAAATAACATGTAGGAAATACATGAGGAGCCCTTTCCAATGACCAAATCTGGCTTGGAATGCAATTGGTTTTTCATAGCAAATATTGGCTCTTTCAGGCGATACAGTATCTTAATTTGACCTGAATTTCTGCTACCTTTACAGTAGCAGCCACTCTGCAGATAGATTAGCTCATTTGTGAAGTGAGCCTTGCAGAAATGAAAGTAGGTATGTAGACAGTGGCTTGCAAACTTGACTGGGGCTCTTCGCTTCACAAAGTTATTAGTGCTTGAGCCCAAATAAGAGACATTATCTTTACCGACTAACTAAAAGATAGGCTTTTCGCGGATGACATACAAACAATATGATGATTGAGCGTAGTGTATTTAGCTGTTTATAGTTTAGTTCAAGTACAAAAAGAACATCGTTCAGTAGGAAGTACAAAATTAGAATTGCGGAAGGAATCTCCCATACAAGATAAATATAAGAATTCGTAATATATGGCGCGAAGATAAAGAAAAGAGGTTGCAGCGCTCATGTTCATAATTCTACAACTCTAAGAGGAGCACGCTAACGAACGCATACATAGTGAGTTAAAGTTGGGGCCAGAGTCCTCTCCTAAGGCGTCTCTCATAGCCTCAATCACTTTGGTACGTTAAAACCCCAAATCAGACCCTACCTTCTCAATTTTTCTTTTCTGGGTAATTGAATGGACATTTTGCAGGGAATGCTTAAATTATAGCGCAGTCTTATGTTGTGTTTATTGCATATTATTTTAGACCAGTGAATTACTGGCATTCTTGATCAAAAAATGCGACAGTACTCTTCGGTAGAAAGTCAGGCAGATTCTATATCGACACTATAGCCAAACGGGCGAGTTGGTGGAACATATTGGATGGAAAAACAGCGCAAAAGACAGGAAAAATAGCGCTCGTCTTGTGTTTCTTTGCTCTGGTGCTTGTCTTTTGCGCTGTTCTTCCATTCCATATCGGCGTTTTTGTACGTTCACAGTTTGTTTACCCATATAATTACGTGCAAATAGAAGTAGTACATCAGAGTTGTGCTTGTGGTAGGAACTGCTCACGTCATAAAAAAAAAAGTATAGCACGGGATGTAAATGAGATAACCGGCAGAGAACAAAAAACACAAAAAAAGTTTCATTCAAAGAACTAGGTTGAGGTATTATCCATGAACTAACCATACTAAGTGGAGTGAAAGGATGGGGCCTGAGGTGATTCGTGTGTGGATGACAGCAAAGGAAGTGTCGCTCACTCATCATGATAGGAGGGACATGAACTTTTGTTTCCTGTTACCAGTGCACAGTTTCATGCAATTAAGCTGCGTGCAGTTCATAAACTCAGTTTGTTATCTAATAAATAGACTAGGTGTTCTCAGTAGCTTAATAATAGCGAATAAACAGTGCTGAGCTAGCAGGCGATGAAGAGTTAATGCTTCCTGGTCTGCAGAGGCGCGTAAGCTATATCGCAACAATACCTCGAATATCCTTCCTGCGCTGTTTATCTTGCACTGACACCTTCGCATCATGCCACTGGTTTTACCTAACTGTAGCTTTGGGCTTACAGCATAATACGCGCAAAAGTACGGCTGGAGTTTTCAGCGTTACACTAAAGAGCGTGAACATTCGGCAATATTTGGCTTTGCTTAACCTTCCATAAAGTTAGGTGAAATCAAGCTAGCATGTCGGGCATTAACTAGGATTAGAATAATTTAGAAGGCTCAAATAACAGTCACAGTGCTATTGAAGTTGATCTGAACGTCCTTGGAGGCGTACGAAAACTAGAACTTCAGCTTATGACAGGTATCAAAGTATAGCCTTATTTGAAGTCGCTGGACATTGTTAATAGGAAACAGTGGCCCATGATTTCAACAGCACGTTGGAAAAAGAATCGTTTTTCATGTCTAGCCCGAGCGAGACGTTTGTTGTTCGGTAAGAAAGAACGCATAGAAAATTACGAGAGAGAAAGCGTGCATGGACTAGGTTCCCTTTGAACTCGCACTCAGTTAATATCTAAGTGCGCATTTGCTGTTCTTCAGCTGCGTTTGGCAAGGGATCTACAGACTTTGTCAAAAGTGTTAAGCACTGGGGGTCGACTTCTGACCAACTTTGTGCAGCTTGTAATACATTTCCAGTGCTCCGAATCTCCTTATGGCAAGAAGATAGTTTGTCCAACTCTATTCAATGGGAAGGCCCTCCACTAATACTAAATCAGTGCCACTACACTGCTCAGAATCAGACCCCTTGGGCTCTACACCCTTGACAAAAGTTGTACATCACCACTATATGTTCTGTTCTGACTGCGGTCGCATCGGTAGACCTTGCAGCGTTCAACAGAAGAGATGTTGCGTACAACCCGTTAGGGCATCTGCTGTCGCCATACGTGATAAGACGGTTAACGTATGCGGCAACTCTCCCTCGTTGAATTACGCTGCGACGAATTTGGTCAGGGCTGTGCGTTATATTGCATATCCGGGACCCATTAGACCTGGCATGACTCGGGAGACGAAAAATGGGAAGCATCATCATGCGGCTGAGAGGAAATGACAATGCGTGGCAGCCGCTCTCATTTACGTGCTGGACCTGTCTGTTCCATTCTGGATACTGTGCGGAAGTCTTTTTCGATTTTCGGATTATTTCTCCGCTATTGTACAGCAGAACCTTTGTAATGTATTGTCATGAGCCCCAGATATCGCAAGAGGATCTGATGGCAAGCATTCACGTGGAAGATGCTTAGGTGCAATCGACTTATAGCAGAGAAGCGTCAAAAGTCTTTCGGTTGAGGCACCACTCCCCGAAGGTCGTGAGTGTTGTTTTGTACCGGCGTACAGGGACGCACTGACTGGGCTGGCGTGAGACAGGACAGACGTAGCTCCAGGACGCACCCATGTGCTTCTTGCTTTGGTGGAAAGGACATGGCGGCGTCCCGGAGGTATCTTGAGCATTGGCAACATTAGAAATGGGACTTTCATCCCTTGTAGTAACCGATCCCACCTATGTTTGCTGCTGATTGGTTGTGATTTTGAGGTGACTAGAGTCTCTAGGCATTGTAACCGTGTCAGCGAGTCTAGTCCAGCGTTCTGGTCTACAGTCAGATGTCATATATCTTTGGCTACGCCTAGTAAGGGGGTCTGCCCAGTTGGTAACCAGATACAAGTTGTTTGTTCTATTGTAGCTATGCTACGCTACCCAGCTGAGCAATTCGTCGTATTTGAGAGAGGCCAAGAGTGCGCATGCGCGAAAACCGGAGAGGAGCAACAGGTGTGCGCATGATGTCAGAGCTCGTGGCTGCCGCTACCCGTGCCGACACCCTGCTGACGCAGCAGAGGCGCCCGAACTAAGAGAAAGTCTTGCCAAGCGGAGAAGCCAAGATGCAGAGCATAAAAAGTGGCGCATAGCAGCAGCAAAGAGAGAATGGACTAAGAAGGCGAAGAGAGCAGCGGAGATGCTCGAACGAAGAGAGGAACGGCTTATCAAACAGTGATGCCAGACTGCCGAGCATAATAGACGAATCATGGACGCCGAGATGGGACCTATGGAAGAGTCCAGTCAACGAGAACCAGCAGAAGAGAATCTGAAGACACGTTGTGTGACTGATCACTGCATGCGAATTTCCGAAAGTGCATCTGCGACCAGGATATTTGAAGCAGACTTTGTGGACAATCCATTTGGACACATGTGTAATGTGTGCGAGAGACTGTGGCACAAAATACAATTGACAACAGTGAGTAATCTTATGTATGAGACTTTATGTTTGGAGAATACCAAATCGAAAAACTGTATAGACAAATTTGAGACCACTGTATGCTACTTCACAGACCATCAGGCAGTCTTCATCTCTGATAAGCAAAATGAATAAAACAAGTGGATATATAATGTCTCTCATTCGTGAAAATACATGACCACAACAAGCTCATCCAGGGAAACGCACCTCACCTATATCCTGGCATAGCCGAGCTAAGCCACTGCTATTTTATTTATTTCGCTATATTGCTGCAAGTACGTCTTGATGTGCCAGAACTTGTAATCATGTGAATATTTTGTGTGTACATGCTCATGTAATAAACGCTCAATATTACTGCCAACATATTATTCATCGCAAACCATCTCTGATGGGGCCCCTCGTGTATGAGAAGCCTTCGGAAGTCTTCAGAAATAACGGAACGGACTCTCATTTATAAATTTATTACCCTGTTCCACACGTGCACATTCGTGAACCGCAAAGGAGGGAATTTTGCCCTTCCTCTAATTCCATGCCGTATTCTCTGGAAATCAGTAGGCAGCATCCACCTGCGTGGTGATGATAACATAGTGATGATAGCATGGTGAGACAAGTTTGGGAGTTTGGGCTACCCGACTACATTACGACATGGCCGCATACTTCAGTCACACAATACGCAGAATCCCTTCACCGCACTGAACACTCCTGACAGGCCCACACGCACAGGTATAAGAACAAAAAAAAAAAAAAAACCGTCCACCCCTGAACTCGCGCTCTTTCCAGGCTCTACACACATCACCTGGTAAAGCACGGACCACAAATCCTTAGCGATCGCTATATCATACTGTTATATCTCCATCTCTCCACGCCACCGGAAAAGTACCCGACACCTTACAAACGGGGAAGCATTCCGCAAAATCCGCACTTCTACCTCATCCCAAACTCCACCATATTCATATTGGCTCCAATCCCTTCATTCGGCGCGACATTCTTCAACTACGACAGAAAAGTCTTGTGCACCAGCTGATACTCCTGACCCACACTTAATCCGCCTGTGGAAGCGACCCAAGCGACGCCTTAGATGAATCAGACAACAGCCACACAGCCTCCAACTCAAACAACCACTAGACCGACTACACTCTGACATAACACAATACTGTTCGACCCTTGAAGCAACTAATTGGGATAAAGTTTGTAACCGCATCAACGGTACCCTCCACCAAATGTCCACCTTGTATCTCCTCCGCTCCCTTCTCGGTCCCCAATCCCATCCCACCCCAACTATCGATAAATATCTGTCTCTGCAAGGTCTCACACAACTAGAGCAGTCTCTTTCGAACCTATACATTTCTCCACCTCTTCCAGCAACCTATCCAGCTTACACAGGCGCCTCTCAAGCTGATCTCGACAAACCCTTCTCTCTCAACGAGCTTGATTTTGCTCTCACACGAAATTCCCGCTCCTCGACACCAGGGGAGGAGCTCGTCACCTACACTCTTCTTCGAAACCTTCCCAACCCCGACGAAGAAACTCTTCTTAAATGAACGAACACTGGTCTGAGGGCACTTTTCCTGACGAGTGGAAATCCTCGACCATTGCCCTTATTCCAAAACAAGGTAAACCACCTACTTTCTAAAACCTTCGTCCCATCTCCCTTACATCATATGTGGGAAATACTATGAAACGGATGGTTCTGACCCGGTTTTGAGGAGCATCTCGATGCCATCGACTGTTTCCCTCACTCTCTAATCGGGTTTCGTTCTCACGTCTCGACGCAAGACCTTTTACACCTCCTCGAACACGCATTCCTCTAGCCCCTTTCAGCTCAGGTGCAAGCCTTGGTTACAGTTGACATTCGCAAGGCATTCGACAACATCAGTAATGATCCCATGATCGACTCCACTCAGCATACTAACTGCGGTCATAACACATATACTTATCTCCGTAACTTTGTGCAGGTCAGGATGGCCCAATTTTGACTATAAGATGCTCTTAGGTGCTGTGCTCTCCCCCACTCTCTTTAACATCGGCATGACCGCTCTAGCCAGAAAGCTCGCCTCCATCCCTAATCTGCATCATACATTTATGCTTATGACGTCACACTCTGGTGTACCCGCGGTTGCCCCGGAGATGTCGAGAACACGCTACAGCAAGGCCTTGACCTCATCTCCTCTTTTATTTCTCACACCGCACTTCAACCAGCACCGGAAAAATCCGAACTCCTCCTCACGCACACACAATATCAACTCTCTACTCAGTCCCTCATATCGCTACACACCGATAACCAACTAATACCCAGAGTAAGTTCATGCCGGGGTCTCGGTATGCATCTTCACACGAAACAAAGCACGCCCTCCGTTCAGCAAGCCATTAACACATGTCATCAAGTCACTCACTTGGTTCGGGGAGTAGTTAAGCGTCATGCTGAACTAACTGAATCATGTGCCACGCAGCTAGCACTCGCCTTAGCCCTAACAAAATCCTCTACTACATACCTTACCTTACACTTACTCAGCAACACCTTGCCAAGCTCAGTGCCGCACTCAACACTCTATTCAAAGCCGCACTGCATCTCCCAGTTTACACGTCCAACCAACGCCTCTACGAAATAGGCATTTTCCTGCCTCTTTCTGCGCTCATCAACTTCCATCGGGAGCGCCAGCTAGCACGCTTGTCCAGCACGCAGCAGGGTCGATGGATTCTGCGGGAGGCTGGAATACCCCCTAATTGATCTTGCTCTCGACATACCTGGTCATGCGCACTCCCTTCTAACCTCCGCATTGCACCCAACCCTCGGCACATTCAGCCGGGGCTTCATGACGGTCGTCGACAGGCCCAAGCTACCAGCCACTACCCTCCTTTCTCCACTCATACGGTGGCGTACACAGACGCCTCACGTCTTTCAGACACTGGCACCGGCGCATATGTCATCCATTCCCCGCATCTTCCTTCTGGACCCCATATGCCACACCTGGGGACCTTTTAGCAGCCCTCCCAGCTCAACCACGCTTGAAATCACGCCCGTCGTGCACGCCACTCAGGCATTCGTGCAAATGCCCTCTACAAAATACTACATTATACACGGACTCACAAAACGCTCTTCGATCCATCCGCAATCGCACCATACCCGTTGACCTACGAGACAGTCTCGATGAGGCCCTGTATGCCTTACGTCCAGCCACCGTAACTAAGTGGTTCCCTGCTCATTCAGGGATCGCCGGAAATAAGCTGTGTAATGAGATGGCCCGCGATTTCCATAATCGGGCTCCGGTGATCCCCTTGTTCAACCCACTGACAAGTGACGAGGCAAACGCTCAAAAACACACCCTGAAAGAGCACTATGCACAGCTAAAGGAAGATGTTGCCCGTCTTCCGGCGCCCCATCCAGCCCTTACTATCTCCCAAACCAGAGTTCTCCATAAAATTCAATCAAATGCCCTCACTACCTTGGCGCGCCTCTACCTTTATCACATGCGAGCTGACCCTCGTGCTCAGGCTGCCCTTCCAGCTACGCGAATTCTGAAAACTTGTGTTTTCCTCTGTGCGGCCGCCATACAATCCTCACATTATCTCTCCCCCCCCCGTATCCTGGCGTGCCTGGCTTGAATCTTCTTCACCAAAGGACCAACTAGCTTTGGTACAACAGGCAGCCTGCCTGTTGGACGCTTAATTTGAGTCCTAAATAAAGTGCTTTACTACTACTACCAGAGGAATGATAACCGAGGCAGACGCACTGGCGCCGGCACGTGACCAGCTGTGCGCCACCGATGCGTAGTCGCTGCCGCGCGTTCCGTGAGCCTCTTGATAGCGCCGCGCATGCGCAGAGGTTTCAGTGGGGGTATATATATATAGCGGGGCGTTTGCCATTATGGTATATCCATGGAGAAGAGGAGCGAAATTGCTGCTCAGCGGCACAGAAGAGCGGACAAGCTTAACTCATCGGATTCCGAAGTAGTTGCCTGGCAATTGGCGGTTGAGCGTACGAAGAACGAACACAAGAAGGCTAAACGTGCTGGGAAAGCTACGAATTACCAACTGAACCTTAGCTAACGCTACATATATCCTGGCACAGCCGAGCTAAGTTGCTGTCATTTTTTTTATTTGTTTTAATTATGGTATGAGAGGTTGGCACGCATGAAGAGCAAGCGCATCGCAGTAATTTGCCTCTAGAGAAACTTAGACGCGTGTTCTGGGTGTCACAGAAATAGTACACCGGATCAAGGAATTATGGTACGGTCAATATATGCCCATTGCCAGAAATAGCAGGATTAAGGCGAAGGGTCGTGATATAATATACCGTTACGCCATGCATTCAGAAATAGCTACTTTTCATCATTAATCTTCGTTTATAGGTGCGGCACCAACTCATATCAAGGAAGAACATTTTTGTCACTGCCCTTTCACTGATATATATAGCGAAAGGGACAGGAACAGAATTCGCACAAAAGGAGGCATCAATGATAAGCCCCTGTCAATATGAACAGCTACCAAGGGATAAGCACAGACGAAAGGAACGAACGCAGTCCCAGTGCAGCCATGACGGCATTCCCGTTTGCGAATTCCGCAAACAGTACATGAACTTCGCGTCCGCAAAACACGGAGTAGCACTGCGTACGATGATTTCATACCTTGAGGTATAACGAAAAGTAATTTCAAGCTACTTTAGAAGCGTCAAGCACACCCCGAAATGCACTTGGGCGAGGTATATGCATGTCAACATTTAAAATTTCGGGGTTTTTCGAACTTGCACTTGCAGATTACTCATAAGGAGTTGGCGAGAAAGGGGCTGATGCACGAACGAATGATGACAGGCCCCATTTTTTTCCTGCACAGTCTACTACTGAGTGATTATTGCTTGTCTGGCCCGAGAAGTCCTTGTATCAGCACTAACTCCTGTTTGTAACTCCTGTTCTTGACTTTAACCACTGACGGGTGCTAACCTGAACTGTTTGGGTTAGAGGTGTAAGTAAGTCCAAAAACAAATCACCCTACTCGCTCTTTGTGCGCAGCCCCACGCTGGAAACAGCAAGAAGAGCTCATACAGGCACACACGATGCCCTTTCTTGTCAGTAGTGAACGCTACACTTTTGGAAAGTAAATATTGACGTCGGAGAAAACACTGGAGAAGCGTCTACGTCTGCCTTCTCTTGGCGGGAAAATAGGCCTATATCCCAAACCGATCCGGTAGCTTGCAGTGCGAGTGTTTTGGCAGAAGACAACACACACACACACAGCTGTGACGTCCGTTTGTGCACAGGGCCCGGATTCGCCGATGCAAAATCCCACACACCCACACTACCAGCGGATCACGCCTTAACACGCAAAAGCGCCGAGCACGAGAGCGTTGATGTAAGCAATGAAATGCGATCTAGTAGGATATATGCAGAAGATCTGTCAACCATAAAGATTGCAGCCGTCGTCATAGCTGCGTCAATATAGTCGCCAGAAACCACGCGCCCTGCCACTTGACGCAGACTTGATTTTCTCGCGCTCGTTCGCCTGGAAACGGGAATACAACGTCGTGAAATTGACACTCAAGTCAGCAAATTTCTACATTCCTATGTGCTCCTCAGGTGCTTTCTGTGACGTCACATTTAGATGCGCAACACACTGAGAAACAGACGAAAAAAAAAATGAAGCTACGCAGTACGTGAAGTTTGTTCGACGCGTCTCTTTCGCCATTGCTGATATGCGTAAGTTAAAGAATGTCGGTGCGCCCATCCATGGACAGCCGTCAACAGCTTCGTTTGATTGAAAGCTTTCTTCGTCTGCGCATCGTATGCTATCTTCGAAGCCTCCGATGAGCGCCAGATGACCGCTGCAGAACATAACTAGCGATAGCGAGTTGGTTTATTCCTCGACATTTGCAGCCGTGCTTCAGCGTTTACAGCACGTATAAACTAGTTATACTTGAATACACGTATTGCAGAAAACAATTATTTGTAGCTAATACAGATTACTTCTCACTCCTCAGCCACAGAATATTTTGTATGTTACGATATCATTAGCAAAAAGTGTCCTTATGAGTTCTGTGTCTTGTGATCGTTTTATTTAACATAAGATTCCTTCAGGCAATTCATCATGTCATTAGCCTCTTTAGAACTCCATAAGAACACTTGCACACGAAACTCTGACACATGGTTGATACCTCGATTTCGCATAAACTATAAATTGCAACAATTGCAGCACAACCTTCCAGTCATCCTTAATATCTACAAACACATAACTAAACTGGCACAAAAGCAATTACCAGAGAATTTCTGATCCATGTAGGTTCAACATTATATACTGTAACGCCGAAAGGCCTTGAGGGTAAATAAATAAATATATGATGTTTAGTATGTACAAGCGTGCTCCTTAGCTATTATTGTACAATTCGAGCTTTAAGATTTTTCTACCCAATGTTTCATTTTCCTTGTAGTATTACGTGTTGTCCTTGTTTATTGAAAAATTTTATTTATGGTGCCTATTGATATACCTTTTAGTCTTAGGCGCTATATTATTGGGGACACTTAAGCTCATCCCTTAAGGGTATGACGCGAGAGCGTACGCTACTAGCCCACATATAAAGTGACGCTTCAACCAAGCCGTATGGGCGTGTCCGCGGTTCGTAGGGGTAACGAGAATGAATATGGTTCTGGCAGGCTGATTCTGATATTCATATGAAAGGAGAGACCCGAGCTGGCAGCTCCTGTCCGTGGCATCGGGTTAACATGAATTCAAATTTCATGGCAGGCTGATTTTTTTATGAGGAGACCGTAGCTACGCCTCTTCACGGCGTAGCTGCGGCCACCCGAGGTCTCGCTTTGGCTGTCGTAGTATTGCTTTCGCAGTAAAAAGAGCGCGACCATTACTGACTGCCGTCATCTTCTTCCCCTTTCAGTAGGCTGGGATTCTTTT